>NC_092044.1:118590003-118910057 GCF_003086295.3 Arachis hypogaea | reverse complement strand
AGAACCGCCGGAAGCTCTACCTTAGAATTTGGGAAACAAAAGATGGTGTGAAATTGAGGTTAAAGATAAAGAATGAGGATAATTATAATTTTTATTAAAAAATTAACAAAAATTTAGGATTTTAATACTTTTGTCACATAAAATCCATCTTTCATGGTATAACATTAGTTTTCATATTTGATAGGTATTTATGTCAATGTTCGTAAAGTTCATTGGTACAAATAGTTTTTTTTGTTATTATATATATTTAACAGTCCCGCTACACATACGAGTCTTTTTGGCAAACAAGTTAACCATAAGCCAACAAAACCCACTGACATAATGCGCACGTGAAATCACTCCGTTTTTCTTCGCATTCCTTCTCCAACGTTTGTATGCTGCGTTCCTCCTCTTCCTCCTCCTCATTTTTCTTTGCGTTCCTCCTCATTTTTCTTCACGTTCCTTCTTCTTCGCGTGATTCATCCTCGTTGTCGTTCTTTTTATTGCTACTGTTGTTGCTGCATTTTTTTCCCTCCTATTTCTATTGATTTTGCAATATTATGTATTTTTTTCTTCTTTGTTTGATTTTTTTCTCTCAAGAATAATTATGAGAAAATGAAATAAGAAGATGAAGAAGAAGCAGCAGCAAAAGATGAGGAGGAGAGGGAAGAGGAAGAATTTTAAATTATGCCAAACTTAATACACCGAAAATTTTCCAAAATACACCGAAATGAGAATGGAACAGATTCATCACAATAATAATTCAGATTCATAACTCCTACACCGAATTTTGCTATAAATGCAGAAAAATATTTTTAATACATTTTTTTCTTCTTCTTTTTTTCTTATTTCTTTATTTCTTTTAGTTGAATGAATTTAGGTTCATCATCTTTCAAGTAATTTTGCAACATTATGTGTTTCTTCTTTTTCTCTGTTTGATTCTTTTTGTTTTTATTCTTGTTAAGAGAATAAAACAAAAAGAAAGTTGAGAAGGTAAAACAAAAAAAAAGATGAATAAGAAAAAAAAGAAGATAATGATGATGAAAAAGAAGAATAAGTATCAGCAAAAGATGAGGAGTAGGAAGAGGAAGAATTTTAAATTCTGCATAATTTATCAGAATACAAATATACCAAAAAATTTATAAAATACACCGAAAGATTTTCAAAATACACCGAAAGTTTTTAAAAATACACCGAAACGATTATGGAATAAATTCATCACAATAATAATTTAGATTCAAAACTCCTATACTGAAATTTTATTACAAATGTACAAAAATGTTTTCTTTAATGCAATTTTTCTTCTTTTTTTCTTTATTTATTTCTTTTTTTTTAGTTGAATGAATGTGGATTCATTATCTTCCAAGTAATTTTGCAGCATTATGTATTTCTTCTTCTTCTTTGTTTGATTTTGTTTTTATTCTTGTTAAAAGAGTAAAATAAGAAGAAACTTGAGAAGGTAAAACAAGAAGGAAAAGATGAATAAGAAAAAAAAAAGATGATGATGATGATAATGAAAAAAAAGAAGAAGAAGAAGCATCAGCAAAAGATGAGGAGGAGGAAGAGGAAGAGTTTTGAATTATGCAGAACTTATCAGAATAAAAATACACCAAAATTTTTTACCAATAACACATAAATTTCTTAGTTTTTATGCCAAAATTTTGCTACAAATACACAGAAATATTTTTTTAATGATTATGACATACAAACTAAATTTGAAAATAACACACAAAAATGACTGAATTATCAACAAAAACACATCCAAATCAAATTTGGATCAGACAATATCATCAATATAGCAAAAATTCTACGATAATGATAATAATAATGATGATAACGATAACGACGATACGTATAAGAAGAAGACAATGATGACTATAATGATGATGATCATAATGATAAAGATGATAGAGGAAAAGGAGAAAAAGGAAGTAGGAGAAGAAATTCCAATGAAAAAAGGAGGAGAAGGAGGTGGTGGTGGTGTTGATGATAACGATAACGAAAGAAAAAAATAACGGAAAAAAGGAGAAGAAGAAGAAGTCGAAGTATCAGAAGTGAAAAAGAAGAAGAACGTGCAGAAAGAAAAAGAAGAAAAATGTGTGCAGTAGAGGTACAAAAAAAAACATGTTTGCATGAATGTAAATAACTTGTTGGACTTGTTTGGTTAATAAATTTGTATGTAAAGATTTATTTTATATTTTATTTTATATTTATATATAAGATTCAGTTTCTGTGTTCAACTTTTACTTTTTTTTTCTTAAATATTTTATAAAATAAATTTTTTATTTTTTATTGGTAGAAAATAAAAATGATAAATAAGAGTATACCAATTTATTAAAATATAATACGTGAAAATATATGTAATAGCAATACTTATGTTTTCTTAATAAATGGTCTTTTGAATTAAACTTTTGAATTCGTTTAAATTATATTACAATATAATCTATTAATAATTTTTTGAAGCAATGTTATTTCTAGTCTAGACTCGGTTGAATTAATCAACAATTGAATTAACCTATCAAATCAATATATAGAAATAAAACTAATTTAAAAATTTTGGAATTTATTATGATAAAATGTTGAGAAATTGTGTGATCTTTAGCTAGTTAATATAAGACCTAGCTATCAAAAGTATAACTTTTTATTTTTTTTTACGCCTCAAAATTTAATTCAAACTTTGTTGTCCGCGAGAGGTACAACTTATTATTTTTTAGATTTAGTTAATATATACATAAAATAGAAGTTAGAATTATTGTTGAGTTAAGAAATTAACTAATATAATTAATGATAACAAACATTTGATTATTGGACTAATTATTCAATTAGTTTTGATTATTTTGGTTAAGTAATGCAGGCCAAAAATAAGTATTGTAGCAGCCCAATATTAAATAAAAGAAATCTGCCGGTGGGCTAAATGATAAGTGAAAATAAACCAAACCCAAGTTATTCATCTCAAGCTGAATTCTTCAAGAAGTAAAGGTAAGGAATCAACGGGCTGAACTTGAGTAGAACCCGATCCAAGTCCGGTTACCTCTCTCAGTTCAAAAGCTTTCCAATTAGCTTTCACCAAAAACATCGTCTACCTGTTCCTTCATGGTCAGAACTCAGAAAAAGTAAAAAAGAGAGCATAATCCCTAAGCTAATCACCGAAGAAGTAAGAAAGAGAGAGATTGAGCTTGAAAGGCAGATGTCAAATCAGCAAGTTCAAACCAAATCAAGTTTAGGCAAAGGTTAAAGGTAAACCACTTCCTATTACATGCAAACTGCTTTCTTCTCTTCTTCCCAACTCTCTGCAAGTTCGAAAATGGCATACAAAGAAAAGTTGATTTCTGCCCTAATATGCTGTATATCTATAGTCACAAGTAAATCTTGGGGATCAAGTAGTTTCTCAATGGCTTAGATTCGATTTACCATTAGAAGACTTTTGTGGTTGCTATTTTATGGCTTTCGGTCAACAAGAGAAGGTCAGAAGAAAAGTTTCTATTCTGAGGATTAATGAGAAAAAGTGAATTTGTGGATTGATAAAGCACAGTGCTCAAGAAGTTGACCTAGAAAGAAGAACCCAGCAACATGCAAGGAGATAAAAGAATACTTTCTGTTCATTCACAAGTAAGGAGAGAAAACAAGAGTTTGGTGAGTTGTGTTCTGTGAATAGTTCCCTGAAGAAGTTCCTCTACTAGTATAATGCTTTCTTTCAAAAAAGCATTCGACCAATATTGAAGAACTAAATCAGAGGTTTGCAAATCTGGTTTATCACATAGCAAAGAGGCTGTTGAAGAGTCAATCTCCTTCATGTTTTACAGATTGTAATTTTCTTTTTAATGTTTATCTTTCTGTAATTTCTTGAGTGAAAAGGCATAATGAGAGAGTTCAAGTAAAAGCCAATGAGTGGAAAGAGGTTGAGTGATACACTTGAGAGAAAAATTTAGAGTTATTTTAGATTTCTTTAGGTATATCTGTGTCTTGTATCTTGTACCTGTAAGGTATCCATTTCTTAGTTAGGTTAGCACTAAGAGTAAAGAGTTAGGTATTAGCATAGCCAATGTCAAGTTAGGTTAGAACTTGAGTGTGAACGGATTGTGTCAATCCTGTGGAATTGGTGTATGTAATATTTTTAATTATACTGGAAATTCCTCCATTGTTGTGGAGGAGACTGGACGTAGGTTGCATAGCACAAGGCAACCGAACCAGGATACATGCTGGTGTTAGCTTTTCTTTTCTCTGCTGTGTTCTATTTTCTGATATTCATGAGATAAAAATAAATTGTTTCATAAATTTTTGCTGTTGAGTACAAACAGAATCAGAATTAAAAGTTTATTTTAAAGAATTTTTTCAGTAATCTAAAAGGAAGGTATAGATTCAACCCCATTCTCTAAACCTACCACAACCTTCAATTATCAATTAAAAAAATTATAAAAAGAATGTAAAATTGAGTTATAAATGTATTTATTATATATTTATTAAGATAAAAAATTAAAAATTTTCTATTAATTATATCTTTAATATGTGTTTTTAGGATATATAATAACTATTTTTTTTATTTTTTTTATTTACAAGTCACCTTTTATTTTCGTATTACTATCTTTCTTATTTATTTAATAAATGACTCATTTATTATATTCCAAGCATAATTATTTCAGAGAATATCAATAGTTCAATCAAAATAGGGATATATGTCAACTATAATTTTCAAACAAATATTTCATCTTCTATTTTTTTTTTTTTTTTATTTTCCACATTTAATTTGTAGTTCTTGTAATCTCGTTTATATTTAGTTTGTAGTTCTGACCTTAATACTCTATGATCACATAATGTCCCCAAAAGTAACTTGACACACACGTGTTTACAAGAGATATTGAAACTGAGAAATAAATACTCAATTAAATTTTTGTATTATATTTAGTATAAAATATATATAATTAAATTATATTTTATTATTATGTTTAGTTTAAAATAAATATAAAAATTAAAAAATAAATTTAAAACTTAAAAAATTAAATTGATATACATTTTAAATATTCGTAATATAAACAATTTAAATATTAGTTTATATTTTTAGAGTATTTAATTTTATTTGATATATTTTAACTTTGTTTATTTAGTTATTAAATTGAGTTTTATATTTGTAGACTTAGAATTTTATTTATTTTAATCTAATAAGATGTTATAAATATCTCATAAACTATTATAATAGTCGTATAAAGAGATTAGAAAAGTGTCAAAATATTTTTTAGTTTCGCGACGAAAGCACACGAAATAAAAAAGTATTTTGAGACTTCTCGAATCTCTCTATATAACGAGTACAATAATTCAATAAATATTTATAATCTATTATTAAGTTAAAATAAAGAAAATTCTAAATTTATAAATATAAAGGTTAATTTAGTAACTAAATAAATAAAATTAAAATACATCAAATTAAATTGAACATTATAAAAATATAAACTAATAATTTCTAAATAATATTTGAACTCTGCATATTATAAATATTTAAAATATGTATCATAAATAAAAAAATATTTTTAAAAAATATTATTAAAATTTTAATTTTATTTTAAAAAATTTTAGTATCCTATATTCTAATTTTTTGAAAATATTAAAAAAATTAAAATTTATATTATAAAACTAAAATTTTAATTTTAATTTTATTAAATATTATTCAATCCCAATTTCTAGTTCCAATTCCAAAAACCAAACGCCGTATAAGGAAATAAGTGGACCATATACCCTAATTTGCTTTTTACCAAAACATTTAATGACATGCGCACATAACAAAACACTAATTTCCCTCTCCCATACCTTAATTAGGGCACTTTCACTACAAAAAAAAAAAAGAGAAAAGAAAAGAAAGAACACTATATTTATATTATATTAGGTAATTATAGAGTTTGCACGCCACAACATTTTTAGTTTGATTACAATGAAGCAATTAGTCAACCTCCTAAATCATTTTTACCACTTATTGAATCAACAAGATATTAAGGAGAAAGGACGATAATCTCATTTGAGGAAATAAAAGTAAAAAATAATGACAAGGGCAAAAGGGTCAGAAGAGAGAAAGATGAAATTAAAGGGAATAAAAAATCCAAGACATGTGATGATGGGATCCATGAGTGGCACTAATGTCAACTAACGGGGTTGACATGGGCACCACAATGTGCACGTGTGCCACTCTCTTATATATCTCCCTAGCAAAATATTATTAAATATATAAAGGAAATATAATATGAGTTTAGTGTATACATTTCTTTTTTAAAATATTTTTTATTATATAATTTATAAAATATATTTTTAATATCTCAAAAAATTAAATTTAAAATCTCTTAATTAGATATCAGATATTTACTGTCTTAATTAACTTATTTATTTGTTATTATTATTATATACATCTAATTCATAAAACGATAGATAAATAAATACGTTAATATACTAGTATATATAAGGGAAAAAAATAAAATATGTTTCTAATGTTATTATTTTTTAAGGGTCTTAATTTTTTAAAGTATATAATATAATGTAAAATATTATTAAAAATTCAAATTAAATTTTTTTAGGTGTATTTATAAAATATATAATATATATTAAAAATAAATTTTTGAAATTTCTATTTTTTTGATAATTAACAAAATCCTTTTTAAATGACAAAAAATAAGTATATCATCTTTAATATATTTTATTACAATATTATATACCATTTTAATTTTAAAATATTTTAATATTTTCTTATGTCTTAACTTGTATTTATCTTGATTATCAAAATACAACCTCAAAATGTTTGAAAATCTTATTTAATATGATTAAAGCCAAATCTTTGTATACTTCTTTGTTAAAATAAATAAATAAATAAATTAAAAACGGGGCAAAAATTAGTAATTTTATATTTTCAATCTACAATGATTAAGAAAATCCCACCATTTGACCCATGCCTAGCAATCATCCATCATGATGCGGATGAAGGCCATACCAATTTTTTTTTTGTTCACGGTATTTTTTAAGGACTAATTCGTCGCAAATCTGAGTTTTACTTAAGGATTTATCGCTGACCAATGGGTTATTGCATGTACAAGATGCAATTTAAACTTCTGACACTTATTTAAGTGGACGAGTGAGTTGACAACTTGACCGAGTTGGTTGGCCATACCAATTCATGGAACTGAGTCATATACACAAGCCAATAGGGGCAAATCAAAATACCCTTTTTCAACATTTTATTTATGGTCATGAGCTCTCACCTCTAGAAGGGATTATGACATGTTTCCACTAAACAACTTGTGATGATCAATATTTTTATCACTTAATTGATGAGGACGAAGAAAGAGAAATAATTAAATAATAAACCACTAATACACATGGATGCCCACTTAAAAATTAAACCTTTTCACAAAAGGTGAAAGGAGCTTAAAGGTTAATTGATCTTAAACCAAAGATTGCAATAATTGACAGAGTTGTTTTTATCAATTAGGTAGAAATATATGAGATAGATATAGCTGTATTAGGCTACCTATACTTTTATCTCGTAATCTTTTTTACTCTATTTATTTATTTATTTATTAATTGCTCATTGAACTCATCAAGTGTAATTAAGTGTGGAAATATATAAACAAATTGAGACAAAAGCAAGTATAGATGGTAATTATCCTAGATAAGAAAAATATATTCTTCAAGGAGTTTAATATAACTTAAATAATTAACTAAGACTCTTAAAGCCATTGTTGACTTTTACAATAAATAAATGAAACTGTGCCTAAAGTATAATCAGTATTTAGATATAGCACTCATCCATAATAAGTTAATTAATTCCTTTTAAAAAGAGGGAATTTGTGGACAATACAAAAAGGAAAAATATGTCATAGGCAGCAAGACACACATACACATACACACAATATAATATATGAATGAAACCAGATATCATAAACTCATAATTCTTCATCTTCTAATATATTAATAGCCCTAATAATATTCTTTTTAATAAAAGCATGTGTTTAATGGTTAATTTTTTTAATATTGATAAGAATTGATGTAATTCTTTAATATTAAAAATTATGATGTTTTACAAAATTCTAAGGACTATAAAATTTATAGAGTGCAAATGGTCAGATTAATTTTTTTTAATTTATAAAGATAATACACAGACTGCAAATTGTATTATTTTAATATTAAATTATAATACACAAATTACGTATTATATTATTTTAATATTAAATTATAATACACAATTTGTGTATTATAAATATACAAACGATATATTATCAGTCCAATACGTATCCTGCATATTATGCTTGTACAGAACAGCATCTCTACAATATAAAATTTTATTTTTTTTATAATATTAATGTAAAATTCTATTCACTCTTTAATATTAAAATAAAAAATCCGTATTTAACTATTAATTACTTGAAACAACTTTTAGATAGTAATTTACTTGATGGGGTCAAGGTGTTGCTAAAATTTGAGTAGAGTATCTAGAGTAGACTGACATGGTGTACCTGCAAGGCCCCAAGTGAGTAGTAATAGTATAATTTGAAGGGCACAATGCAAGTGAATCTGAATGCAAAGAAAGGAAAGGATGGTAAAGGGGCAATAAAGGAATGCAGAGACATGATGATATGATACCAAGTAAAGAGGATAATAAAGCATCTAACTTTTTTCCCATTCAACCCAAAACGTGCTTTTATTTTATTTTATTCTATTACTATTGAAATTCAATGCCCTTTTACCCATTACTCCTTTTTCCCCACAACAATCAAAAGGGTAAAAAAGGAAATACAAGAAAATAAAAAGAAAAAGGAAACACAGGTCAAAATCCTCACCACCATACACATCCCATATTCCCATTCCATTATTATTCCATTAGCACCCCTCACAGCTAACACAAACTAGTCCATGGCCGCCACAACATCGTCAAAGACAGCAACATCTGCACATGAATAAATGAATATGAATGAATCAAAACACACAACAAAATTGAATGTTACAACTACTTCTTTCTTCCTTCAAAGTTCCCTCCTTTGATATCCTCAACATTCAAAAAACACACTTGTATTAATTTTGCGTTCTTTTCTCAACGCCTTGGTTCAATGAAGAACACTTCTTCCTCGGTTTTCGTGCCCCGTTCCTACTTTTCATAAAACCCCATTTTCTCTCTCTCTATTTATCTCTCTTCTCTGCTTTCTCTTTCATTCTCTCTCTCTCTCTAACCCTCTCTCGTTACGAGGGCTCTCAGCTGAGCTAAGCTTGTCAAAGCTCGAAACTTTTCGCCGTTTGAGATCTGGGTTTTCAAGCATTTCGGTGGTTGTTGAGAGATCTCAAAGGGGTGTGAAGAAATGGGAAGCAAATGGAAGAAAGCGAAGGTGGCTCTGGGGCTCAACCTCTGCATGTTTGTTCCCAAGACCTTAGACGACAGCGACTCATCTCCGTCGCACACGGAGGTTTCCGAGAGGCTGTCGAACGCAGCGCTGCTTCCGGCGGCGGAGAACATGGACATGGGTTCTTCTACGCCAACAGCGCCGGTTCCGTCGTTGAAGCTGTCGAGAAGTGTCAGCAGCAGCAAGTCTTCAAAGGTGGGTTTTTTTTGGTTTCTCTCTCTCTCTCTCTCACACACACACACACATTAATTATTGATTATGATTATTCACTTTGTTTTGGGTAATGTTACTGCTACTATGAATATGATAGTTCTCTCTCCTTCGTTTTATTTTGGGGAAAAATAAATGCTTTTTTGTTTCTTTTTATGTTTTGTTTGATTTGAATGTTAGGTTGCTAGGACAAATTAAATGCATTTAGGAAGAATCTTACAAGAGGGTATGTGCAAAATGGGATTTTTCATTTTTCTTTCCCTGATTAAGCAAAATGAAATTTTGTCATCAATAAAAATGGTTTAAAAAAATAACATTTCCGCCAAAAAAAAAATATGCTTTCAGGCTAAAGAAGAAATTTTTTATAATTTTTCTTTCTTTTTTTCTTGGCTTTGTGAAATTTGTTTAATTAGCATATAGTACTTTTATCAAGACCCCTGATGACCCTTATTATGTTGTCCCTTTTTTTTTTGGGAGTTTATTATGATTTGAGCGAACAAGCATTTTTGGGTCCACGAAAATATACATCGTCTACAATTTAGCCTCTAATTTGAATTAAGGCGTGTTTAGGCCCCAAATTATCCGAATTTAATTGAATGTGATGCCAAAATAGTATTTATGGACAAAATAGAATGCATATACATATAGTATTAAATACAGATACATTGATTGCCAGGGACCAGAAGACTTTTTTTAGCTTTGATCAATTTTGGATACCTTCTGTTCATTTTGTTGCCTTCGACTCTTTCTACTTCCCTATGACGTGGGTTGTTGATAGAGCTGTGTTTTGTTGACCTTTTACCTTGTATACATATTTGAGTTGCAAGTTGTAACTATGAAGTTGTCATCAATTGTGTTTTTTATTTTTATTTATTTATTTATTTTAATGCCTTGAACTAACATTATTATTTCTTTCTTTAATGTCACTTCTTTTAGATAAGATTACATTATTTCCCCATTTTCCTGTCACCTTTCTATTGACTGAGTTATGTTTATTAAAAAAAAGCGAAAAGAAAAATTAAGATATGATATTGTTAGCTGGCTTGTTCATTTTAGTCCGAGTCATAATAGCAGTCTTTGAGGACTAAGGTGGAAGTTTAGAACTGATTTTATTTGTTCAGATTAGATGTTTTACCATCCTTCTTTCATAATCTCACAATGTCGACAGCTTCATGTTTGTTCGAGATTCGTATGATTGATGGTAAAGCCTTCTTTTGGCAAAATGCCGGAAATGAAAAAGAAAGATTTGAATAGTTGGAAGGGATGTCTTAAAGCAACTTAATATTGGCCCTTTGCTTTTGTCACAATTGCTTGGTGCGAAAGCATTATTAACTTCTCCATAATGTTCTGATAGGACATCTCTTTTATCATAATCCGAAACTATTTTAAGATTATTTCCAATGGTGTACTTACTCTTTTGAAATTGAATATAGCTGAACAATGGCTAATGAAGTATTACTGCAACTTATTCTGTAATTGAGATGTGTTTTCTATGGAAAATAACCTTTCCTGATTTCCAGTAACACATGTGAAAAATGAAAATCATATTTTCTTAGAATCTTTGAATGAATCGGTTTTGTATATCCTATATATCTGTAGATTATCTTTGTAAGAAGTAATATTTTGCACATATACTTTTTTTCTGTTTTTTACATATGCTGTCTTTCATGAATTGCATCAGCATATGCAAAGTAATTTTCTTGGAAGTTTCTATATTCTCACAAGCATTTTATTTTTCAATTTTCCAGCAAACTTGCGCAATATGCTTAACCAAAATGAAACAAGGATCTGGTCAGGCTATATTCACTGCTGAATGTTCACATTCCTTCCATTTCCACTGTATTGCTTCGAATGTGAAACATGGAAACCAAATATGTCCAGTGTGCAGAGCAAAATGGAAAGAAATACCTTTCTCGGGTCCGAGTTTGGATCCTATACAGGGAAGAATGTCACCTAGTCCAATAAATTGGCCCCAGAATGATGCTTTGATGGCCTTGGTCCATCCATTACCTCTACCTCTACCTCATCCTCCTCGACGAGACCTGAGTAGGCGGCATATTGTTCCCCTTTACCAAGAGCCAGGCATATTTAATGATGACGAATCATTGAATCATGAAACCGTAGTTTCTGAGAGAAGTCCTTGCAATAAGAGTACCGAAGATAACGATTCTGTTAGAGAATTGGAGATTAAAACATATCCGGAAGTTTCTGCTGCTCCTGGGTCCAATAGTTATTCTAATTTCACAGTTCTGGTTCATCTCAAAGCTGCTACTGCTTCTACAACAGCTGCTGAAGCCGGGAGTCAAAATGTCAGTAGAAACCAGCCTAGCTTGACACAGATTTCTCAGACTCCTCGTGCCCCTGTTGACCTGGTCACAGTGCTTGACATCAGTGGTAGCATGGCTGGAACCAAGCTGGCACTACTGAAAAGAGCTATGGGATTTGTTATACAGAACCTTGGCTCTAATGACCGCCTTTCCGTTATTGCTTTCTCTTCCACAGCCCGCCGTCTCTTTCCGCTGTCAAGGATGACGGATTCCGGGCGGCAACAGGCTTTGCTAGCTGTTAATTCTTTGGTTGCAAATGGGGGCACTAATATTGCCGAAGGGTTAAGAAAAGGTGCTAAGATAATGGAAGACCGAAAAGAGAAGAATCCAGTTGCCAGTATTATACTACTATCTGATGGACAAGATAATTACACCGTCAATGGCCCTGGAACTAACCAACCTCAACCCAATTACCAGTTGCTTTTGCCTACTTCTCTCGGCGGTCGTGATAATTTGGGCTTTCAGATTCCCGTGCATGCTTTTGGATTTGGCACAGACCATGATGCTTTATCAATGCACTCAATTTCGGAGATGTCTGGTGGTACATTTTCTTTCATCGAGACTGAAGCTGTGTTACAGGACGCCTTTGCTCAATGCATTGGAGGACTTTTGAGTGTTGTTGTTCAGGAGCTGCAGGTGGAAATTGAGTGTATACATCCAAATCTTAGTCTTTCTTCCCTAAAGGCAGGGAGCTACCCAAGCCGTGTCAGGGCCGATGGACGCAAAGGTTTTATTGATGTTGGAGACCTATATGCTGATGAAGAGAGGGACTTTCTAGTTTCAGTTGATGTCCCAGCTACATCCAGCAATGAAACATCATTGCTTAAGGTCAAATGTGTTTACAAGGATCCCTTAACTCAGGAAACAATGACACTGGAAAGCGAAGAAGTTAAAATCGAAAGGCCTGAGCAAGCCGGGCAGGTTGTGATGTCACTTGAGGTAGATAGACAGCGAAACAGGCTCCAAGCAGCCGAGGCAATGGCCCAGGCACGGCTTGCAGCCGAACAGGGAGACCTTTCCGGCGCAGGGCTAATCCTCGAAAACTGTCGAAAGATGCTTGCGGAGACCATTTCTGCTAAGTCACATGACCGCCTCTGCGTTGCATTGGATGCTGAACTCAAGGAAATGCAAGAGAGGATGGCGAGTAGGCATGTGTACGAAGCGTCTGGGAGAGCATACATCCTTTCCGGATTGAGTTCACACTCATGGCAACGAGCAACAGCAAGAGGTGATTCTACTGATAGTTCAAGTCTTGTTCGGGCATACCAGACCCCATCAATGACCCAGATGCTTACTCGATCTCAGGCCATGTTGCTAGGTAGTCCATCAGGCCAGAGGCTTCTTCAGCCTCTGCTGTCGTTCCGATCACAACCAAGCCCAAGGTAAATAAAATCCAACAGAGAATTTGTGAAAATCATCTTGAACATCAGCCTTGGCAATGATTTTCCCTTTTTTTTTTGCTTATAAAAGATCTGGGTAGGGTGGTAAACAGGAGAGAAACAGAAGAATTTCTTTGAGCCGTGATTTTGCTGTTTAATATAATGTATAAATGAATAAATGATGAGGAAAGGGTTAAGGGTGGAGGGGTTACAAATTTTACATTCAATGGAGAAAAGGGGAGTAGATAGCAATTTACTACATTATGTTTCTTCTATTTTGGGGGGTTTAAGGTTTTACTTTCCTCTGATTATGTGGTTTTGGTGTACATAGAGAAGAATGGTTTTTTATTTTCTGGGACACCTTGGGGTATAAAGTTTGTAATTGTGCAAATGTGCAAATGGTTGGGGATCTCATCAGTATAATATAATATGTTTTCAATTCTTTATGTTTTCATTTGATTCCACCCCTTGGCAAGACAAATGGTTAAGTATTAATAACCTTATCTAATTCTTATGAGCACTGAAGAATGGTTAAGTACTCACCTTTAATCAAATGCATCTGTGTATTGTGGTACATTTTTTTTCACTTGTAAAGGCAGTAAACTTTTTTGTAAGTGAAGAAGTTTCACCTAAAAATCTAAAATGTTCTTATTTATTGGGCTTAAATTCACACGCCTAAATGGCTAATGCGCAAGTATATGAATTACAGCATCATTTTTTTTGAGACAACAATATGTTGCTGATATGTATCATTGGATGAAATAAAGTAGAGAAAAAAAAAAACTATAATATACAAGAAAACTATTAGAGTAATGATCAAATTCAAATACACAACTCATTATAATAGTAACACAGTTACACACACTCATGAAAAGAGAAGTGGAGTAGGTCGTTGTCCAATTTGGTGTAAGTAATCTTTTGTACCGAGTCACATGTGAGAGAGTCACAGGTCACAGACGAACGAGTTGCTTGTGAGTACTCACTACTCAGTAGTGTGGTCCATTCAATCCCATGCTTGGTCATTTGTGGGATATTGTTCAACTGTTGCATGGTGAAGGATTATTACTTCTTTATTTACTGTCTATGGTATTTAATGATGGACCCATAAAGCATTAAATTATAAATATACCAAAAAGGTTGAACCAAAGTTGAAGTTATGACTGCAAAAATGGAATGGCCAATGCGCATAAATTGAAGAAATGATTAATATTGACCAACCAAAATATGAAAAAGACATATATACACTCTTATTAAAGTAGAATCTAATACAGTAACACACACTTAGGATGTGCTTTAAATTCTGTACTTAAAAATCCCATTAAAAAAAGAGATTCGTACAATTAATCTCAACTTCATCTTCCATAGTCAAAACACAATAAGTGGCAATAACAGCTTCCCTACTTGTATGTAAGAACTGACTCTTTGACCCCATAAAATTGGTTCTGTGCTTGATACAAGAGAAGTTTGGAAGTTGTTAGTTCACAGCTATAATCTAATCTCACTTGCCCTCATTCGGTTTAGGAATTTTCTTGTACTCGTAATCGTCAATGTTCACCTTTTGTTGCAAGGCCTACACAACAAAACAAATAAAAGTGAACCTTTGGATAGTCATTATTACCTGAAATTACTAATGAAGACAACAACAACAAAATCTTATCCCACTAAGTGGAGTCGGCTACATAGATCAAACAATACTATTGTATTTTATTATGTATCATGTTTACAGTAAGAATGTTTACCCTGAAATTTCTAATGGAAGGGAAGAAAATTTCTTAGGCCTTGCAACTAGATTATCTCTCAAAGCACTATATTCAATAGTCAAAATGTACACCAAAGCATTATCTATAATGGTGAATTCTTCATGCCAGTCCCATATTTTTCGACACACGTTTAAGTTTAATATTAAATACAGTGCTTATTGAAAAAATTCATCTAAGTAGATATAATGTGTCGAGATATATTAATTTTTCATGTATTTAGGGGAAAAAACACACCTTGAGCTCATCCTCCAATGAGATGGTTTTTGGATTGTATGCATCTACTGGTCCAAGTCTAGACAATGCTTTTCTTGCTTCAGTTATTTCCCATTCCTGATCATCCTTCACCTTTGCAATATCCTTGCTGCAAGCATAAGAGAACAAATAAAAAAGGAACATCTAAGTAGATAACATAACTAACTAAAATCTAGGGCTTTATCCTGTTTTCTTAGTTGCATTTAGGAACAAGTGACATTACCAGAAAACCACCATAAATATGTTTATATATATGCATACCAGTCTTGAAAACATGGTTAAGAAATTAAGAATGTGAACAGTGTTCTCCATGCATTGGATTCTATTGAATAATGTTGATCCAATATTACAAAATAACACAAATCTTTGAACCTTGAATGCCTTCAATAAGTGAGATAATAGGATTTGGAATGAGAGCTTCAAAAACCGGAAGAAGCATGAGTTTTCTGTGCCTTCCAAGATAAGCCTAATTGATAATGCAATATTCACATGTTTCCCGTTGTGTAGCCATATATACCTTTGGTTTTATAGACCCAACACCTTCACTTCTTCACATAACACAAGAATATAGATTTTCACTATTCACACATAAAAGATTTGGATTTTAGAGAGATCAACATACCTGCCTTGCAAGAGATGACCAAGGCCAAGAGCACCAAGAACAGTAAGAGATATCATGGGAAGGCCATATCTCAGAAAGGGGCTTTTCCTGCCCCATCTCTTGAAGGAACCAGAAGAACCTGGATTCTTAGCTGTCGCACTTTGCTTCCCATTTTCTTCTTTTGCTTTTGCTGTGTGAGTTGTACTCATTGATATCCAAACAACTCAACACCACACTGGGAGTAGTAATTCTCCTAAACTTTGAATAGCACACCATCATGACATGGTTTTAGATTTGATGATGAATTCTAATTTCCATATTTTTATTTTTTATATTGTCTTAACTAAAAATCAATTAGTTATTTAGTTAGTTACAATTCAGTGATGTTGGGTTCAATGGACTGTGTGTTGAGGCTAATATCATTCATTGAGACATTGTATCGAACATTTGGTAGGCACAAATTAATATTAAAATCTTTTGAGGTAAATACCAAACCTGGATTATGTTGTTTTTAAGGAAAAAGCAAATGATTGTTTTCCTTGTCACTTGCTGCTGCAAAGGTGAAGATCCACTTCCTCCGAGAATGTCTCTTTAAGTTTTGTTGCAACTTGCAACAACCAGAACAGGAGAGAGAGAGAGAGAGAACCTCAGTGAATGACACAACGTCAGAGAATTAAGGCCTGTGGGCCGTAAATTGGGCTAATTTCTTTTTGTATACTGGGCTCTATATTTTGATATAATGGGCTATACCCTGTTCAAATTGGTTACTTATATCTACTTTTGTTATGTTAAATATTTCATTGAAAGAGAAGTATCTTTTTTTTTTTTTTTGGAAATAAGTATTAAGTATTAACAGAGACCTTCATTCAATCTCCTTAATTCATTCAATGATTTAGTACAAAAGCTATATTATTTATTTTTAAGCATATCAAAAAAATCATATATACACAAAAAATTAACACTAATTTAGCATTATCTATTTTTTTATACTAAAGATAAAGAGACTTAAATCCACGACCTTTTCAATGAGTATAGAAAGACTATGTCATTTAAGTTATAATTTATTGGCAATTTACCATTATCTATTTATCTATAGATATATGTGGTGTTTAATTCATTTTTAATATATATTTCATATTGCAATATGTATTTTATATAGATGATTAATTTTTTTTATATACCTAATATGGTTGTAAGCATATAAAATGTTAAACCAGTAAATCTCATAAAAGTTATCATATTCAAAGTTTAAGTAAAAATCATACCAAAAATTTAAAAGGGAAAAAAAAGTTCAATCAAACTAAGAAAATTCATATCCAAAATGAACAATTGCTATCCACTCTAGACTAGATTGTATTTGCACTTATTTTAATGTTTACCAAAAAATTTTGAAAATTCACTTAAATTTATAATTTGATAATATCAAAAACATTTTTTTAACCAGAAATGTATTCTCTTTATTATGATTTCCTCATCCTTATATCAATTAATTTTCATGTCGAGTTTTTCTAAAACTTAGTCTAAATATTGACATTCTATGTGACCCAAAACTTAGAACAACTTGACAAATACAATAAAATGTCTAATTAAGCAACTAAACATAAAACTTTGAATAATTAATTGCAAACTTTAGATACCAAAAAAGCATGTCATATTTCCCAACTTTATAATGTCTAATTAAGTTGCAACATAATAAGAAAGTGATAATTATTTAGATACATTATTATCAGCATAAGATTAAGAGCAACAAGGGAAATCTCCATTAAAACCAAACTAAAACAACCAAAAGTGAAAGAAAAGTTGAGAATATTCTTTCAACTTCAAAATCTTTCAGTTGAGATCAATTCACTTCAGTCATGGCCTTTTGATCTTCCATGGTGGTGGTAGTGGTGGTGATGGTGGTTGATGTTGGTGTTATCTTGGTTTTTCTACATGATTTTGTGACCTTGTTGTTATTAGGGGGCTTAGGTATTAACCTACACCCCAATTTCTTGAGGATCACGTTCCAACTAATCTTGGACTTAACCATCATCTTCTCAAGCTCTTTCTTCATGTGCAGGTACTCTTTCTCAAGCTCACTCACACGCTCCCTCACATTCTCAAAGGCCATGAAGGGGTTAGTTTGGTCATTTCCTATCAGTGCTAAGTTATGCTGTTGTTTCTCTGAATTCTCAAGGCTGCTGTTGTTGTTGTTATCAGATGAAAAGAACCAACCGGCAACTGAGGTTCTGAGTTTGAGCTGCTCAAAGAACAGGACTTGGACCACAACTCGGAGGGGAAGCCTCTCATTTTGCGCCGCGTGTGTGCTGGCTTCCAGGGACAGCTTCTGGCAGTTCATGAGCTTGCACATTTGTTCCTTCTCTGAGTCTGTTAGCCATGGATGAGCCTGTCAAGTTCACAATGAATTTGTTAGTAAATTATGAATGTGAATGTGACATCAACTTCTAGCTAGCAACTCTAGGGGCTGGTAACAGGCCAGGACACACCATGCTTCGTCCTCAACAGCTGTAAAGTAGTTAATTGGCCTGAGTCTGATCTGATTTGTTGGCAATGGTGGTTTATTTTAAGAGCATTTGTAATGGTGCAATATTTGAGCGCTAAAAATGTTATTTTTCACTTTTAAAAGAATAGAATAAAACTAAAAACAGTCTCTGAAACAAGGCCCTTAACAAAAAAAACCCAACCCGACCCCTGAAAATTACTTCAAAATGACAACGAGGCTCCTGTGCCAAAAAAAGTTAATGTTGTTTTTTTTGCACAGAGACTAATCAGTCCCAAAAAAAAATATCAGGAGCGAATTGAATATTTTTTTTTTCTTGGAGGCATCATTGTCCTTTCGAGATAATTGTTAGGGGTTGGGTGGGGTATTCACTCTTAAGAATATCAAGCTAATGCTAGCAAACTTTTAAGGATTCAAAGAAAGAAGAACTATGATTTGATTGTTAGTACCTTGAGATATATATCAATGGCACGATATAAAGCATCATCAAGGATCCTAGCATAATCAGGAATGACAGCAGCAAGTGCCTGAAACTTTTGAAGCTTCACATTGGAATCAGGTGCAACCTCAGCAAGATAGCTATCAACAAGATTAGCCACTTTTATCATTGGAGTTTGTTGAGAGCCTTCAACCAATCCCTTCTCTCTTTCTTCCTCTATGTCATTAGAAGATGTTGTGGAATCAATAACATCATGCTCCACAATCATGAAATGATCAAGCATCCTCTGAACACAATCAATATCATAAAGGGTTTCCATTGAGTATCCAATGTTTGGGATCAGAAGATCATCAAGATCAGCTTCATCTAACTGAGCACCAATCTTTTTCTCCAAACTTGCACAACAAGATGAGCTAGCATACAATGCCATTGCTGTTCTAAGAACCCTTAACAAGAACTTGGTTGGTGTGATACCCTTTACATTTGGAAGCATTTCCACAATCTCTTCTATCATGTTCCTTTGATCTGCTTCAGAAGGAGTACAACAAGAAATTGATGATGACTTGTTAGAATTGTTTCCACTGAATTGGCTTCCCAATAAAGGAACACTCTTTTTAGCATAGTAAACAAGGGAACCAGAAATTTTCTCAGCCTTCATGTGCCTTCCACTAGCACCATGCATGAATCTTTTGTATAATGGCAAGCTAAGTGAAGAAACATCCTCATACCACCAATCTTCGCATGTTATCTTCGATACGAGTCCTCCTATTCTGTTCTCTGGACTTTGAACAACACTTTGAGAAGTAACCAAGCTTGGATCTGCAGCTTTCAACACCAAAGATTGTATGCACCTTGAAGTTATGTGAAGCTCTTCAGCAAAAGGCAAAACATCTTCTTCACATGTTCTTAGAGCTCTAAGAGTGTCTGTCCAATAAGTGAAGATGTGGTTTAGGAAATTCTCAGTCTGTATGATGAGATTTCCCTCTCCATAGTCCTCTGTCATTTGGAGGTACTCGGCGGCACACCGGAGACTAACCACATTTGATGGTGTTAGCTCCATTTTGACACCATAACAGAACTTTGCTATGAGTAGAAAGGCCTTGGCTCCTCCTGGTAGTTCATGAAGTTCAATCACTGATTTTTCATTGTCTTCTTTCATAATTGTTTCTAGCAATTCACTTCTTGATATAAGTGGAAACTGGTGTACACAACAAAAAATGGTTTTTTTAAGAATCTAAATATGAAAAGTAACAAGAACAACTTAAGAGATACTTCTACTGATTTATTTATTACAGACAAGAGAAACATTTATGTTCTGTTTCATATAAATATAAATATCTGATTGGATATTTTTATAAAACTATTTTACATTGTTCGTGTATAACAATTAAATTCAACTAATTATCAGCTAAATTTTGGAATTAGATCAAAATTATCTTGTTGAATTAAAAATGGACACAACCTCCATTTGTTATATGCATTTTTAATCAATTTCATATTCATTTTAAGAGACATTTATGTAAATTAGTCATAATAATGAGTAGTAAAATGATGAAAACAAAATCTTGGGGTGAGGATTGAAAACACAAACCTTGTGAAGATGAAAGGATGTTTCACCAATTTCAACAATGACATCACTTGGAAGCCCAGTTGAGCAAAGCCTAATCAAACACCATGAACAATTTTATGATTCACATACCAAGAATTTCAGATAGGGTGTTAGGAACACGTTTGAAAAAATAAATTGCAAGAAGTGAAAGAAGAACCAAACAACAATTAGGAAGAAAAAGAAGTTAATAAGTGTGTACTAACCAATTTTGCCGATCAAGATAAAACACATCGGATTTTGATCCAAGCTTCATGCATGCCATGTCTGTCATTCACTACTTCAACGTAAAAATGAGAAGAGTCTCTCTTACAAAGTGATAATAGAGAAATGAAAAGGTAATAGTGTTAGTGGTAGTATCATAAATAACCATATGCTGTGCAATAAAAAGCTTTTAAGTAATTAGATATTCCTTGTTTTCGTTTTTTATTTTGTTTTTTCTGTTTTGAGTCTCAAGATTTTTCAGTTGTGTATGTGAATCTAGAAAGAGTACACACGTGAGTGTGAGTTATTTGATTATACCGAGTCTAAAGGAGGGAATTAAATCTAGGAAGAAGAATAGGTAGCAACTGTTAAGTGTGCCAATAGGTGCATTGTTTTGGAGTGATTATCTATTGAATTTGTTACAATATTATCTCATTTCTGGAATGCTTCCCAACCTATGTAACATAATATGCATCTTTCTAAATAATTTTATACTTTTTATTTAAAATGGTAGTCTTCCTGACATAATTATTAAAAATTATTAATAATACATAATTGAATATACTTATAAAATTTTTTTATATTTATCAAAATTAAATTTATGTATTATTACCAAAAGATTTTGAAAATAAACAGTATTTTGATGATAAATTTTAAAAAGAATAATATATTGTAGAAGAATATATAACATGTATACATGACATTATTCTAATTTAGGTAATATATTCTAGGATATATGTCCATATAATTTATATTCAATTTATACATAATTTATTAAATATGTATACATTCTATTTTATTGTATAGGTATTCTTAAATAATTACCCAATATATATTATGATTTTTTGTATAAATATTTTTTAATAGTTATAAAAATAATATAAATTTGAATTACATTATATATAATTAATAAAAATGACTACGTTACAATACAATAACATAACTATAAATAGAATGACTAAAATAGGCATATTGTAAATTAAATAAGTAAGAGACAGATTGACAAATAACATGTAATAATATAATTGATTTAAAATATAATCCAGATTATAATGTCACATAAATCAACATATTTTTTTTTATATCTATTTTTATATTTGACTTAATACTAGTAATTTTTTTTTACTAAAAATGTTAGTTTCTTAGCCTTTGTTTGGGGAAGATTTTCTAAAAAAGAAATATTTATAAAAAAATATTTTTAAAAAATAAAATTAATTTCGTATTTAGATATTTTATATAAAAAAATATTTTTATCTAACAATTATATTTGACTACAATAATATAAAAATATTATTTATTTATTTATTATGTTAAAAATATTTTTTTAAATAAATAATATTTTTAAAAAATATAAATAGTAGCTTTTAAAAAATATATTTTTTATTTTTTTATTTTTATTACTACAATTTTTGTTAAATACACTAAAAAATTTAAAAAGAATTTTTTCATTGAAAAATAAATTTTAACAACATAATGACATCCAAACAAATTAATATTTTCAAATTCACAAAGGTTAAGTTTAATATTTTTTTATAATTTATTTTTTATATAAACCAATAAACTCTTATCTCTATTCACATATTTATTTATTTATTTATTTTGGACTTGCTATTTATATATTTATTTATCTATTTATTTATGGCCAGATAATACACTTCACTCAATGAACTGAGAATTTAAGAAAAAAAATTCAAGAATCAATAAAATTTATTATTTTTTACCAACATTTTAAGTTATTAGTCTAATTTTTTTAGTCTAAAAATTTAATAAATATATTTTAAACTTTTATTTTTAAATATTATTAGCTAAATAATGGAAAAAAATAATAAATTCTATTGATTCTTTAGTATTTTTTAGAATTTAACATATTGATAGAATTAACTGATTTGATAATTAACTTAACTTGATTGATTGGTCAACTTATTTATTTATTTAAATAAATATTGAATGTTTAAATTATATTTTAGTATATATAATAATTCATTAGACAGTAATAAATTATTAAATAAAATTTATAATTTTTTTATATGCAATAAAACTCAAATTTAGAATGAATTAGTTTTTGATTTGACAAAAAAACATTTGATATTTTTTTGGTCAGAATGCATTGAAAATTTTTTTTTGGTATTACATTGATAGTTTTTGTTAAAAGAAGAGATGGCTACTTTGGTATTAGGCCGAATTCAATAAAATAATACGGAAAAAAATTAAACTTATTTTGGGCTTTAAGATAAAGCCCAAAACAATGACCAGAACAAAAGCTCCGCAAAACAATGACCAAAACCCAATGAGACCAAAAAGCCCAGAAAAAAAGAAAAGAAAAGAAAAGAAAAACAGCGTTCTCCAATCTCTCTTGGAGTCTCGTTCCCTCAGCTTCGTCAACTGCAACTGCTCTCAATGCCAATGGAAGAACAACCTCACTTCAGAGTTCCACTCTCTCTTCTCCTCTTCCTCTCTCTCTTCCTTCTTCCAACTTCCTTCTCTTCTACGCACGACCTTCAGATCCTCAATGCCGAACGCAGAGTATGCTCTCCTTCATTCATCTCTCTCTTATTTCGTCAAATCGATCTCTTTTTACCCCAATTCTTAATTCTCATTCCAAATTCTGTATTTTTTAATTCTTCTCCTTAAGTAGTTCTTCGTTCGTCCGGTATCAGCTGAAGATCTGTTGGTGGAAATGAGATGAATTGGTTTTGGGGTTCAAGGGACTGTGTGAAAAATCTGAACTTGCGAGATGGCTATCATAATATATGATAAATTCGTTGCATAGATATTATATATGTATACCTTGTTTTGTGGAAACGTTTCATTTGTCTCTTTTGATGCCACTTTAGTTCGTTAGAGGGCCAATTATAGTTTGGAGGTTCAATTTGGATTTGTTTGTTATCTAAGTTTGACTATTAACATGTGCTCTCTCTGTGAGTGTGATATTGAGGAATATGATTGTCTGTGAAGTAAGTTTGGAAGATTAGTGTTATTATAGTACTTTGATTATTTCCATATCATTTGTTGAAGCTGATATTTGAGCCTGATGTTAACTTATTTTAGAAAATGTTGTATGTCTTTGACACTTCGATCATGTTTTGTCCGGTGACGTTCACATAGTCTGTTTTAGACATTCTTTGACTGACAGTATTCCCATGATCCTTGCAGATTGATTTGACTTCTCACATCATTAAGGTGTACTTGACATTGAAGGTAACTCCTCTATGCTGTTTCTTGTATAAATTGGGTTCCATATTCTGCTTTGACTGAGTATTCTTTTACGTCGAGTTATCAACTATAGTCGCTGGATCATTTTATTATGTCTAGATGTAATGTGTGACTATGTATGCTGACTTACATTTGATAACAGTTATCAAATCGTGAATTGTATTCTGTTCTAGACTAGAATTTATTCGTGTAATTTTTGAACCTTGAAGGGATTGGCAGATCATTTATTTTTGCACATTTTCTCTTTCAGGTTGAAAATTTGGGAACATCCCCTGCTTCAGAAGTACATCTTGCTTTTTCACCTGCTGAAGCGGAACATCTTGCAATAGTCAAAGCTGCAGCAACTTCTGGGAAACGGAAGAAGAAGACTTACATCCCCCTTGATGTTAAATCTGCAGAGCTACCAGATGGACCTAATGGAACTAAATTCTTCACCGTAACTTTGTTAACTTCACTAAATAAAGGTGAAACTGCAACACTAGAGGTGCTTTACATATTGACACATTCTCTGGAACCTTTCCCTGTAGAAATAACTCAATCAGAGTCACAGCTGGTCTATTTCCGTGATAGTGCTATATTGTTGTCTCCCTATCATGTCAAGGAACAGACAACTTTCATTAAGACACCAAGCACTCGGGTAGAATCATTCACTGTGGTCGATCCCGCTAAACGTGCTGGTACAGAGCTGAAATATGGACCTTATGAAGATCAACCCCCATATTCATATTCTCCTGTTCTGGTCCATTTTGAAAATAACAATCCCTTCGCGGTAGTTGAGGAGCTAGAACGTGAAATTGAAATTTCTCACTGGGGAAATGTACAGGTCACAGAGCGATATAGGCTGGTCCATGCAGGTGCTCGACATAAAGGCGCTTTTTCGAGGTATGTTTTCCATCACTTAGTTCTTTGTAAAGCTCAAGATCTTGTCTTTGTTCTTTGGAGAACAACATAAGTAGTTATGTATCTCAGAATGCTCTCTTCAAAGTTCAAAATCTTGGATTAGATGTCATTTCATGTTGAACTTCGATAAAGGAATCCAATTTTTAACCACTTTGAAACAACCCCCGCCCAGGGGGGGTTATTAAATAATGGTAGTTATTGCATTAGTAAGGGGTGATATTCAAATGAGTGAATAAAAAGGTATTTTAGTCATTTAAAACTATTCTTAATTTCCATGCATTGCCTTGAAAGACTATCATTTAGGAAGGGTGGGAGCAATAATTTTGTTTGCATGCAATCTTTAAGTTTCTTTTATTATGCATGAACTTAAAAAGTGGTTTTCTGTGGACAGGGTTGAATATCAAACTAGACCAGATGCTACTGGTGTATCTTCATTCAAACATCTTCTAGCAAAACTGCCCCCCAAGGTTCACTCTGTGTACTACAGAGATGAAATAGGAAATGTTTCCACTTCAAACTTACGTACAGATTATCGGAAGGTACGACATATGATTGAGTTTTAAATGAAGCATACCATTTCATTGATGTCATGATTTCCAATCTTATACTTATTTACATGCTTATCATTTGCAGTCAGAACTTGAATTTCAACCTCGGTATCCCCTGTTTGGAGGCTGGAAATCAACCTTTGTCATCGGTTATGGGCTACCATTGCAAGACTTCCTTTTTGAGTCACCAGATGGTAGAAGATACCTAAATTTTACTTTTGGATGTCCACTTACTCAGACAGTGGTTGACAAGTTGATTTTAAAAGTGGGTTTGAGCTTGTTCTTTTGTTTTGCGACTTGTGATTGATATTTTTTACTGAAATCTGTGACCTTTGCTTTGACGGCTTGTGTACACAATAATGGAGGTTTAATTTACCCTTCTTAAACGATTAAATTTCAGGTTGTACTGCCAGAGGGATCCAAAGATCCCACAGCCGTGATTCCTTTCCAAGTGGACCAACATCTAGAGGTAATATTCTCTTTGGATAATGCTGCATACGCTGTTACGCTGCATTGCGTTGTTTACAATTACACACAGCTGGATAGTGACAGCTTCATCCAAGTTTAACTGCCAAAGATAAACTAAAATGAAAAAAAAAAAGTGTTTTCAGAGAGATTGCTTAAAACATAGATGGAGCAATGTGTACTGTTATGACAGAATAATTGTGTCAATGGAATTTCTGCATTATCTAAGAAACAATTTACGAAGTTGTCTAATTAATATATTGCTTTTCTTCATGTTTTAGTTGTGGTGGTTATGAATTTCTGTTTTCACTTGTATTACTATAGCTTAATGAAGCATTTGTTTTCCTGCAGCTGAAACAGTTTTGCTTTTGAATTTTGCAGATCAAATATTCATATCTTGATGTGATCGGAAGGACTGTTGTTGTTCTAGAAAAGAGTAATGTAGTTCCTGAGCATAACGTTCCTTTCCAGGTATTACAGGCGATAAACCTGTCCACGGCAACCACAATCATGATTAAGATTCGAAGATTACATTTGTAGTTCTTTCCCGTCAACAAGCTTGGGACAAAGATTACTTAGGACTTGCTTTTTTCTAACCTTCATAGACTTTGAAAATGAAAACCATGACACTTTCAATACTTGGCTGTTCGCAGCACAAAGACCGAAGCATAAAATATTTCATTTTATCTTTGGGCGTACTTCGTTGAGTCTTAACACATAGTACAACATAGAAGTTGTGTCCTTGCCTACTCTAGTATGCTGTTGGTTTCGTTCCACCTAAATAACGTTGTGCTTTATTCTCTGTCTAACCTTGTCTTCTGTTATTCTTTTCGCAGGTATACTACACTTTCAACCCTATATTCATGCTTGCCGAGCCATTGATGCTGTCGATTGCAATTTTCTTGTTTTTCGTGGCCTCGGTGTCATACCTACACGCCGATCTTTCCATACGAAAATGATGAACATCTCGCTAGTTTCAGAAAGGCATGTGCGAAATCTCGCTTCAACAACTTTCTTTCGTTGTCTTCTTCGTAAAAGAAAAGAAAAATCGTATTCAAAACATTTTCTCTTGGCTGAGCTCTCACTTATCAACCATTATTATGTCTTTCTTATTGCAGTGACTGAGAAGATCCAAATTTTTTGGGGAGTATGAGAAGGTCATATACCATTATTGTATGCATTAAGAGAACTAATTGCAACTATAGATTTACTTGTTTGTACGATCTTCCCCTGAAAATTTGATCACATGTCATTCATCCAAAACTAGCATTCAACCTCCCTTTGAGAAAATTATAGGGTATGTTAGTTAGATCTTAAAGGCACTACATAATGGTTAACAAACTTAGAGGATCTTTCTTCTTATGTATTGAGAAACATTTCAAGTTTGAAAATGTGGTTTTGAATGTCTCATGTTACATAGATTAAACAAGTTAATTCTCGCTTACAACAAGGATTTTGATTTATTTATTTATTTTTCTTTACTAATCATTGTTGAGATAGAAAACATGTGGTCTTGGTTGGCTAAAATGAACATTTCAAGGCAATTTGTTTAGAATTCTTGTCATGATTTGAAGAAAAATGTATCTTCCCGTAGTTGACAAATTGAATTATCTTGAAGCTAAAGAAGTTGGTGGATACTTTCTTCATTTTCTATATTATTAGCCTGTGAATTCTAATCTGTAGTATAGTTTCCATCAGCCTAAGCCTTGTGATTAATTATCAAAATGAAACGTAAAAAGAAAAAAAAATCAATCTATTCAAACCCTAAAAATAAAGAAAAGTATTAATACTTAGTAGTGATAGAATAAGTACTCAGTCTATTCTCTGTAGAAAACATTGATTGGTTAATAACTGATTAAAGAAAGAAAGTAAGAAACAAAAGAAAATAACTTCATTTATAATATGGTCATTGTTTCTTTTCTGCAAATCAAGGGAAACTAATAAAAAAAAGGTACCCTCATTCCTTAATACTTGGCCCCACCTTCACGGCAATTACAATGCAATAGCTTTATAAATGAGATTGAATTAATTTAAGTAGATAATTAAGTAGTATTTTAGAAATATAAGATAGGGTAGAGTTTATAGTATATATATATATATAGTGGTTGCCCACGGTATCTTCTAATCCAATAGGTCAAGGACTAATTCATCACGGGTTGGGGCTCTATTTAAGGGTTTGTCATTGGCGAATGGGTTGCTGTAACAATGCAGGATTCGAATCTCGACACTTGCTTAAGCCCACTTGTCCTAAATAAGTATAAACCATAGAAGTTTATAATCTTTTCATTCGATCCAACTAATAGAAATTTTTTTTCACCCAATTAAATTTGTTCAATCCATAAAAAATTTAATAAATTTATTTTTAAACAAATATAACATACATGTCTACACTACTAATTCGATATCCAAAAAATTCAGTTTCTGACAAAAATAACCCTAAAAAATGTTATAGACAAAACAACTTTTGAATAATTTAAAAATACGACAAAAAGAATCAATAATTATTATACTTTTTATAAGTAACAAAATAATTTTTATATTTAGTAAATGGTTTATTCATTAGATCTAAATTTTGTGGTGATATTTAAAAAGTGCACAAAAGAATTCGGAATAAAATTTTATCTCTAGATTTTTTTTTCAAAAAAATGTAGTTATTCACAATAATTTTTTAAAAAAAAAATCACTTGAAAAAAATACCAAATTTTAAAAATAAAAAAATCTTATTTTTTTAATAATATTTACAAAAATTTACATCAAAATTTGATCTCTAAAATATTTTTTAAAAGTTATATTTAATATTTAATTTTTTTATCGTATTTTTAAATCTTTCAAAAATTTATATATGTTAACGTCTTTTAAAATTTATTTTATCAACAATACAAACTTTCAAATATCATTTTAATAATTTATTACTATATTTAAACTCTATCTTACACAACTCCACATACTCTAAAACCCTAGTAAATAGGATATAGACCATGTAATCATTTATTTATTTATCTATACCTATATATCGTTAATATTTGGTCAAGATATATGGTGATGAAAACAAAAGAACTATCAATTACTTCACCATTCACAGGTAAAACTTTAAGCATTATTATCAAAGAGTAATTAGATAAACCTATATGAAAAATTAAATTTACTACGTACTACTTTTCTAAAGAATCTATTATATTTGTTATCTATCTAATATATATATTATTAATTTTATAATTAAATTATATCATATGTCACCTCTTATAATTTTATTATAATTAAAATCAAACATTTTTTTAAAATTAAAGATTTCTGATTTCTCTCTCTCTATCTCTCTCTCTCTCTCTCTCTCTCTCTCTCTCTCTCTCTCTCTCTCTCTCTCTCTCTCTCTCTCTCTCTCTCTCTCTCTCTATATATATATATATATATATATATATATATATATATATCATTTATTCTCTTATTCTCTTTTTTTATATATCATTATTAATTATTAATTATAAATTTAACAATCAAAAATATATAATATTACATTCTATAATTATAACTAAAATTAAAATTAAAATATAACTATATATATTATTTATTATTAATTTTACAATCAAAATATATCATATTCATATATCTTTTTTATTACAATTGAAATCAAAATTTTTCTTCTAAAATTAAATATTTCTCTCCTCTTTCTCTCTCTTTTTTTCTTTCTTTCTCATTCTTTTATCAATTTTATCTCTAATCTCTTATATTAAAGTCTTTGAATTTTAACAAAATAAGATATATAAGTTTCTATTTTAATAAAATTCATTATTTTATTTGGACAAATATGTTCTTAAAAGTGTGATGAAAGAATTTATATACCTTATTTTATAAAGTTTAAAAACTTTAACGTAATACAATTCTTTTAAAAGTAAAAATATCAGATGCAAAATTTTTTAAAAACTTATTTAAGTATATCCTCTAAAGTCTAATCTTCTTCTAAACATATACAGGAAAGTGGAGTATTACATTATAGAAAGAGAAAATGAATAATGCAAATAAGTTTGACATTGTTAGAACTTAGAAGAATAAAATAAATATTAAAAAAAAAAGAAAAGAAAGATTGACATATGTTTGTGATATGGAGTTCACGTTTCCCAACAAAAAACATGCAGAAGTAGTTATCGTTGAAGCGGGAAAATAGGAACACAAAACCAAACACCAACGTTGATCGTTGTTCGTTGTCATCATCACTGCCATCTCAATTCCGATTCTCTGTTATCCTTCCTTCATTGGCGGTTTCAGAGGATCAACCACCAACACCTTCTTCTTCTGCTGCTCCACCGCGTTTCAACGCTTCTTCCATGCCCCTTCAAAAAAGTTTCTTCCTTTCTTTTTCTTTGGGGTTCAGCGACAATAAAGATGCCTTTTTGACGATCATTGTTGAAGACGAAGCGCCAATCAATGTTGTGAATGTAAATAACGAATAACAATAATAATGGGTGTTCCTTCTCAGAGTAGTAATGGGGAAAAAATGGAGGGTTTTCTCTATCTTCTTCGCCATAACAGGTTTGGTCAACATAGCTCGCGTAAGAGGTACTTCATCATCAAAGACAATGTCCTTAGAAGCTTCAAAACCAAACCTGTTTCTCAAATGGAGGTGCATTTTTAATTATATCATCCTTCTTCCTTTTCTTTTTTCCCTTTAATTAGTAGGATTTAATGATGCTTCATTACAGGTGTTGTATGTTGCTGATGATTTTTAGTTTTATGCTCAATTTCTAATAATTGCTGATCTTTTAGAAATAATGATTGTTATTTATTATTATTATTATTATCATTGTTATGTGTTTTGACACTTTGAATCTGAAACATTGAAAAAATGTCACTTGTAGTCTTTGGTATTCTGCTTTGTTCTTCACATTGGAAAAAAAAAAGCTATTCCTTCAATTAATTACTATTGGTTTAATTTCACAATTAATTTAAATAATACGTTTCGTTGCTCTAATTAGATGACAACAACAATAGAATTTTCAGAAAGGTTAGTTTAGTTTTCACATAATTTAAGTGCAATAACCAATTACTTTTATAATTATTATATATTATAACTAATTCATAGTTGTAAATTAATGAACAAGCTGCTGTATATTTTCAGGAGCCAATTAGAAGTGCAATAATAGATTCCTCCATCCGTGTTACTGACAATGGAAGGGAAAATATTAACAAAAAGGTAAGAATATTAATCAAGATAAAAAAAAACAATAAATTATTTGAATATATTTCCTATTAAATTTCAGTGCTTTGAACAAATCAAGTGGTCGTATTGATATCTGTTTTCTGTAGGTGTTATTCACTTTCACTGCATATCATACTTCAAATCAAAGGGATAAGCTTAAGGTAAATGCATATATGACAGTTTATTTTCATTATATATTGGGTTGATGCATGGTAGTTGTTTAAATTTCAATTTTTTTATAGTTGGGAGCAACTAGTCCAGAAGAAGCTGCAAAATGGATAAAATCATTGCAAGAAGCTGCATTGAAGGTTCCACTCTGCACCTTAATTAAATGAGTTAGAATGCTTGTTTGTCTCATCATAATTAAGAAGCTTAAGTTTCTTTCATAATATATTTCAGGATTGCCCAAGTCCAACAAGGAAATATGTGACTTCCCACCGGAGAAGAAGACGTTCATCTTTGAGGTGCATAAATGACATAAATTTTATTTTATAAGTCAGATTATTTTAATATTATGAGCTTTTGTTTTTATTATTATTTTGTACTAGTCATTGCATATATACAAGATATGTCTGCTTGATGCCTCAAAATTGTTGTTTAAAGCAGAAATGGAGGCACAAAATCAATAGATTGGAAACACTCTGAATTGGATTTAAATGGATACATATACTCAGAAGCAATGACATCTGATGTTATTGCACCTTCAACATGGAAGATATTTGGTTGCCAAAATGGTAAAAGATTTATTATTAGCTCATTGTCCAATACAAATTAATGCATAACATAGTGACTTGGTTCTTATTTCACATAGTTCAATGCCTGTTTTGCAGGACTAAGGATGTTCAAAGAAGCAAAAGAATGGGATGCTCTTGGAAGGGTAAGTCTAATAACATTTTGGTTCTTTTTTTTTTTTTCTCTTTTTTTGAAAAGTGAACATTCTGTTTCTGCATTCAACAGTGGGGTGATAGTCAAGCAATAATGGCAGTTGGTGTGGTTGATGGAACTTCAGAGGACATTTTTAACACCCTTATGTGTCTTGATCCTTCAAGATCAGAGTAAGTCTCGAAGGACTAATCAGCCGTCTTTTTTCGAATGTATTGAGGAACAAATTCCATCTAATTTGTTCTTGGAGTTTCCATATATTCATATTCCAAAGCTAAATTAGCAAGTGTGTTGTTGCAGATGGGACTTTTGTGTTAATAGAGGAAGTGTGGTTGAACACTTTGATGGTCACACAGATCTTATTCACCTTGAACTTTACAATGATTGGCTGCCATGGTAGATATTGGTACCTTGTATACAAGTTACAATTCAGACATAAAGAATATCAACCATGTTGCTAATATTAAGATGTATATTCTTCCTTTGAAGGGGAATGAAAAAAAGAGATTTTCTGTTACAAAGATATTGGAGAAGAGAGGATGATGGCACATATGGTATTTTTTTGTGTTTTTTCTGAAGCAAAGTGCATACACAGTTATGTTGTTAGTTATAATTTGTGTTCTGTTTGGTTGTTTTTCTTAACAGTGATACTATATCAGTCTGTGTATCATAAGAAGTGTCCACCACAGAGAGGCTATGTCCGAGCTTGCCTTAAAAGTAACGTACGCTTTAAATCTCGATATCATTGTTTAACATTTCACTGATTCCATAACAAGAAACTCAATGGAATGTTACTCTACAAGAAATTTTTGACAGAAATGAGAAAACAAATATGTAGGTTGGATGAAAGTTCAAGTAGGATTTTCCTGAAATGATGTTTTCTATGTTTCTTCTTCTTCTAAATCTACATGTTATCCATGTATTGATCACATAGAAACAAGAGAGAATAGAGGGAGTATAAACAAGGATGCTTATTTTACTTTCTGTAACAATTGTGTAAATTGTTGGGCAGGTGGAGGATATGTAGTTACTCCTGTTAACAATGGAACACAATCAGTTGTGAAACACATGCTTGCTGTTGATTGGAAGTATTGGAAACTGTATTTGCGCCCTGCGAATGCAAGGGCCATAACTGTTCGCATGCTTGAGAGAGTTGCTGGTATGTTAGACTATGTTTGTTCGGTAAGTATCTCAAGACAGTAAATACAGAAACACTGATACCATACAAGACTGAAAGTTTCTGTATTCATATCCTGAGATAGTTGCCAATTGAGGCTTTTAGATTGTAGAGTTTGCAGCTTGTTATGGATGAAATGTAGCAAGTCCTTAAATTGATTTTGACCCTTTTGCAGCACTAAGAGAACTGTTTAAAACAAAAGGAGGAAGTTTCCACACTGAATCAATTGCAGGGACAAAAGATATTGTTGGGTTGCCACCACTTGATGAGGACCAAAAGGATGAAGTTGAAGAAAAGAACAGCAGCAAGAATATTGAGGAAGGTTCTGTTGTGGAAGATGAGGTTCAGAAAGTTGCTGCTTCTAGTCAAACAGGCTTAATGGGATTCAATGATTCTAAAGATGAGTTTTTTGATGTTCCAGACTATACATCAGATTATTATGACACACCAAATGATTGGAACTCTGAATTGGAGACAGAAAAAATGGTACATTACCATTTAGAATATGATTAATGATAACTTCAGATTGAATATGATTAGTTAAGATAACTATGTCCTCATATAATTATGAATTGCTAATCATGCTAATGGAATGTGCAGCCTTTGACTCGCACCAAAGCAAGCCCTTCTTCATTGGTCAAAAAATTACAAGACCTTGCAAGTTAGTGTTCTTGTGTGCATCATTTTCTTCATTTGTTTAAAATATGAAAATAGATGTGATATTGTGAGAGAAATTAAATGTGGCAGTTCCAAAGAAGGGGTTGGAGTTTGATGTAGACAAGGAGGGAAGTGGAAGATGCTATTATGGAACCACACTCCAAAAAGATCCAAAGTGTGCATTACCATGCTCCTGGGCTGCTTCTGATCCATCTTTGTTCTTGATTCGAGGCGAAACTTACTTAACAGATAATCAAAAGGTATTAATTTCCCAAAGTTATAAAACACTATAGCACTTTGTAAAAGTTTAATGGTCTAAGTATATTCAATGAAATTTTTGCTCATTTTTCCAACTATACTTAACAGTTTGTTGAATACTTTTTACCTTTTTTTACTGCAACAACAACAAATTTTTGTTTTGCAGGTCAAGGCAAAAAGAACCTTAATGGAACTGGTTGGTGCAGATTGGCTTCGATCCAATCAGCGCGAAGATAATCTAAGTAGTCGTCTAGACTCCATAGTTCAGGTCTGTTCTCCTTTCTTCGCGTGTTGCTGCTCATGTATGGTTTTCTTAGGTCCCATTTGGTAACTGTCTTGAGACAATTACACTGCTCAAAAATCTTAACCATAAGTCCTTTTGGATTCATTCAGGAATATGCAGCAAAAGGTGGTCCAGAATTCTTTTTTGTGATTAACATTCAGGTGAGTTTGACCACTCTAGATAGATTATCATATCCAAATAATTAATTATGATTAGCAATTAAGCATTGATTTGTTTACCTGATATTGATTCAATTGTGATGGATCAGATGCCAGGAAACCCCATGTACTCCATGGCACTGTATTACATGATGAAAACTCCCTTGGAAGACTATCCCTTACTGCAGAGCTTTGTTGATGGAGATGATACTTACAGGAACTCAAGATTTAAGCTCATACCATATATTTCTAAGGTTAATCTGCATCTCTTAAACTTTTCTTATTAAACTACCGCACATCATACAAGATCCTATTCAGTATACAATGTGATCTTTGTTTTGTATCAGGGATCATGGATTGTAAAACAAAGTGTTGGAAGGAAAGCATGTTTGGTAGGCCAAGCTCTAGAAATCCGTTACATTCGAGGGAAGAACTACCTTGAGGTAACAATAACATTACTAGTCATTACTTTATATATAGTTTTAAAGAATCTAACTTGTATGTATATATATATCAGCTTGATATTGATGTTGGATCTTCAACGGTTGCAAGGGGGGTTGCTAGCCTAGTTCTTGGATACCTTAACAACTTGGTCATAGAAATGGCATTTTTGATACAGGTAAAGTTATATATCAATGTGATCAATGCTTATCGTTTTAAGGTGAAAACTCACTTGCAGTTGTCTTCATGTGAAGTTAATATTTGAGAACCGTTTGATGATTTGACATCTAACAGTTTTTAACTATCAACTTCACGTGAAGACAACTGCATACGAGTCTTTACCTAGTTTTAAATTGCGGCCGCAATATGATGGTGACAATTGTGAGTGGGCAGGGCAACACACAAGATGAGCTCCCAGAAATCCTGCTTGGAACATGCAGAGTCAATCATATGGATGCATCAAAAGCATTTGTATTGATATAATTAAGTTGAGGATCAAGAGCTTGCTTCATATGTTGTCAATTTATTCAAAATCTGATACTTGTATTGATATATGTATTTATATCTGTGTTGCACAAACACTTGTTCTTTGATTGATTCCATGAATTAGTGTAAAGTGTGAAGCAAGAATAACAGAAGAAAGGAAAAAAGGGTAATAAAGTATGAGCCAATGAATAAGAGAATATGATCACTGTGGTGATGTTTTGTTTTGTGACTTTTCTTTGTTTTTATTTAATTTTTGTCTAATTATTTTTTTTTTCTACACGACTAATTATCACGAGAGATGAATTTGTCCAAAAATTAATGCTACTTAATTGAAGGACCATTTTAAAAATTTCATATAATGATAGGAATGTTTTTCACAATAAAAAAAAAATTGGAGACGATTTTTATTTTTAACATAAATCTTAAAAATCAAAATAATATTTTATTCTTATTTATTTCTTGATAATTATTGTTCACTTTTCACAATTTCATGTTTTATCTCTGACAATTACTTATACTAACTCATGACATGACACAATTGGTTAGGGTTAGTAAACTATAAATTCAATTGTACTGATGCTTCGCGTTTCACAAGTGTATGGTTCATATAAGTTTTTGACCTTTTTTAAATTTTTAGAATAAATGTCCGTACACAAAAAAATCAAGGATTTATTTATCCTTTTCTTTATTAATATTTTAGTTATTTTCTCTATTAATATTTTAGTTATTTAGCCTATGCCGTGATAAAAGTTTATTTAGATACCTAAGTCTAACATGTTCAAATGGTTGACATGGTTTGAAACCTATTAACAAATCTATTATTAAATAAAAAGTTTTAATTAGATTAAAATTTTAAATGAATCTAAGATCTAATAAGATAGAAACAAAATTTTTTTATACATTTATTAAAAAATTTTCATAGATTAATGGTAAATAATAAAGTCTTTAAATTAAAAGTTTATGATTCAAACCTCATTTATAACCCTTTGAAAAAATGACATATATACATAATAATAGATTTAGATTGATTTTGTAGACTTTTCAATGAGTCTAAACCTGATTTCTTAAAATAATGATTTTATTATTATTTTTTAGATGAATTAGACAAATTCGGATACAACATATTAAAATATACATGATTTACCACTTAAAATAAAACCTCATTCGTTAGCTACAATTTTTTTTTTCACGGTATCTGTCACCCGACAGTTCAAAGACTATTAAAACTCTATTTAAAAGTTTGCCACTGATAATAAGTTACTGTATGAATAAAGCGGAATTCGAACTTCCAGCATTTATTTAAGTAGACTAGTAAATTAATAACTAAGGATTTTGATCTTCTAAAGTTTGAATTTTACTTTAGAGAGTAAAGTGTGATCTCTCACCATTGATTTTATAGGTGGGGCCAAAAATAAATATGAAAAAAAATTATTCAAGAATAGAAGATCACATTTTACTCTCTAAAGTAAAATTCAAACTTTAGAAAATTCAAATCTAACAACTAAACCAGACCAAATTTATTATAAACTTGAGTTTTATTTTTTATTTTTTGGACAGAATAAACTTGAGTCTGAAATTCTTTTTATCAGACCAGCCCAGCCTAGGCCGATTACAAGCCAGGCCCAAGGCCTCTTTTCTCTTTTTAGCCAGAGTGTAAATGAAATCACGAATGATGAAAAATATAAGCTCATGGTTTTAAATTACGGCTCATATATTTAAACAAGGGCTGGCCCAACCTGAGCCACCAATCACCGTAAATTGATTCCATTGTTAATTTGTTTTTAGTGCCTACCTTATCCAAACTCACAGGAGAAAAAGAAAAAAAAAAAACAGCAGCTTCCCACTCTGAAGACAAATCACATGGTTTGGTGAGCTCACCACTCTTCATTATCTACTTGTCATTATTGTGAAACAACCATGCATGAATCAATGAATTATTGATTGGAAATACACGTCAAAACTTTTTCTTTTTCTTTTTCTTTTTTCAAATAATGAATAATAACAAACAATAATATCATGTGATGGTGCACCATACTATTTGCAAATCCATCAACATAGTGTGCATTTTATTCACCTTAGCATGCTTCAATCTACCCCTATATTTCATGCATTGCATTATACATGTGAAATTTCATTGACAAGGAGATGGATGGTGCTACCTATGCAAAACATTGTTTTCATCTCCCTTTCTTATTTTTTTTAATTATTTAAAAATAAATAAATAATATTGATAAAATGTGTAGGAGGGTTATCAATATCATTGCAAATTAATGGTCTTTATGAGATTCCTTTCAAAGAGGAACACCATAGAAGTCAAAATCCATATGAATCTTGAGTTTTAACCCATGTGAAAGTGTGGCTATAATTTCCTCAAATATGTCACATTTCTGAGTGAATGAAATAATATATGATTATTGTTGAAACACATTGTTCTCAAATAAATTTGTGAAATCATGTTTAAATTTAAATTTTGAACAAAGAGACAGACAAAAATATAAATGATTAAGTGGAAGATGTCGGTGACATGAGTCAAATAGTTTCATTGATGTTGATTTAAGCATCACCATTTTTATTGCTTTGTTTTTTAGGTGGTGCCTTTCCTTCTCAAATTTCTTCTAACCTCTCTTCCTTTTTTCCAATTGGTGTTGTTTTTTATATATATTCTTGTGTGGTGGGCCTCTGTTGGTTTCTCCATTATTGTTTTGTACATAGCTCCAAGCATGGTTTGGGCTTTGGGACAATGCTGCCTCTAGTAGTAGGATTTTGAGTTGGCCCACAAAAGTTAATGTGTTACTTTCTCAACAAAAACAAGCTCATAATTTTAATTACAAGCTAAAAAAAATCATTCCACCACCATAGTTTACTTCCGAATTACAATATACCATAGTATGAATTTAGTTTTAATTTTATACGTGCTTTTAATTACGTAATGCCACATTAATAAAAATAACATTTTTTTATATTAAGAGTATGATAATCATTCATGTAATTATACAAATGTGTAAAATATTTTATATTATCTATACATCATATTATTATTATTATTGTTCATTAAGGTACATATTAATTCACTTTTTATATATTAAAAATGTATACAAATAATAAAAGTATAATTTGTTGAGAAGACAAATAATTTATAATTTAATTAAAAAATTTGATTCAAGTCTTAAAAATAGTAAATTCATTTTATAAATCAGTATTATCATTTGGAACACTTGGTTGAAAAGGAATAACAGAATTTTCAGGAATTAAGAATCAGGTGTTGCAGAAGTAGTGAGCAGGTCGATAAGAGTTACAAAGAGTAGAGTGGTATTTGATCTTTTGGGTTGTTGATGATTTTTGTCGAAGATGATTAAGAATTAGTTTATTTTATCTGTTTAATATTTTTTTATTAAGATGTTGATGCTCCACCTTGTTGTGTTGAACTTTTTATTTCAAAAAAAAATAAAAATATTTTAAAAAATTATTCATAGTATAGATATTATAGCAAGTGTTGAACCCATTATTAATAGCTCAAAATTACTCATTTTTTTAAAGAGAATAATTAGTTAATCTAAGAAATGATCACATCAAAATTGTGTATTCTATACTTCGAGATTACTCTACCACTATTATAATTAAATTAGATTGTGATTGATAGATACAATGTTTTGAGCCCTCTGTAGTTGTGTCGCACAATGTCTCTTTGATGAGGAGTGGGTTGCCACTCTATAACGTTAATTTATTTTTATTTTTATTTTTATTTTTATTCCTACATTCTATTTATTTGTTCCCTTGAATGGGATGCACACTAATGTCTCTCTTATTTTCTTATTCTCCAAAATGTCCTTGTTTTATATACACAAAATCAATGTGTTCCGAGGACAATTAGATAATTGCGTTTGCACATAAAAGTTTTAAAATTTGCAACGTCGTCCCCACGTTGTGTCACTGTATTGTGGCACTCACGTGGCACGTGCCTACATTCAAAGATGTTTGCTGTTGTCTTTTCTTTTTTTTTTAAGAAAAAAGATACACGCTATCCTTTTTTGTTTAATTCAACTTCTTCCTTTTTTTGATTAAATTGTTTGAACTCTAAACTATTTTACTAATAGAGGATTAGGTAAATTCAATATCGAACGGCTCAATTAAATTAGACATACTTTAGATATTCAACAAACATATATGTATATATACCGAAAAGAGAAACTACGAAGAGATAATGATATTAATATACAATGTGTATAATAAGAGTAAAAAGAAAATTAATTTAAATGATAATTAAGTTAATTAATTTTAAATTTTAAATTCAAAAAAAAGATTTGCAATTACAGTAGTTGCATATACGGTAAATTTTTCTTTTTACATGTGACGTGATTTTTTTAGGTGGTTATTTTAATTTTTAATTGGATGATTATTTTATTTAATTTGGTTTAATAATTACGTAGATGGTTATTTGTTGGCCGGTGAGCAAACTTCTAATGCTAGAGAGATGAAATGATGAGAGCAGAGTGGCAGATGATTGGAGGGGGAAGAGAAGAGGATGTTTAAATAAATTTTTTTAGTAAATTAGAATTAAAATGGTTAATTTTTTAAAATAATTATTTGAATTTTTTTTTGTATTATATTAAATTCAAAATTCATTATATATATTATCAAAATTTCTCATTGTCTCTCTCATAAAATTCATACAAAAATTCTTACAAATTGTCTATTAAATAAATATTTATGATAGAAATAACTCAAATCCATATACTTTGAAATTTGCCACCTTTATCAACTATTCTTTTGCATCTAACTTCTTTATTATTTGCATTAAAACACACATATATCTCAATAATTGCAATTTCTTTCGGTTAAACTCTTTTTTGTTATGACCTTTTTTCAGCTAAACTTTGAAAGTTTATAATTAAAAAGTTCAAAAAAAGCCTTCTTGGTCCTAAGCTCACATGTACGCATCACTTTCAATTCCCTATTCTCGGCGTTCAATTCGGGGATCGATAATATCTTTATGTTTAATATATATTATATATTTTGAATTTAATTTTAATATATTATTAATATAAAATAATTTTATATTTATATTTAATTATATAATTATATTAATAAAAATAATTATTTTTATATTAATAGTATAAATAATTATCTAATATATATATATAATTGTATAATTATATAAAATATTTTATATTATGTGTGTATTAAAAAAATTTATTTGTATTAGAATATCTATCAGAATGAAAATTTAATGATTAATCTTTCAAATCCTGTGAATATCAAATCTGAAAAAAATTAATTAAAAAATATAAATTTAAATTTTTTAAATTTTAAATTTTTATTTTAAAAGATAAAGTGTAATATTTTATTTTTAAATAGTTTTTTTTATTTTTCTTAGTTTCGTCTATAAAATAAATAATGATATTACATTTTATTTTTTAAATAAAATTTAAAATTTAGAAGCTACAAATCCAAAAAATATATAACCACAAACTCTTATCTATATATGTTAATTTGCGTTAATAAATGTGTATCAAAATTTAACTCATATATTATTTCAAAGAAAAATATTTTGTCCTACGTGGCAAAATCACGTGCCCCATTTATTCTGCTTTCCAATCCAGCACACTACACATGTTAACTCATAAGAACGCTAAGAAGTTAAGAAAATTTTTGTCTACAAAGTTTTATAATATGGTGAATTTTATAGTGCTTTTTATTGTTGTGCATAAATTGTCTAATTTGTTTTTATAGGTAAAAAATAAAATGTATAAAATAGTTAAAATTTATTAAATATTATTTTTTATTTTTTTTAGTAAGTTAAGCATCATAACTTAGACACCATAACATTCACCTTATAATATATCAGTGCCAACACAGTTATTTCATATCTTTCTTCTTTTCAATATTCCTTTAAAAACATTGTTTTTACAAAATAGAAAAAGAAGCTTACAGGCAAAAAAAAAAAAAAATTTAATATCGTTAGTTAATGGGTAAACATTTTCAATATTTTAAATGTACAATTCCTCCCGCAAATTTACCTTTCAAATTTTTATTTTTTCAAATGCAATTCGTCTAAAGAAAATTGAAAACTTTTTTTATTATAAAGCTTTTTAAAGCAACAATTTGTTAGGACAAATTGGTAGGGTAAAATTCATTCTATTAAATTCTCAGATTAATCATATCTAACCCATATAAATAACAAAATTATATCATTCATGTATAATTCACTTTAATAATCATATGGAAATTAAAAAAAATGATAGCTTACGTACTAGTTTGTGATTGCATAAATAAAACGTAGCGACAAATCTAACCGTTGCCATAGTGTATTCTGCCTGGATATTATTATAGAAGCAAGGACAATTTCAGTGTTTGTTTTCTAAACATAAGTAGTTGGAGTGTACCAAAGTGAAATAAATTGTTCTTGGCGTTATTGATTTTCCTGTCTAACTTGAGAGAAAACCGCAATGGAAAGTATGTTCAGTTTTAAATCATTTTAGTCTTTGACCTACATATATTATTAAAAATCAAATTACACAAACTTATAAGATACTTTACTTATATATCATAGGATTCATTTAAAAATATTAGTTAAATACAATAATTTCTTTGCAATCCAGGGCTTATGAGTTGTAATACAAATTTCTTTCATATTATTAATTTTGTTTTTTAACGATATGAAGAGGGTGAGTGAGAAAATAGAAAGAGTAACGGAAAACCGTTGGGAAAAAATGTTAGAAATCACAAGAAAGTCAAAATAATACGCACCGACGATGTGCATGGGATTGAGCTCCACTTTTATTCCTTAACCGGTAATCAACCCTTTACTTCCGGTCACCCTGTCGGTGCCTTAACTGTCGGCACCGACACGCCAGATTCATTCCCGGTTATTTTTTTTTTCATTTTCCTTATTTTCCTATGCTTTTTTAATATTTTCATAATCCAAAGAACTGAAGAAGTGTGTAGTATAATATTTGAAGCGGTGCACTTTGTTTCTTTTTACGTGCTATCACTATCGTAGGAGATTTTATTATTTTTTCATTCACTAGAAATTTAATACCGGATGACGTGGCACTACTTGTCACGTGGGAATGTACTAGGGTGCGGTGGGCAGCATGGTAATGAGTGTGGACTGAATGGAAAGGTAGAGAATAGAGTTTATTTTTATTGAGTATTGGATAATATTTGGAGTACGGAGCCACTCAGATAAAGACTCCTGAAACGTCTTTTTTTAAGATGTTTTTTAATAATTAAAATTTAACACATATAACCGATTAAATCGTATTATTTTTGTCAAAATTAGGCTAGACAAATTGATTTGAGCGAAAAAAATAGTGAATCAAATTTTGAACTGATCTAAATTAATATTTTTTTATAGAACATGACTACAATACTCTTGTTCATACCCTGCCCCAACGCTAAAGGCCCAGGATCCAATAAGGCAAAAATGCCCAATCCGAAAATTGGCCCCCTCTTGCGACCGACTTCCACCAAAGAGGTCGATTTCTACACAAACTCCTCGAAAAGGAAGTCGGGAGTCAGACTAGATGGCAGATAGCACTTATTCAAATAAGTAACTGCTCTTAAAATCTCTCAACCCACTTCCAGGAGTCAAATCCTAACCTCTATAAGATAAAGGGACGGTTATCCTCCTTTAAAGGTGGAACCACTCCAACGGTGGTTATGGGTTCACCACTATAAGTACACTGACAACTTTCAGGTATTTCTAAGTTCCCATACTCTCTAAACCTGCTGAGACCCTTGCTAACTTAGGCATCGGAGTGTCTTTGCAGGTACCACTCCCTCCTCCTTCCTTCGCACACAAGTCGGGCGAGGGCCTTACGCGCGGGACCAAGCTTAAAGGCCTTCTTACCAGGACGATTGGGCCAACTGTGCGAGCCCGATCCATCAACCTCTAGTTACCCAACGTAACAACTCTTATTATAGAAAATGATTAAAATACTCCTATATATATATATTAATTATGAAAATTCTAAATTCAAATCCTATGACAACAGGAAAATAAAAGACTAGAATTTAGGATTCTCAAAATTAATATATATATATATATATAATAAAAATATTTAGTCATTTTTTATAATAGGGTATTATAGTTATTTTCTATAAAAATGATATTAATTTAGACCAGTTTAACATTTAATTTATTATTTTTTCGGTCAAATCAATTTGTCTACCTTAATTTTGACAAAAATAACATGATTTAATCTATTATATGTATTAAATTTTAATTACTAAAAAACATCTTAAAAAAATATTTTAGATGACTTTATTTGAATGACTCCTTTTAAAATAATGTGTAATTATGATGCAACTGTATATTTTATTATGATATTAAAAGTTAGTAAAAATTGTTTTTTTGTAATTTATAAACAGTAGTTAAAGAATAAAAAAATAATTAAAAAAATAGAAAGAACTAACTAAAAATATGATGAGATAATTTGATGTATATTGAAAATAATTTGTAAAGGAGATAATAAAATTTGAAATTTATAGTCATTGATATTCAATTTTTTTATTTCTCTTACAAATTATTTTTATTGGACATCAAATTATTTTTACCATATTTTTAGTTGTTCCTCAATTTTCTTTTTTTGTACTATTTTTTTTATTTTTTTGTTGTTACTTACAGATTGCAAAGAGCAATTACTACTAACTTTTAATATTACAATAAAATACACAATTATATCATATATAATTATATATTACACTATCCAGCAGCCAATATTTAAAAAAAAATTGAATAAGGATTAGAGAATAAGGAGGAGTGGATCTTCTCCAATGAAAAAAATTGGATGGTATCTAATGAAAGATCTTATCTTTTATTGTATTTTCTCTCTTATTTATTTTTGGTCTCATTTATAGAATTAAAGATAGGAAATTATACTTTATTCTCTCTAATGACAAAAAAATGGAGAGAATCTATTTCCGTGAATAATGATGGATAATTTGATATTTGTAGAGTTAAGTGGGCCCATAATGAGAAGTGCACTTCCGTGGGTGAGAAGTAGCAGATCATGGACGCACGTGACTAACAACTAAATTTTGCTAAGTATCAACCTCAATAATTATTCCCAGACTCTAAACCAAGAAAAAGAAACAAAAAAAAAAATGAACACCGTATATATAATTTTCTTTGAAAAGTTAGAACAATATTTTTAGGATCTATTATTAAACAGGTTTATTTGGTTAGATTATAATAAAAAAATGCAATATTATTATGAGCCACAAAATTATAACTTTATAAGTAACTGTAGAACGTAGCATGTACTTATATTGTGGCCTTCGTTTTGTGTTAGTTTGCTATCTTTGTTTAGTTGCTACCGGTTTGTGTTTAAGAATCATGTCCTCAAGTTTAGGACATACAGTGTCTTTTTCCATTTGGTTACTCGTGTCTTCGTGTTGTTTGTTGTTGCCATTTCATTTTCGTTTCCGGTGAAGAAAAAGGATAATTACGCAATTTCCTTAAGTATGTATGTTCCCGTAACATTTATGTACATAATTTCATATTCATTATAATTTAATTCCGCTTGGTACTTCTTCTATCGGTACGTCAAAACCACAGCAATAATGATAGGTTTTGTAAAGAAAATGTCAAGTCATTGGGACGCTAAATATTTTCTTGTTTCTATTTATTCAATTTTTTTAGAAAATATATCTCTAACAACAGTAACCAAAAATACTTCAAGAATAATAGTTGTTGATTAATGTAAGTGATATAATCATTCGTATGTATTTTTTAATTTTCTGTTTGAATTTTTTAGATAAATAATTTCATAATATAATATATATTAAATTAAATTATTATAACCAAATAATCTAATATTTAATTCTTACTATTTGTAAAAGAAAGCAGTTCGTCATAAATTAAGGCAAACTAAAATGAAAGAAAAAGGGGCATGACTCTTTTATGAGGAGCATGTTAAAAGGATATATAAAATTTATACAATTTCGCTACGTGCAGAGCTTTTATATTTGACACCAGTATTTTTAATAAGTAAGCACATTTTTTTTGTTTTGTTAATTAAAAAATAATTTAAATACATAATTAATTAGCAGTATTTAGATTTTTATATAAACAATTTAAAGATCAGTAAAAATTATTATTTTTTGGTTAATTCATTTAGTTATCAGTGTGATTTTTTTTTATTTAAAAATATAATAATATTTTTTTAACCTACACTTTTAAACATTATTAAATAATTGGTTATTAAAAATAATAAATTCAGCTGATTCTCAAACATTCTCCATATTATATAAATATAAAAAATGTTTAGTGTATGAATAATATTTTTTAAATTTATATATTATTTTTTTATCTGTTTAAATTTTAGAATAAATAATTTCACAATAGTTATAGTGTTGCTCCATACGCCTATTAGTCAAGGATGATTAAAATTTTAATTACTTCATTAAAATTTGCAAGAATTATATTCACTCTTAGTGTTTATGAGCATTACTAGGTAGATTACATGTGAAATTATTAGAAAAGACAAGAAAAAGTGGTAAGTGGTAAAAAATGTCATGGTTATGGTGGAAGTAAACCTAGAAATGGGCAAGCTTTAACTTTATTTATAACGCTAGGATTTGAAATTATATTTGCTATTTTTAGCTAGGGAGGGTTTAATTTTCCCTAGTTAATTATTACTTTCGACTTTAATTTTCATTTTCTACTAATAACGTTTGCCAATGGTCAATAATGAGATGGGCCTATAATAATTGGGCATAATTAGGAACTCATCACGAACAAGCTAAGTTTGGAGTTTGGACATCGGTTGAAGGAGAATTTGCTCTTCTAGTTGAAGAGGAAAGTGTTTATAACAACCATTTAATAGAAAATAATTAAGAGTAGCAATGGAGTATATAATAGGGTTTAGGGTTAGTTTATGATATATGCATGGTTAAACTTTTAGCTAACGTACGTGATTGAATTAAAACACTATTGTCTATTATTCGCTACTTATTATTTGAACATGCAACTATGTAAGTCTACACTACTACACTAGTGCGAGTACGTACGGCTACTGAGTTTTTTCCTTATAAATTATTTTTTTTTCACAACTATAATCATAGCTTTTAAATATTTTTTGTCACACTGACGGTTTTTAACCCTAACCTTAAAAAAAATCTTTGATCATTGTTTTTTTTTTTTTTTTTAACTGTGACTATAAAATATAAATATTTATGATCACAGTTTTAAAAGATAAAGTATCTAAAATTTGTTTTATATAAACGTGAAGTGGCATCTTAATATGAGTTGATTGAAGTCCTATAAAAGAATTTTATTTTTTATTGGTAATTTTTTATCTTTAAAATTCAAATGTAACGCTACTAAAAATTAGTAATAAATAACTATTTCTTTTCTAAAGATGTGTCTGTGAATTGGAAGTTTAGGAGAAAGAGAGAAAAAGTAAAAGTAAAACTAAAATAAACTATATATATTTATAACTAATTCTATATTTAATGATCAATTCTCTCCCTCTTAAAACATGTTTAGGTTCATAGAGTTATCAAATTACCGTAACTTTCATTGATAGGGGCTATTTATTATTCCATTTTTTTTGTTTTTCACGGTATCCCTCAACCCGATAGGTCAAAGACTAATTCATCGTGGATCTGAGCTTCATTTAAGGGTCTGCCGCTGGTCAATAAGTTGCTGCATGCATAAAGCGGAATTCAAACCCCCGACACTTGCTTAAACGGACGAGTAAGCTGACCACTCGACTAACCTAAGTTGGTTTATTATTCCATATTTTTATACGATATTGATTCATTCATTTCATTTGATGAAGGATAATTCATCTAACATACTAATCTGTGCTAGCACTGATTCGGTACTTCTAAAGCTGTTGCAGTGCAATTTATTTATCTTAGTCCATTTGTTAATTAAGATATTAAACATATATAAAAAAATAATTAAAATTAAAAATTTTAGAAAAAAATAATAAATACATTTCTAAATTCTAACATTTTGTTACAATTAATAAGATTTTTACCAAATTTAGTTATAAATAAATTATTAATTTTATACACAGTAATACATATATAAATAGTTTCTCTAAATTGAATTAAAACTATATATTGTTAGAGAGATCTATATATTTTCAATTTACAAAGATCAAGTATAAAATTTGTTTTATAAGAATGAATAGTCAATAATAACTTGTTTATAATTAAACTTTTAAGGAATTTAATTATCTTCACGATAAAATTTTAAGGATTTTTTAATTTTAATTTTTTAAAACATTTATTGCGTGCAAAAAATCTTTGAAAAAAATTAAAATAAATAATCTTGATTAGAGGTATGTATTTAAAAAAAATCCTTAATTCTCTAATTAAGGAGCATAAATTATGTTGTATATATGTGCATAAATGTGTAATCTTAGGAAATTTAATCTGGTCCAACTAGAAAAGGGACAAAGAGCATTGTCACCCCACCAAAAAAAAAAAATAAATAAAAAGAAAAGAAAAGCGTTGGATAATATTACATGAAAGTGACAACTAATGATTGTCCACTAGCCACTAGGCTAGAAATTTTATTCAGATAAAAGAGGGTAAGAATAAATTGAATTAAAAAGAGTGGTAGAAGTGGAAAATCTGTGTTATTGGGATCCTGACAACTGGTTTCCAAAACATTATTAAATAAATATTCTTATACTAACTATATAGCTACATACATTTAATAATGTTATATAGGAAGGTGGATACTACAATGAAGATGGCAAAAATATCTTCTCATGAAGATGCTTTAGTTAAAAGTGTGGTTTATTTATTTAGCCACACTTTAAACAAAAACAACACATTTATAAATATCAAAATCTAACCATACAATCCATCATCCAAAGGTCAAAAAGAAATATACTCATATGAAGACAATTATGCCATCTTCATTGTAGTATCCACCATATAGGAATATTATATATATAGTATCAATTCGATCTCATTAGTCAAATACTCTAAAAAACATGCATACTACTCAACTCTCCTCGTTGCTTCTCCATTATCATGCTATTTGATTCAAAGTTTGAGTTCAATGCAACGAGCTCGTGAGCTGTAATATCTGCAATGGCTCAGACATTCTTATCTTCTTGTGCTTTTCTCGTAACCAAGCACCTTCCATTGTCTTCTTTTCAATCTAGAGACCGATGATTGAGAAAGTATTATTTATATGCTGTTTTGAATTTTTTGTTGTATAGAATAATATGGCACATGACTCGTTAAGCCTAGTTGAACAATTGAGCATATTCCTAAGTTTATCTCATATGAAAAAAAAATTAAGAAACCCTTTTTTTTAATGGTAGAAATTTAGATACAGTCGATTTCACGTGAAGTTGATATTTGAGAGCCATTAGATAATTTGACTGATTTGACTAAATTTTTATATAATTGCTCTAAAATATCAACTTCACATCAAGTCGACTTCACATGAGTTTTTTACTTTTTTTTTTTTAATATAAGAGGGGAAAAAATTTAAACATCGTGTGTCACTGTGGTTAGGAGCATTGACCCGCTATAGTTTTTGAATAAATCATACCATAATATTTAATATTTATGCAGTAATAATCATTATTTGTTTATTTATAATCACCGATTTTAACTACATAAAGAGTAAGTTGTCAAAAATAATATTAAAAAATTTAGCCACCAATAAAATTATTTCAAAAATTGAAAACAACAAAAATACTTTCAAAAAATTTAAAAGATCACAAAGTGTCCCGATGTAAATTTTTTAAAAATAACTTTTATCTAGACTAAATTTTCAAATAGTATTTTTTTGTTATGGTTAAATCCTTTAATTTTGTCATTTTTCTGTTTGTTATATGTAGTAAGTAGTCAAATGGAAAACATTATTTGAAATAAACAAATATTTTTTATTTGTGGGTCTGGAAAAGAAACAAATATGTTGAATCACTTAAAGCAACCCAACCTTTTTGGCTAAATGATGATGGATACAATATAAATATAAATGTAAAAAAAATATTTTATACTATATGTTAGTATAGATTTTAAAAAGGTTATATTTTTCCCAATGAATTTGTTAATAACTTAAAGCTTGTGGTAAATAATAGTAAATTAAACTTGTCACATGCTTTATGATTAAATTAAGAAATTGATGTTGAAGATAGTCAATACTTACAAGTATGAAGTATCATTGAGAGGACAACTAATTGCCCTCTTGTTCATTTTGTTTGTTCCATTTCCATATGTTTGCTAAACAAATTAATTAATTAAGAATGATTTTAAGTTATGATGATTGTCCTAAATTAAGGATTGATTTGTGGGGCAGCATCGTACGCGTCATGACCCACAAAAGTCCCTGAGATATCACATTGTCTCAAACCTTGTTTAGGTACGGCGTGGGTCCTACCACCACATGATTATGCACCCAAATATCTTTCAACTGTACCACACAAAATAAAATAACATTTGCTTATTAATAACTCAAATTTTGTTAACAAATCACCTATCTTATTTAGTCACCCGAAAAAAAAAGTCACATCTGTTATTCTTTTATTTACAAATTTAAAATTTCGTATATATTATACATATTGCAAAGTTACAATTCAGGCTACTGGCTTTAAATATATGTCTTAAGTAAAAGTAAGTCAAGAAATTTATTAACAGTTGAATAAGTTAAATTCGTGAATTGGTAAATTAAATTTAAGATTGAATTTAAATTCATATATTAAATGAGTTAAACTTGATCTTAAATACGTTTAGTTTATTAACTCATAAACTGATTTGATAATATATATAATATTAAAAATATAGATTAAATACATATAAAATATTTATATTAATAATTTAATATATATGTAAATATAATTTTATATATATATATATATTAATGTTTTTAATTATTTAAAATTTTATAATCATTTTTTATATATAATTTTGATGTAGGATATAAATAAAAAATTTATAATTAATATATAGATAATATATTAAATTTTTTTAATATTTTTTAATATATAAATTATAATTTATTAATATAAAATTATAGATTATGATCGTATTATTTGAACCAATTCGTGAGTTTTCGTTGAGTCGAGTTTGAGTTTACGAAATACATTTGATTGTCAATGAAACAAGCCGTGAGCCAAGCTTAATTTTCGTGAGTCCAACTTGAGTTTGATCTTGCTCGACTAACCTCGGCTCACTTTCAACTCTAGTCTTAAGTTTTATTTATAATATTCGTTAACCAAATTTACACAATATTCTTTGAAAATATGAATGACTAATTAACGTAAAAAATTGTTTAAATATTTATAAAATATGGTTTAGAGTTGTATATGAATAATTAGGATATTCCAAATATATATAATATATGAGAAAAATTCATAAATTCAATATTTATAAAAAAATTAGTGACAATACCATATATTAGATATTTAGATTAGAGTAATTTAATTTATGTATGTTTTATTCTAAATATTCTAATAATTACCTCATAAAAAATGGTTTAATTTTGTTAATGATTAACATAACAGCACTTGTTAAAAACTTAATAATTAACAAGTTTCACTTTAAAAACTTTGAATTCATAAGAGGGGAAAAAAAATCATAGTAGCACTCCTTTTTCTTCTGGAAGCAAAAGAGGAGAAGAAAGCCGAAATATGGCCCAAGAAAGAAAGAAGATATGGTACTTGGCTACATGGTTTGACGCAAAAGTCAAAGAACACGTGGCAGTAGGTGATACGCACGAATGAAAGTAGAAAAATGTGGAGAGCAGGGTCACGTGAGTAGGTCCGGGAGTCACGTGCGGGAGAGGAACAAAGACACTTGCGCGCACACACAAGCCAGCTCAGCTGGAAGGAGGGTAGGGTTCCATGGGTGGGGTCCACAGAAGATAGGGGTGGGTCCCTGAACGCCACGTTGATGAACGTGTGGAACATGCAGCGTGGGACCCACCCACGAGAATGAAGATGGGTGCTTAAGGAAGGGGCTAAGGTTAAGTAATGAAATTAAAAAGCCTTCTTTCTTTCTACTACTTGCTTGCACGCTCTGCCCGCTCATCTCGCCGGAAAATGCCACCTCATCACTTTTTTTTTTGTGTGGGAAAATTTTATGCATAATATTTATTTATCAGTAACAAATTTTAATATTTTTGTTTAGACTAAATTTAATTACATTTCTTATAACTATATAAGTCATTTGACTTAATAAAGATTTCACAAAAATGTTTAAATAAATTTGATAAAAGTCTATGAGTGTATATGTAATACCAACTAAACTATAGATTACTGATCACGGGAGTAATTATACATGTTATTCCTTAAATTAACAGTTAAAAATTTGAAATTTTTAAGATGTAAAAAACTTTGTTGGCCAAGACTTAATATACAAGAATTAGCCAAATTGAATTAGATTAGTCAAATTTCTTTAGTATTTTCAATAAATTAAACTAAGTTCGTAAATTTTTTTATTTCTTCCGTATCCCTTAATACGGCACTAATTTCAACTTAATTAAAAATTTATTTTTATCAATAAATTATTATATACACCAAACAAAATTGAGTTTTGAATTTATGACATTTAATTATATTTTCACATAAGTAGTTTATTCACATTTATTGTCAACTTGTTATTAATAAAATAAGAAAGGAATTATGGGTTATACTACGTATATATTAAAATCAGTCATTAAAATTAGTTATTAGTATAAAATATATATTAGAATATAAATATGTATTGAAAATAAATTAAACTACATATATATTTATATATAAATACATTGGTGGCTGATTTTAGTGACTAATTTTAATATACAAATAGCATTTAGACTTTGTTAGATAGACAATAATTTTTGTGAACAACGTAAATAATTGATTTTAAAATTAGCCCAATAAAGTAAAAATACACTACAATTACAAATTATCCACATAAATCTTAATATTAGGATAACCATCCAGACAACTAATGAATTAAACATCCAATATATTCATTATTCATATTATTTAGTATTTTTATTATCTATCTATACTTTTTCATATAGCATTTTTGTTAACGATAATATATAAATGTAATATATGTAAAATTGTGCAAACTAAATAATTATCAAAAGAAAAGAAACGCAAATGACCTAATTATTGTTGTAAATATAATGTGCTGTGTCTTCGAGATTAACATTTGCAAATTCATTTGTTCTACAACATAAGCCAATTAATTCCTCAAAAAAAAAAAAAAGGACTTGTGGAATACAATAAGACTAATGTATTACAGAGAAACCAAGCAATTGAACTCAATTATTTCATATAGATAGCGACCAATAAACAATTGATGCATAAGTAATAAAAATTCCAAATGATTGAAGTGTAAAATTTTGTACTTATTAGTATTTACTATTTGGGAGGGTCAGTACGTCACATGCACATGTGAATTTGCTTCGTTCAGGAAATTGGATAAATAGTATATAGCTATTACATAGCAATTTGTTAATTAATTAGCATGCACAAAATAAACAAAATATATGGGGTCACATATGTGCTGAACATTTTTCCTTTTTTTAGGAAATCATTAGCATTAATTCTTTGTTTATCATATAGTATATGATGCATGCTCACACAATAATAAGGGTACATATTATTAGAGAATATGAACCCATGTGCCATTCAAATTCGTACAAGTACATATTAGATCACATTATGCTCCTTCTACCGACACACACATAATTATTTTTATTTTTTATTTTTTATTATTACTATATATTAGTCCGATAAAAAAAAAAAAGAAGGTATAAACATTGTTCAAATTTGTTAAATTTTTGGACAGAGAAATGTGACCTTATTAATTATGAACCTCAGCTTGTGATGGAGTGATATATAACCGATAAGAGCGTCGGTGCAACTTTAAGGTTTAGACCTTCATCACATGTATTCTATTTTTTTTTTCCTAAAGAAAAATAGATTAACCTTTCCGTGGTTTAATAATTAATTCCATTTTTTATTACCAAAAACTACTCGATATTTTAATAAGAGAAAGAAGGGAAAGGATAAACTTCAAATAAATAATTAAACATATATATAACATGAATCATATTTTACAATGTGAAGTCAAAAGTGTACAATAGTTGTATTTTAGCGTATAAGCGTGTTGAAATATACCAAAACAAACAAAACCATTTTCTTTCTCTTTCTATATCTCGGTAATCTTGATTGAACTATTATTATTATTATTATTATTATTAGAAAAAATTTTACTCTCGAAAGATATTGAAATAATATTATTTTTAATTTATTTTAACATTAGATTTTTTAAAATTTTTTTTTACAAAAATATTCTTTTATAAATTAATTTTTATTAATTAAATTGTATTTTTATCAAAAAAATTTATTTTTGTTAATAATTATTTTTATATTTTGCTATTAATTTTTTGATACAAATATATATTATTTTAACATTAAATAAAAAAATCTTACCACTATTAATATATATAACAATTAATATATATTGATATCGAAAAATAATCTTACCAAAATTTTTTATTTAATATCAAAATAATATATATTGATATAAAAAATTAATAATAAAATATAAAAATAATTGTTAACAAAATTTTGATAAAATCACAATTTAATAATTTAAAAATTATTAAAGAGTATGTTAATAATTTTGATTTGTTTCTTTATCATTCTCAAATCATCATAACCAACAGTTAATAAGAAACAAAATTGTTATGTCAAAATTGTCAATTCCAAAAGCAAGGTGGGGTAAGGTGCACTGTTATGGTGTTAGTGTAATCGGACTGATATTTATTTTATATATTTTTAGATTAATACCTTAGATTGCACTCATTTAACTTTACCAAATTTTATAAAATACATATATATCAAAGTTGTTTTTTCAACAAACATTAAGGGCTGCTATATTATTATTAGTTTAGGGATGATTGATTATATTGATTGCTAATAAGCCTAACTCTTGACTCTGAAAATCTAAATTGGGTTTTGAACCAATAATTATTTTCCCTTATTTTTTTTCTTCAGTTGAAATAGAAGTCTTTTAGAAGAAAGAGATTCATAGAGTGCAACTCAAGTTAGTTAAAGAAATTAAAGGATGAATATGGAAACAGCACCACTGCACTACCACACACACAGTGTCCCCTTGATCAGTTCTACTTCCCCTTTTTTATTAACAGTTTTTTTTTTTTTTTTAAAGGGTGAGTATTTTTTAAGGGATTGATTCAAAGAGTGTAACTGAAGGTAGTTAAGGGCCAAAAATAAAAATAAAATAATACGTTAAAGATAGAGTTGAAATTAAAGTTGAAGATTGAATGTGAGTGTATGTGAACCCATCATTTCTATTTGGCCCAAACCAAACACACAATTCAGTTATGCAGTCACTTTTGTTAACCTTTATTTTTCTTTTCTTATTTTTTAACTTTTATTTTCTTTTGCCTTTTTTATACTAAAAAATCAAATGCAAAATTTTTACATGTAAAAATAATTCTTACGCAGATTAAAAGTAACAAGTTTTATTTATTTATTTTTAATACTAATTATTATTATGGCTTGTTATCTTCATTGGTTGACTTAACTAGCTAGCTAACACATTTTATAGGGATGAGATTTCATTATGAATTTTTAATTGACTATGATGAGCTTGGGATTTCAAGAACACTGTGTAGTGTCAGGCCAAATAAGCATAAGCTAAGCTTTGATTGGAGATTAAAAATTATCTATCATCAAGTGGGTTTGGTTCTAACTATTTTTAGGACATAAGTTCAATCTTTAGGTAGGTTGCATGTGACCATATAATTCAATATACTTATTTTGATTGGGTGTCATAAATTATTCATATATTTTTATATCTTACTTTTTATATATTATTAATGTCTCGAACCTACATTATTTATAAATCGAAATTATATAAATAAAATGTGTTAAATTAAATATATGTATTTTTTTAACGGATATTTTAGTATAAACTCAAATAACATTTGATTACCATAAAATTAGGTTGATATCTCCAATATCTCTACAGTAACAGGTCAACTTAATAACCAAAGTATAGTATATTCGAATTCAAAACACTACAAAAAAAAAAGAAAAATATGCTTTAAATAACATTATATCTATTTACCTTAAATAACATTATATCTATCTTTTATTTTTATTTACTTTAGTATCATAATATCTTTGTAGGTACACTGACACAACTTAGTTTCTCTTAAAACTAATATATACCTATTCCACTTCAGACGAAAGAAAAATCAATCATTGAATAGGACGAGTTATAAATTAAAACTTTCAAATTTTGCTAGTAAATTTAAATGGGTTGAATTGACACTATAAAAAAAAAAACAAAAAATTTAGCATCAGACATTAGCAGCGAATTTATCGACAAATTTGGTAATAAATTCGTCCGATAAAAAAGATTACCATCGGATTCGATTTTTTGACAGTAAATTCGCCAGTAATAATTAAAAAAAAAAAGAAAAAGAATGGCGCGATCATTAATGTCGGATTTACTGACAAATAAATCCATCAGGGTTATCCGAATTAGTGCAATACTGCATTTTAATCATTTGCAAAGCAGTACTGTCAAATTTATCCGCCGGTAAATTCGAAGATAATCTTGCCCTAAATTCAAACCGCGAACCCTCTCCTTCCTCATTTTCGGCCACCACCAACAATGTTCAAAGACTGTGTGGACTCTTTGAGTCGTGTTGATCGCTCTATTGCTGCCGTTTTCGTCGCTCTCGCCATTGTTGCCGCCACCACTGTTATACCGCTTTCGCCGCTCCTCCTTGTGTCGCCAGAACTGCCTCCTACCTTCCTCCAGCTATGTTGACCTCCTCCTTCTTCCTATTATTTTTTTAATTTATTTTAAAAAATCCTAATAATGCAACCTTGTCGGTTGGTCACCGCCATTACCACTGTTGAGTCTGCAGCGGAATTTTGACTTCTACAGCGGAATTTTGACTTCTAATAGCTACAAAGTAATATGAAATTGAACACTACTCACAATAATACACTCGCTATATAATTACTAAAGAGAAAAGGAAATAAAATAAAATAATAATAATATGAAGAGAAGATGTGAATGTAATTGTTATTGTTGATGATGATTGAATTGAAATTCTACAAACGTTTATATAGTGGTTATATGCTATAATTTCAATGGATAGAAACAAAACTTTCCTATAATAACTCTTAGCCTTCCTTTTCTTTCTCTCTCCCTCACAATTCTCCACCTCGTTCACAATTTGAAATCTATGCAAATTTTGGACGATCAAAGAATTGTATTCGTATTCGGTTGCATCATTTGACAATGACTGCCTAACATGGAACAATATTGAGTAATTTCAAACAGTGTTGGAACTTGCTTCCTGACACCACTTTAGTCAACATGTCAGCGGGATTTTCATCCGTGTGTACTTTTACAAGAGAAATGTCACCTTTCTCCATAACATCACGCACGAAGTGATATCTAACATCAATATGCTTGGTACGAGCATGATGAACCTGATTTTTAGCCAAATGAATTGCACTTTGACTATCACAACTCAGATTCACGCAATCTTGCTTCAACCCCAAATCATCTAGAAGACCCCTTAGCCACAATGCTTCTTTCACCCCTTCTGCTACTGCCATGTACTCAGCTTCTGTAGTAGATAGTGCCACTGTAGCTTGTAACATCGATCGCCAACTAACTGGAGCACCTTGTATTTTATATACATAACCAGTCATAGAACGTCTTCTATCCAGATCACCAGCATAATCAGAATCAACAAAGCCGCTGATTTGACATGATTTTCCACTAAAGCATAAACCTGTGTCAATGGTACCCTTCAAGTATCTTAATATCCACTTGACTGCTTCCCAGTGTGCCTTACCCGGGTTTGCCATGAATCTGCTAACAACACTGACTGCCTGTGAAATATCTGGGCGTGTACATACCATAGCATACATTAGGCTACCGACTACACTAGCATAAGGTACATTTTCCATGTAAGCCTTATCCTCTGCTGTTGTGGGAGATTGTTTACCAGAGAGCCTAAAATGTGGAGCCAACGGCGTTACCACCGATTTAGCATTTTTCATTTCAAACCTTTCAATGACGCGCTCAATGTATCCTCTTTGGCTCAAGAACAATTTTTGGCTTGATCTCTCTCTTTTAATTTCCATGCCTAATATCTTTCGTGCAGCACCCAAGTCTTTTGTTTCAAATTCTTTACCAAGTTGAACCTTTAACATATCTATCTCTACCTTGCTCTTAGAGGCAATAAGCATGTCATCCACATACAATAGAAGATAGATATAATCACCTCCAGGAAGCTTACGAATGTATACACAACAATCATAATTACTTTTGGAAAAACTTTGTTTTAACATAAAGGAGTCAAATCGCTTATACCATTGTCGAGGAGATTGTTTCAATCCATATAGCGATTTCCTCAAGCGACATACCTGACTTTCTTTACCCTCAACCTTGAAACCCTCAGGTTGATACATGTAGATTTCTTCTTCTAAGTCACCGTGCAAGAATGCAGTCTTCACGTCTAGTTGTTCCAACTCAAAATCACCATGAGCGACAAGACTTAAAAGCACCCGTATGGAAGTGTGTTTCACCACTGGAGAAAATATCTCATTATAATCAACACCTTCTTTCTGTGCAAATCCCTTTGCTACTAACCTAGCTTTGAATCTTGTACCATTTGACTTAGTAGGATCTTCTTTTCTTTTATACACCCACTTACAACCAATTGCAGTCTTTTCCACGGGCAATGGGACCACATCCCATGTCTTGTTCTTATGAAGAGATTGCATCTCTTCCTCCATAGCGACCAACCAACTCTCTCTATCTTTGTCTTTGATAGCATGTTTGAAGGTGACCGGCTCATCATCCTCCACTGAGAGTGCATAATCTACCAAGTTTAGCTGCCCATAATGTCTCAAAGGCTTGTCTGACCCGAACTTCTGAACAAATTTATAATTCCTCTTTGGTCTAGTAGATGCCAAAGAATCCTGCTGCTGCTGTTGTAATGCATGTGCATTTTCTCGCTGAATTTCCTCATGATCAAGTTCATCCTCTACGTCATCTCGAGTAGCATTAGGATGCTCCACCTGAACATTATTAGAATCTATTTGTTGGTATTTAGACTCTATCTCCACCACTTGAGTATTTGAAGTTTTTCCAACATCACCATCATCTGGCACCACATCTTTAGACAAAGCTACCATAGATCGTTCATCAAAGGTAACATCCCTGCTAATTACAAACTTAGAATCATTTACACTCCAAAGGCGATAGCCTTGAACCCCTCTTGGATACCCCAAAAAGATTGCCTTCTTAGCTCTATCATCAAGCTTAGTATCTTTGACATGATAATAGGCTGTGCATCCAAAGACTCTGAGTTTCTCGTAATCTGCATGTTCCCCTGACCATACCTTATAAGGTGTGTTTCCATCTAGAGAAGAATGTGGGGATCGATTCACTATGTAGCAAGCTGTAGCAACCGATTCTGCCCACCATTCTCTGCCTAACCCGGAATTAGAGCGCATACACCTTGCCTTCTCAAGTAGCGTACGATTCATTCGTTCGGCGACTCCATTCTGTTGTGGTGTTTCTCTAACTGTCCAGTGTCTTGCAATGCCTTCTCGATCACAGAACAACTTGAAAACTCCATCCGTGTACTCTGTGCCATTATCTGATCGTAGAGTTTTCAACTTCCTACCCGTTTGATTTTCAACCATTGCTCTCCACCGCTTAAAAGTTTCAAATACCTCATTCTTATGTTTGAGGAAGTAAATCCAAACATATCTGGAATAATCATCAACAAAAGTAACAAAATACCTGGAACCACCCTTGGAAGTAACTTTAGCCGGGCCCCAAACATCAGTATGCACGTAGTCTAATAACCCTCTGCTTTTATGCTTGCTTGTAGAAAACTTCACCCTATGTGCCTTTCCATACACACAATGCTCACAAAATTCCATTTGTGGTTTCTTCATATTCTTCAGCAAACCTTGTCCACAAAGCAATGATAGACCTTTTTCTGACATATGTCCAAGCCGCATGTGCCATATTCTCGTGCAATCTGTTTGATCTCTACTTCCACCGATTCCAACTGCTAACTCACCTATAACTGTTGTCCCCAAAAGAGAATAAAGATTACCGTGACGAACTCCTTTCATCACTACCAAAGAACCACGAACAACTTTCAGTACCCCATTTTCCGCAACTATTTTGCAACCATTTTTCTCCAACAAACCTATGGAGATCAGATTTTTCCGCAAGTCTGGAATATGTCTCACATCTTTTAAGGTTCTTACGACACCATCATGCATCTTGATTCTTACAGTACCCAACCCCACAGTTTTACAAGCATGATCATTGCCCATTAAAACTGTGCCACCATTTATGCTTTCATAGGTAGTAAACCACTTCCTATTTGGACACATATGGTGAGAGGCTCCTGAATCAAGAATCCACTTATCGAAGATTTCATAAGATTGTTCTGTCACAGAGTAACAATCTTCCTCATCATTTGAGACGTAGCTTGCTTCTTGCTTTTCTTTTGGGTTGTCGTTGTTCTGTCTCTTGAAAGTTATCTTCTTATTTGGACAATTTGCTTTGAAATGTCCAGCCTCACCACATTTAAAGCATGTTCTCTCCGCGTGAGGTCTAGATTTTGGCCTAGACTTTCCACGCTTATTACCTTTTCCTCTTTCATTAGTCCTTCCTCTAGCCGCGAACAATCCTTGTGCTTGATCATTATACTCTCTTCCATTTGAAGATGACATTATACTTGTAGCAACCTTACGTAGATCATCCGCTAAAAGTGATGCCCTCGTCTCATCCATGGTCAGAGTGTCACCCACCAGCATCAATGTCTGCACCAGATTTTCATAGGACTTCGGTAATGAAAGTAACAATATGAGTGCTTGGTCTTCATCATCAACCTTCACATCTATATCCTTTAAGTTTGATATGATCCTGTCAAAGTTATTGATATATTCTCGGATTGAGGTGCCTTCCTCCATCTTGCATGTATACAATTTGGATTTTAAGTAGATCCTGTTAGTTAGAGTCTTCGTCATGAAATTACTCTCTAACTTTAACCAAACGCCTGCTGCAGTTGCTTCTTCATTTACCAAAAAAGCAACATCCCTCTCAAGGCATAAGATTATTGCAGCCCGCGCCTCAAGATCTAATTCTTCCCAATCCTCATCTTTCATTTCCTCCGGCTTTTTCTCTTTTCCTGCCAGTGCTTTGTGTAACTTCTGTGATATAAGCAGATTTTTCATCTGCATCCTCCAATAGGAAAAATCATTTTTCCCATTGAACTTTTCGATTTCATATTTGCCTACTTTGACATTACTACTAGTAGAAGCCATTATATTCAAAATTGAATTTTACCACTCAAATAATGAATAATATAATGTTGGCTCTGATACCAATTGTTGAGTCTGCAGCGGAATTTTGACTTCTAATAACTACAAAGTAATATGAAATTGAACACTACTCACAATAATACACTCGCTATATAATTACTAAAGAGAAAAGGAAATAAAATAAAATAATAATAATATGAAGAGAAGATGTGAATGTAATTGTTATTGTTGATGATGATTGAATTGAAATTCTACAAACGTTTATATAGTGGTTATATGCTATAATTTCAATGGATAGAAACAAAACTTTCCTATAATAACTCTTAGCCTTCCTTTTCTTAGCCTTCCTTTTCTTTCTCTCTCCCTCACAATTTTTTCATTGATGTTCACAATTCGTATTCGGTTGCATCATTTGACAATGACTGCCTAACATGGAACAATATTGAGTAATTTCAAACAGTGTTGGAACTTGCTTCCTGACACCACTTTAGTCAACATGTCAGCGGAATTTTCATCCGTGTGTACTTTTACAAGAGAAATGTCATCTTTCTCCATAACATCACGCACGAAGTGATATCTAACATCAATATGCTTGGTACGAGCATGATGAACCTGATTTTTAGCCAAATGAATTGCACTTTGACTATCACAACTCAGATTCACGCAATCTTACTTCAACCCCAAATCATCTAGAAGACCCCTTAGCCACAATGCTTCTTTCACCCCTTCTGCTACTGCCATGTACTCAGCTTCTGTAGTAGATAGTGCCACTGTAGCTTGTAACATCGATCGCCAACTAACTGGAGCACCTTGTATTTTATATACATAACCAGTCATAGAACGTCTTCTATCCAGATCACCAGCATAATCAGAATCAACAAAGCCGCTGATTTGACATGATTTTTCACTAAAGCATAAACCTGTGTCAATGGTACCCTTCAAGTATCTTAATATCCACTTGACTGCTTCCCAGTGTGCCTTACCCGGGTTTGCCATGAACCTGCTAACGACACTGACTGCCTGTGAAATATCTGGGCGTGTACATACCATAGCATACATTAGGCTACCGACTGCACTAGCATAAGGTACATTTTCCATGTAAGCCTTATCCTCTGCTGTTATGGGAGATTGTTTACCAGAGAGCCTAAAATGTGGAGCCAACGGCGTTACCACTGATTTAGCATTTTTCATTTCAAATCTTTCAATGATGCGCTCAATGTATCCTCTTTGGCTCAAGAACAATTTTTGGCTTGATCTCTCCCTTTTAATTTCCATGCCTAATATTTTTCGTGCAGCACCCAAGTCTTTTGTTTCAAATTCTTTACCAAGTTGAACCTTTAACATATCTATCTCTACCTTGCTCTTAGAGGCAATAAGCATGTCATCCACATATAATAGAAGATAGATATAATCACCTCCAGGAAGCTTACAAATGTATACACAACAATCATAATTACTTCTGGAAAAACCTTGTTTTAACATAAAGGAGTCAAATCGCTTATACCATTATCGAGGAGATTGTTTCAATCCATATAGCGATTTCCTCAAGCGACATACCTGACTTTCTTTACCCTCAACCTTAAAACCCTCAGGTTGATACATGTAGATTTCTTCTTCTAAGTCACCGTGCAAGAATGCAGTCTTCACGTCTAGTTGTTCCAACTCAAAATCACCATGAGCGACAAGACTTAAAAGCACCCGTATGGAAGTGTGTTTCACCACTGGAGAAAATATCTCATTGTAATCAACACCTTCTTTCTGTGCAAATCCCTTTGCTACTAACCTAGCTTTGAATCTTGTACCATTTGACTTAGTAGGATCTTCTTTTCTTTTATACACCCACTTACAACCAATTGCAGTCTTTTCCACGGGCAATGGGACCACATCCCATGTCTTGTTCTTATGAAGAGATTGCATCTCTTCCTCCATAGCGACCAACCAACTCTCTCTATCTTTGTCTTTGATAGCATGTTTGAAGGTGACCGGCTCATCATCCTCCACTGAGAGTGCATAATCTACCAAGTTTAGCTGCCCATAATGTCTCAAAGGCTTGTCTGACCCGAACTTCTGAACAAATTTATAATTCCTCTTTGGTCTAGTAGATGCCAAAGAATCCTGCTGCTGCTGTTGTAATGCATGTGCATTTTCTCGCTGAATTTCCTCATGATCAAGTTCATCCTCTACGTCATCTCGAGTAGCATTAGGATGCTCCACCTGAACATTATTAGAATCTATTTGTTGGTATTTAGACTCTATCTCCACCACTTGAGTATTTGAAGTTTTTCCAACATCACCATCATCTGGCACCACATCTTTAGACAAAGCTACCATAGATCGTTCATCAAATGTAACATCCCTGCTAATTACAAACTTAGAATCATTTACACTCCAAAGGCGATAGCCTTGAACCCCTCTTGGATACCCTAAAAAGATTGCCTTCTTAGCTCTATTATCAAGCTTAGTATCTTTGACATGATAATAGGCTGTGCATCCAAAGACTCTGAGTTTCTCGTAATCTGCATGTTCCCCTGACCATACCTTATAAGGTGTGTTTCCATCTAGAGAAGAATGTGGGGATCGATTCACTATGTAGCAAGCTGTAGCAACCGATTCTGCCCACCATTCTCTGCCTAACCCGGAATTAGAGCGCATACACCTTGCCTTCTCAAGTAGCGTACGATTCATTCGTTCGGCGACTCCATTCTGTTGTGGTGTTTCTCTAACTGTCCAGTGTCTTGCAATGCCTTCTCGATCACAGAACAACTTGAAAACTCCATCCGTGTACTCTGTGCCATTATCTGATCGTAGAGTTTTCAACTTCCTACCCGTTTGATTTTCAACCATTGCTCTCCACCGCTTAAAAGTTTCAAATACCTCATTCTTATGTTTGAGGAAGTAAATCCAAACATATCTGGAATAATCATTAACAAAAGTAACAAAATACCTGGAACCACCCTTGGAAGTAACTTTAGCCGGGCCCCAAACATCAGTATGCTCGTAGTCTAATAACCCTCTGCTTTTATGCTTGCTTGTAGAAAACTTCACCCTATGTGCCTTTCCATACACACAATGCTCACAAAATTCCATTTGTGGTTTCTTCATATTCTTCAGCAAACCTTGTCCACAAAGCAATGATAGACCTTTTTCTGACATATGTCCAAGCCGCATGTGCCATATTCTCGTGCAATCTGTTTGATCTCTACTTCCACCGATTCCAACTGCTAACTCACCTATAACTGTTGTCCCCAAAAGAGAATAAAGATTACCGTGACGAACTCCTTTCATCACTACCAAAGAACCACGAACAACTTTCAGTACCCCATTTTCCGCAACTATTTTGCAACCATTTTTCTCCAACAAACCTATGGAGATCAGATTTTTCCGCAAGTCTGGAATATGTCTCACATCCTTTAAGGTTCTTACGACACCATCATGCATCTTGATTCTTACAGTACCCAACCCCACAGTTTTACAAGCATGATCATTGCCCATTAAAACTGTGCCACCATTTATGCTTTCATAGGTAGTAAACCACTTCCTATTTGGACACATATGGTGAGAGGCTCCTGAATCAAGAATCCACTTATCGAAGATTTCATAAGATTGTTCTGTCACAGAGTAACAATCTTCCTCATCATTTGAGACGTAGCTTGCTTCTTGCTTTTCTTTTGGGTTGTCGTTGTTCTGTCTCTTGAAAGTTATCTTCTTATTTGGACAATTTGCTTTGAAATGTCCAGCCTCACCACATTTAAAGCATGTTCTCTCCGCGTGAGGTCTAGATTTTGGCCTAGACTTTCCACGCTTATTACCTTTTCCTCTTTCATTAGTCCTTCCTCTAGCCGCGAACAATCCTTGTGCTTGATCATTATACTCTCTTCCATTTGAAGATGACATTATACTTGTAGCAACCTTACGTAGATCATCCGCTAAAAGTGATGCCCTCGTCTCATCCATGGTCAGAGTGTCACCCACCAGCATCAATGTCTGCACCAGATTTTCATAGGACTTCGGTAATGAAAGTAACAATATGAGTGCCTGGTCTTCATCATCAACCTTCACATCTATATCCTTTAAGTTTGATATGATCCTGTCGAACTTATTGATATATTCTCGGATTGAGGTGCCTTCCTCCATCTTGCATGTATACAATTTGGATTTTAAGTAGATCCTGTTAGTTAGAGTCTTCGTCATGAAGTTACTCTCTAACTTTAACCAGACGCCTGCTGCAGTTGCTTCTTCGTTCACCAAGAAAGCAACATCCCTCTCAAGGCATAAGATTATTGCAGCCCGTGCCTCAAGATCTAATTCTTCCCAATCCTCATCTTCCATTCCTTCCGGCTTTTTCTCTTTTCCTGCTAGTGCCTTGTGTAACTTCTGTGATATAAGCAGATTTTTCATCTGCATCCTCCAATAGAAAAAATCATTTTTCCCATTGAACTTTTCGATTTCATATTTGACTACTTTGACATTACTACTAGTAGAAGCCATTATATTCAAAATTGAATTTTACCACTCAAATAATGAATAATATAATGTTGGCTCTTGATACCAATTGTTGAGTCTGCAGCGGAATTTTGACTTCTAATAGCTACAAAGTAATATGAAATTGAACACTACTCACAATAATACACTCGCTATATAATTACTAAAGAGAAAAGGAAATAAAATAAAATAATAATAATATGAAGAGAAGATGTGAATGTAATTGTTATTGTTGATGATGATTGAATTGAAATTCTACAAACGTTTATATAGTGGTTATATGCTATAATTTCAATGGATAGAAACAAAACTTTCCTATAATAACTCTTAGCCTTCCTTTTCTTTCTCTCTCCCTCACAACCACTTCATCAGAGCTGCCTATTTCCTGCCTCCAGGCATGTTGTCCTCCTTTTTTTTCCTATTTTTTTCTGATTTAGTTCATATATTAGTTTAGATTTAGAATTTTTTAATTCTGTTTTGATTTAGGAATTTTTTTAATTATGTTTTGATGATTCTATGTTTAAAATGTTGTTTATTATATATTTCTGTTTATTGTTCTGATATCATAAAAAATGAAAGTGATTGTTTAATTTCTACATTATTAACGGTTTATTACTTGAGTTTGCATTAAAAACATTGTTGATGTATTGAATGTTTGAAAAATACAAGTCAATTTTATGTAATTCTAAAATGTACTTAGCATAATGAGACTTGTAAGAATTACAGAACAAAACGAGTGAGATTGTTTTGGTCACAATTTCGCCATTTACCTGTTTGTTAAAATGCGTCAATTGAGCTGAATACTTAAAAATTTATATTGCTTTCTTCATATTCTTCTTTGTTAGGTTATTATGTGCAATCAATACCTATTTGCTATCATGTTATTAATGTGCCTTTTACTTATTTGCTATGGAGTACGTATATGTGCTGGAATTCTTGTGTTATTTGAACCGAATAAATTCAATAATTTTAAATTTTAGGCATAAATAAAATTACTATGTTATGAAAATTGGGGGTGGTAATTGTAATAAAAACATGTCCTGATCTACTAGAATTTTTATCTTTAGTTATTATTTTTGAAATGTAATTTTTGCATTTATTATTTATATTTTTTGTTTTTTATTGTGTTGTAGTTGTTGTATATCGAAATCTGACTTAGAGATTGTGTAAGTTGAGTTAGAACGATGAAACAAGCCATAGGAATGGTGGCTTCCAATAAGATGCAGAAGTTAGTGTGGTAGTGACAGTGGAATAGCCACAAAGTGGACAACCAAGGTATGGCACACGACGAGCACAATCAATGTAATATTGGTGATCGAGTTATTAGTAACAACTTTTAATTTATCCATCTAATTTGCAGTCCTTGTTTATTTCTTAAAATATTGAACTTAGTTATTAGTATTGTCTTTGTAGCTTGAGATTTTAGTATTTTAACTTTAGACATGGTTTATAATAGGATATTATGATAGCATTTGATTTATATAGCTGTTCTCTCTTAGTGAAATAAGGTTTGGTAGTTATATTATTCTTATCATTTGATGGTTAAATATTAACATACCCTCTAGATTTTATGAGTTAATTAGTTAATTGTCTGATTTAAATTTAATTAAGGAGATTAAACATTTTATTGACTTATTGTTTATTGTTGTCAATTTTTTCAAGTTTGTTACCATCTGAGTTAATTGTTTTGTGAGTTAATTAGTGTTGTATTTTTTAATTTATTAGTTTAGAAATTATTGAATTTAAATATTTAAAATTATATATAAATTTTTAAATAGTTTTTTTAAAATTTAAAATTTAAGTTTACCATCAAATTTATTGTCGAATAAATTTACCAATAAATATTAATTTAATTATTAATTAATAATATATTATCGTCAGATTTATTATCAGATAAATCCGACAATAAAAGTTATTAGTAAAATTTGTTGACAGTAATTAACAGTAAAAAAAATTTCGTCAATAATTTCGACGATAAATATATTATTAATAAAATTTTTTGATAAATTCGACGCTATTCAATATTTTTCTTGTAGCGTGGAGATTATGTTAAATAGTTGAATAAAATTTAGCTATATAATAATAAGAAAGCCGGGTTGAGATTTGAGAACCAATTGAGTCCTTCATGCATGGAACTAATAATAAAAATGTGTTTGACTCATTTAGGATGTCATGTTTAATATTGTACTTATTATCAATATATTGCTAGAACCAAAATTGTTAAAATAATTTTTTAAAGAGTAAAAAATAAATAGTAAAATTGTCACAATATTTATACCTCCTTATTATGGGTAATACCAAGAATTTAGAGAAGCATGACTAAAATAGAAATATATATTACATTAAACAGGTCTTTATTTTATTCCTTAAAATCTAAAAAAAAAATTATTAAGTTTTCTTAATATTCGACAAACAAGTTTTACAACACATCCAACAATTATACATATAATATGCCTAAAAAATATATTCCTGAAAATATAACTTCACGCGTTGAAGCTGAACATGCCAAATTATCTAGAACCAACTAAAATATATTTCAATATTTGTATCATTACACAAATATACAGCAGCATTTATTGGAATTATACATTTTGCAATTAAAGCTCTTAAATTTGTAGTCAAAGCTATGAAGATAAGTTTGAAACAATTTGCCTATTATATTATCTTAGAAGTAAATATACGGTGACTGAAAAAATGAGACCCGTTGAACTAATTAATCACATTTGTATGGCATTTATCTTTTTTCGTAAGAATATATATTATCTTCTTTTCCCATATATATATATTCTATATAAATAAAATTGTCTTAATTCTTATATGATATAAATTTTGATTTTAAAAACCACAATATTCATAATTAAGAATTGCACGCACGAGGTGTAACATAGAAATGACACTAAAAAATGTGCCATAACAAATACAATGAGATTTTTTATAGCAAATAATTAAATTCTATATTTATATTTATATATTTTTTAAAATTATTTCAATTTTTGTAATTTCTTAAGTATAAACATATAATTTAATTAATTATCTTTTAAAAATCCAATATAATGTAACCAAAATAAGCATTTGATAATAGAAAAATGAGTGTTTCGAAAATAGAAAACCAGGGTGCTGAAAAGAGAAACTGCCGAAGTATTCAAATTGATATAAAATGACAGAAAAAGAGTATCTAGAACTCTTTTTTGGGCGTATATGGCTGAAAACACGGAATTTTTAATTTGGACATATATCCAAAATTCTCGATTGAATTTTCTCTTTTGCATTCAAATTTGTACGGTTACTAATTTTCATAATTGTCACTACCTTCAATTTCGTAACATAGTAAAAGAAAGGATTTTTCCATAATTCGGAAAAGTCAATAATTTAAAGAAAAATGAAAGCTGTAATTTGCAAAATCAAAGATAACACTGGCGAGCGCGTAAACTTTGGCTAACACACGTAAATATTTAATATTATTATTATAATTTTGGGGTGGCAAGCGCGTAAATATTTAATTAATAAAATACCCTATCCAAAATTACCACGTAGAGTAGAATAGTGGACAGAGGAATCATCGAATTCTGGACCCTAAGTAGCACACTTTGCGTGTATGTCACGCGCTTCAAGCGAAGTCAGAAATTCTGACTTTTTTGGACATTTTACGATTACTGCTCCCTATGCAGTGGTAAATAAGAAAATAATTAATTATGAAAATGAAAAAAATGCAGTTACTGTATAATTATAGTAATAGTAGTACTATGTTTTTGAGGTTAATGAAAAAGAAAGAAAGAAACAGTGTGTCTGAAACAACGGCGGTTAAAGGCCTGACACATCCAATGTGGGCACAGATTTCTTCTTCCTATTTATGCAAAGCTTTTTTTTTTACCTTGTTTTTATCCCTACCAATAATAATCTTCAAAGTTCAAACTCAAACTCAAATCAGTGGTTGCACTCTCACAAACAATGAAAAAGTAAAAAGCCAGCCCCTATTTTTTTTGTTGGCTTTGTAATGCTAAACTTGCCTAAAAAATTTGAATATAGAAATAGGATGAGTGTTATATATTAACGTAGTAATAATTAATAATATTTATCGTCGATCAATACATTACATATAACAAGTGTGGTACAAAATTTGAACCTTCTATAACTAATCAACTAATTAATTGATTAATCCAAATTAATTAACTCTTTGTTAATAATAATAGTTATAATGTTAAGACAAGTGAATGGGAAGAATTGAATATCCGTGAATGGAGGAAATAGAGAGAAGTGGGGCCAAAGAGGGTAATATGAAGAGAGAGAGAGAGAGAGAGAGAAGACTTCAACATCAAGACAGTGAAGGGATAGTAAAAGACAGCTAGCAATGAAGGAGGAGCCTCACCTACCAGTGCTCCTCCACCCTCTTTCTCTTCTTTTCTCTTGTCTTGTCTTGTGTTGTGCCTTCATAACCCCCCCTTCCTTCATTTGTTCCCTTTTAAGCCTCCTTCATTCTCCTCTCTCTTCTTTCAAAAACCCCTCCTTCTCTCCTCCCTCTCTCATTCTCTTCTCTTTCTACAACTAAGACTAAAACTACCTCTCTCCTCCTCCTCACTCACACACCTTTCAGTTTGAGCTAACATACACAAGCAAAGGAGTTTCCTTTTGTAGCTTCAGGTTTGGCTCTATGCCTTATTATTATTCTCCTCATTCACACACTTTTCATTTTTAACCTTAACCCATGCATTTCATCAAACAATTGGAATGGGTGGTTTTCTTAAACCTACACTTTTGTTTTCCCTTTTTGAATTTTGAGGTTTAATTCTACTTCATGCTCGATAATTGTGGAGGCAGAAAATGGAGTTCATTATCCTCAAGAAAATTATATAAAATAAAAGTGATTTTTGGGATAAAATGGAACCAAATTGAAGCTGGTGTGGGTTATTATTACTTTTGGGACCAGCTGCCACTAACGTGCGCCACCCTCAAACTTGAAACTTTTCAAAGTTGTATTCATATCCAGATGCTGCAAAATCTTCAATTTCGGCTTTTCTCATTTCGCAAACAAAAGGAAAAATATATAATTAAAAATGATAAAAATATTAAACCCGCTTTCTCTTTATAAACTTTTTTTATTTCTCCTTCTGTCTCTTTTCAACAATGATTTTCCTAAACAAGGAAAATTATTTATTTGATTCTCGAAATAATGCAATAAATGATTCACAGTCACAGCAAATTGCTAACATGCGCCCACATTAATAAGCTTCACCATTCAACAATTGCTTCTATAATAACAATATACTCTTACTCGTTTTCTCAGTTCTCACCCGATTTTCCTTTTCCTTTTCTTTTTCTCTCAAATTTTCTCAGGAAAAAAATCTCTCCGTTGCAGAGAAAATGGTTGGACCAAACTTCATGGACGAGCTAGACTGCGGCAACTTCTTCGATCACATCGACGACCTCCTCGACTTCCCCGTCGAAGACGTCGACGGTGCCGGAGCCGCCACATTTCCCGCCGCCGCAGCCGCCGGGAACTGCAACTCGCTCGCCAGTATATGGCCTCCGGAGACCGACTCGTTCCCCGGCTCCGACTCGGTGTTTTCCCGCAACAGCGCCTCAGACCTCTCGGCGGAGCTTTCAGTTCCGGTGAGTTGCCCTAAACGACGTAGTTTTATCTGCGTTTGAATATTTCTTTTATTTTAAATTAAAAAATAAAATAAAATAAAATTGTCGCTTTTAACATGAATTCCATGACCTGGCATGTAATTATATCAAACGCTCCCGGTTTAATATCTTCGTTTGAGTAGTTCAATTTTTTATTTTGTTTCGTGTTTTGGTTTTATGTAAGTTTTTTAATTAAATTGGAATTTGGTGACACTGAAACAGGTACTTCCAAATATTGTTGTGATGGGAACAAAATAGTTTTTGTTTATTTCGTTAAAGCTGGTCCATAGATGAAGTTTTTAAAATTTAAAAATTATTATCGCTACTAATTTAAAAAATTTTAAATATTATCAGAGGAGGACATTTTTGACATTTTAAACGGACACTTGGTTTTGTCGGTGACATGTGGCATGTCACATCGTTTCTACCCTCCGTTGCGGTTGCTTTGTCTAAATTATTTGGGTCATCATTATTGAGTATCACGTGATTTAGCATGTGGCGATCACGTGATGTGACGAATAATAATCACAATAAATAAATAATAAAGATTGGAAGAGAGTGGTTGCTGAGTTGCTCTGGCTAGTTGTAGCAACTAGCAACCCATGCTTGATGATTATGCTTTTTGGTACATAAGCACAAATTCATATTCTTCAAATTCAATTTGAATAGCTTAGCATGTGACATTTCTTTTTTGGTATGGCCTAGGCCTATGATTTGATTCCATACTTGGTTTTTCTTCTTTTTTTTTTTCTTTAAAGAAAGAGCTTAACAGAGAGCTTATTACTATTGAAAAATTAAAAAAGAAATAAAAACAACTAAAGTGCTCCATACTTAGTTGATTACGCATTAGTTAAATTGTCAATTGTGAATGTATTAGAATTAAAAATAAATATGTTATGTGATTGGATATGGTTTTGATCAATGTGTTTGTGAATTTGTTTCAGTACGAGGACATTGTCCAATTGGAATGGCTGTCCAATTTTGTGGAGGACTCTTTCTCGGGTGGGAGCCTCACCATGAAGAAGGTGGAGCAGCCATCCTGCACCACCAAGGATGACTCTGCTCACAACCAATTCCAAACATCCAGCCCGGTTTCTGTCCTGGAGAGCAGCAGCTCATGCTCGGGCAGCAAGGTGCCGCCTCGCAGCCCGGAGGTTTACATTCCTGTGCCGTGTGGGCGTGCACGCAGCAAGCGTCCACGCCCGGCGACATTCAATCCTCGTCCGGCCATGCAGCTCATCTCCCCTGCCTCATCCTTTGTTGGGGAAAACATGCAGCCAAATGTCATCTCGGCCACCAAGGCTTACTCGGATTCCCAGAATGTTGCCGAGTCTCAACCGGTTATGAAGATGCCGAAGCAAGTTTCCGGGGAGCCCAAGAAGAAGAAGAAAATCAAGGTGACGCCTCCATCACTAGGCCAAGCTGATGATTCAAACCAGAATGCTTCACAGCCAGTTAGGAAATGCATGCATTGTGAGATCACCAAGACACCTCAGTGGAGGGCAGGGCCAATGGGGCCAAAAACACTCTGCAATGCATGCGGCGTTCGCTACAAGTCCGGCCGGCTTTTCCCCGAGTACCGGCCAGCCGCCAGTCCAACTTTCTGCCCATCCTTGCACTCCAATTCCCACAAGAAGGTCCTTGAAATGAGATGCAAGGGCATTGAAAAATCCGGTTTTGCAAATCATCATGCAGATGCCTCACCAGAACTCATTCCAAACACTAACAGCAGCCTTACCCTGGAGTACATTTGAGGGCAGGGGAAGTGATCCTAATTGGAGAGATTGTTTCTCTTTACATTACCTTCCTCTTAGAGAGTCATGGTCATATGCTATTTCTTATTGATATTTCATTTCTTTTAATTGGTTTTTTGTACAGGGTTGGAATGGGGGAATAGGAACAATAGATTATGATGATCATATTTTAGCAGTTAGGGTAAGATTGTAATGAGGACTTAAGAAGAAAAGAGGGGTTATGGAAGTCAAAAGGGTAGGGCTTTAGGTCTAGTAATTGGTAGGTCCCTTAAGGTTATATTAGGAGTTGGTGTCTCCGTTGTCTTTTTTTTCTTTTGGCATTCTTTTCATTTTTTCTTCTCTCTTTTTAAATATCCCTGTTGTGGGAATTCTTTTTGCAGTTCATTTGTAGCAAAAATTCTGAGTTGAGTAAGAAACTTTTAAATTTGTTATTTCCCCATTTGCTCTCTCTAAATCTCTCTATTGATCTGCTCATTTCACCTTACATATATCATATGCTCTATATAATATATATACACTACACACACTCTCAAGTAAAAGTTGAAGTGTATCAGACTTTTATTTTACTCATGGCAGTATTAGATTCTTGGAAAATTGCCTTTATTTCAGTGCTGTAAAATGCATAAACGTACTATAAACATTTGCTGTTGGAACCACCTTTGTCTTTTTGGTTAGTTATGTGAGGACCATAAAGAATAGCTTCTTTTTCAACTAAGTTGTTAAGAATTATGAGGTTGAAAAATTCTGCTAATTCAGTATGTATGACTAGTGAAAAATGTTGTTTGCACACTAAAATCAATTATCAGAATTAGTCATTATGTATTTGTGTATATAAATATATATATACACCTTTATTTGTATATTTTATACTAGTAGAGATTTTGACATACACTTAACATGGTTGATTATTAATATTTGTAGTGATTTTATGAATGCAAGATTTAATGTCAAAATCAGAATGGAGTAGAAAAGAAATATTTGACCTTGCTTAAGCTAAGGAATGGGGTGTTAAGAAAAAGGTTAAAAGGGTATTAGTGTAACCTTGAACATTTATGTTAATTACTTACAATGGTGGAGTTGTACCAAACCAATAGGAAAAGGTAGAGATGGAGAGAAGGGAAATGATGAGTCTTATTGGTAAGACTCATTCATTCATGCCTTGAAAGGCAAGAACAATGCTTATATATAAACAAATCTAATTATGGGTTTGAGGCTCTTTCTAAAGGGATTTGGCAACATGTCATGATCTGTCACACTACTTTACAACCAACATTAAATTAAATGATACCTTGCTGGTAAACCCAATTGATTGCTCAAATTAATCACTCACTTAAACTTCTCCAACCGATATGATATTTCTTTCAAATATCTACAACCCCCTTTCTTTAAGTTATGCCTCTAATTATTTATTATTATTATTTTAAACCACATGTATCCTATTCAAGATAATTTTGCTTAAGTTGAGTAGGAATTATTTGAAGGACAAAACTTTTCTTTACAAAATTTAATTTAATTACATATTTATAACAATATAAAATCGAAATTTTACATAAAATAAAAAATATAAATTAAATATGTAAAATATAAAATTGTAATAACACTTAAATCATTAAATCATAAAATCAAAAGTCCTCCATCAACAAATTTTGGTTTCCGGCCACATTGAACCCATGACTGCTCTGGGCTACTGAACAGAGGCCATTTTATTATGTGAAAGAAATTGGGTCAATTTCATCAACAACCTCTTAGGTCTAACCAATCTATTACAATGTGAATCTGTTTGAAGTTCTCTATCAAACTTGGGTTGGTCTGGGAAGAGTGAGGGCAACTTCTTCCAACCCTTTTGAACAGAAAATGACCACAAAACAGTCCATTTATTAAATGCTTTATGCATATGCTTCACATTTCTAGCCGAAACTATAGAATTTACCAAGTTTTTGCCTTAATTTATTTCACATGACTAATAATGAATTTAGCATCAAGGGTGATTAATCATAGGGTTTATCACAAGATATCATAATAATAGAATGTTAGAGAACCAATAAAATTTATTATTTTTGACGGTAGTTAACTAATAATGTTTAAAAGTATGAGCTAAAAATATATTATTTGATTGCTAAACTAAAAAAATTAGATTGAGGGATAAAAGTATAATATAATAGAGGAAAGTTATCAGGTATACCGGTGTTCCAGTTGTTTTAACGTTGATTTTAATTAATATATATTATATATTTTTTTTATAATTCAGATCAACGATTAAAACAACTAGAACATCGGTATTCCCGGTATACCTGAAACTCAGCTCCTGCTAATTGTTATGTTTGGTAAGCAATGATGCTAAATTAACCCTTGGGCTTGCAATTTACTGGTTAAAAAGGATTCACCAAAACAAAGAAAACCTAGCCACAACCACAAATAGTTAATCCCACTCAGTGTCCTGTTGATTTTTGCAACAATGGCAACGAGAATAAGCCTTGTGTTCTTAGCAAGTAACAAGATCATAGGAAAATAGAGATAGATCAAGTTTTTAATTTGCTTCCCGCAATCTGTAAATAAAACTTTCACTTATTAATTGTGATTTTGTTGAGCTGTTCTCCTTTTTCTTCTCCGGATTAATTGTGTTTATCTTTCTTAACATATTTGTGTTGAGGGCAAAAAAATAATAAATGGAAAATATAGAGGCAAATCTGGGCTTTTTTGGGCTTTTTTAGGTTTTTTTGTCTTTCGGCTATTGTAATACTAGAATTTGCCCTTTTGAGTGTGTAATTCTTTTGGGCTATTATACTTGAGATTCCAGAGATAATCCCACAAAGTTTTTTAACCAATTGATGGAACTGCAATCCCACTTTGAACGAAAATATTAAGGACCAAAAACAATATTATTGCCACCTGCGCAGATACTTGGATGAGAATTGAAAAGGAGACCAAAAAATTAAATAAAAATATAAAAATACAGATACTAATAATGATAATATAAGTTTTACTTTAAAAAAACTTACTAAGGTTATCAATATAGAAGTTTTGTACAATTTTTTTTTCTTTTAAAAAGCAGTATTTTATTCTCATCTATATAAAGGGTTTTGGTGCACAGAACTACTCCAGCATATCATCGTCTCATCTTTTCGAATAATTAGCAAGATCTTTGATTAATTGCAAATATTTTCTTTTTCGAATAATTTTTGTTTCTGTGAGAAACTTTTTGATAAACAACTTAAGAAGTCTTTTTGTAAGCCCTTGCTGAATTTTCTAGGTTATGGACAGAAAATAATATTTTTATCAGTGTTTTTTTTTATAATAACATTGCAGGAATATAAATATTTTAAAATTTTATCGGTTTTATTATGATATTATAAATTATAGCACAACAAACTTATAGAATCAAATTATTTTTACAAAAAAAAATCGTAGGGGACAAAAATCTGTTGGGCCAACCATGGAGAACTCTCGACCACCGAAGAGATTTCGGGAAGGAATCATGCAAGAGAACATAAGATGAGAAGACACCACATTCAACTTAAAACCTTAAGGTGTCAAGTTAATGAGTCTCTCATCTTATAAACTCCTCACTCTTCCTTGCTTTCTTTGATGTGGGACTAACTTCGACACTCCTCATACTTGCAACACTAACAAAATTTTCGTCGACTAAGAAGACCAAGATCTCCATAAATTAGAAAATTTAAATATTAAACTTTTTAGTTCATGTGAAAGAATTTAATTTTTTACTAATAGTTAATTTTAATATTTATTTTCTAAAATTTGAAAGAATTTAATGTATATATTTTTACATTTAATTAGATATTAATCTATTGTACCAATACAAATAATTAATTTTAATGTTTGTTATTTAAAAATAATATTTTTTCATCTATATGTATAAAAATATAATAATTAGATATTAGTATAAAATTTTTTATATTAATAGCTATAATATTAACTTAAAATTATTTTTTTTGGAAACAATTATATCTTAATTTTAATTATTAATTATAATATTAATATATTTTTTTAATTATATGTAATATATTTGAAAGAAGAGAATGCTTTGGAAGAAGCTTATACATTTTGGGAAGGAGAAGTGAAAACATAAATAAAAAAAATAAGAGGTAAAAATTTGAAATTAAATAAAAATTTAAAAAAATATATATAATAATAAGATATTTTTTATAATTTTAAAAATTTATTTAAAATATATTATTTTATTAATTTTATTTTTTATAAAACAGAAAAATAAAGAGAGACAGAAAATGAGAGAAGAAAGTGAGAGAAAAATAATAAAAAAAAAGAAAGAGAGATAGAGTTTGTTACTTTTAGAAAAAAAAATTTATTTTAATTATAATGAAAGAATATTTTGTGATACTTTTTTATTTGTCAAATTAGTAATATAAAATATATAAGTTTTATATAGAGTGAAAATGACATAGAGAAATAGAGAAGAAAAAAGAGATAGATAAGATGATGGCCGAAGGAGTTTATTAATTTTGGAGAGAAATATTTTATTTCAATTTTAATGAGTATTATGTCATACATTTTAGTTATTAAACTAATAATATAATATAGTTATATTTTAATTTTAATATTTTATTTTCAATTTAATTATAATTATAATTATAATTAAAGAATGTCATGTATATTGTATATTTTGATTGTCAAATTTATAATTAGTTATTAATAATAATATATATAAGAAAAATAGAGTAGATGAATGAAGAATAAAAAAGATAAAGAAAGAGAGAAAAAGAAGGAGATTGTTCTTTAATTTAAAAAAAATTGATTTTAATTATAATAACAAAATAATATATAACATATTTTAATTATAAAATTATTAATATATAAAATAAATTTAAAAAAAATAAGAATGAGAGTACGTACAAGCTGAAACTTTCTAACAAAATTCAGAATAAATTAAAATAGAATTACGTAAGAAAAAAATATTTAATTTGAAAGATACATTTGTCACACTAAAAACTTAAAAATAAATATCTGATGATCTGAATATGAAGGGCACACAATAAGATTAGATGTATCCTAGCTATATATATCGATGAGACTTGTAGTTAGAACTTAGAAGACATTGAAAAGACTAAGAAATTATGCATTTCACTTTCAGGACCCTACAGACATTGGTTTATGCCAATGAAAGACTTTTAAATTATATAATTTAATTGACTGACTCCTACCCTACCGACTTCTTTTCTTTTTCGTCGTTATATGAAGTTGGTGTCTACCTGTAATTGATTTTCCAAGTATATATATGAGAAAAATTCGGTCTCTAATCATAAAATTGTATGGAATTGAATGCATGGGACAATATTTTGAATACTTGTTATTATAAAATATTTTATTTGTGTTCAAAATTCTTAGTAATTCGGCATTTGAAGCTAGAACACATCCGATAACAAATATGGACCAAAATGCAATGTGTTATGTTTTGACGTACAAGTCATGGCAAATAATCACATGCATGGGTTGGTAAAATTCTGAGACATACATGCTCTACTAGTAATTAACATAGCATGCAACTTGTACCAATTATCCATCATATATAATCTGTTACCCTTAGACATATTGCAATATATATATATATAAGACGTGTTAGTTAGAAATCAGCAAAGTTTGTAATTTATAATTATTAATTAATCATTATTAATATTTTTAATAGTGTGAGATTATTCATTTTTCTTTTAATTATTAAATACTGACCAAATTTTAATAAAAATACTGATTCCCTAGACTTTTTCTTTCTTTATATATATATAGTCTTATATATGTTTCAAATCAAATATTTTTTAAATTTAATTTTAATGCACTATTAATATAAAATAATTTTATTTATATATATATCAATAAAAATAATTATTTTTTATATTGACCGTATGAATAATAATTAATTAGATAATTTATACTGTTAGTATTTTAAAATTAAACTCTTATTTTAAAAAAATCACATTATTACCGTATTTTTTATTACTTATTGTCTAAAATAAAAATATTGTTTGGTAATCTTTAAAGTGCTATACAATATTTATTTATTAAATTATTAGTATATTTTAAGATTCGGTTAACGATTAGGTTCACTCTATTGTTTAATTTCTTATTTTCTTATATGGTATAAGAATCTGATATATAAAATTGAAGGTTGTGGTAAGCTTAGAGAAGGGGGTTGAATCTATGCCTTCTTTTTTAAGTTGCTGTTATGACTATTTTAAATAAAATTACAATTATGATTCTGTTTGAACTCAGCAGCGGAAATTTATGAGATTATTTATTTTTGTCTCATGAATATCAGAAAACAAAACTCAGCAGAGAAGAGAAAAGCGAACACCAGCATGTATCCTGGTTCGGTTGCCTTGTGCTATGCAACCTACATCCAGTCTCATCCACAATTATGGAAGAATTTCACTATAGTTAACAGTATTACATACACCAATTTCACACTCAAGTTCTAACCTAACTTGACATTGGCTATGCTAACTCCTAACTATTCACTCTTAGTGCTAACCCAACTAAGAAAGGGATACCAAACAGGTATAAGATACAAGACACTTAACCAACCTAAAGAAATCAGAAGAATAACTCTAGACTTTTCTCTCAAGTGTATCATTCAACCTTTTTCCACTCATGGCTTTTACTTGAGTTTTCTCACAATGCCTTTTCTCACAAGAAATTACAGAAAGATAAACTTGGAAAAGTACATTACAATCAATAAAACATGAAGGAGATTGACTTCATCAGCAGCCTCTTAGCTATGTGCAAAACCAGATTCGCAAACCTCAGATGCAGTTCTTCAGTATTGGCCGAATACTTCTTTGATAGAAAGCGTTATCCAAGTAGATGGACTTCTTAACAGAACACTGTTCTCACTCTCTAATTTTCTCTCCTTGCTTTCTGAATGAACAGACAGCTTCTTTTATCTCCTTGCATGTTGCTTGGTTCTTCTTCCAAGGTCAACACCTTGAGCCTTGAGCTTCACCAACCCACAGATTCACTTTTTCACCTTAAACTTTGGAGTAGAAACTTTGCTTCTGACTTCTTTATCTTGACCGAAAGCCATAAGGCAGTAACCATAGAAATCTTCTCATGGTCAACTTGATCTTAGCCATTGAAAAACTACTTGGTCCCTAAGTATCACTTGTGACCGTAGATGTGAAACAGAATAGGACAGAGAGCAACTTTCTCTTGAATGCCATTTTCGGATAGAGCAGAGAGTTGGGAGAAGAGAAGAACATTTGATGCATGCAAGATGAGATGGATTACCTTTAACCTAAGCTTGATTTGGTTTGGATTTTCTGTTTTAGCTTCTGTGCTTCAAGCTTAAACTTTCTCTCTCTTGCTTCTTTGGTTACTAGCTTAGGGAGGAAGCTTTTTCTCTTTCTCTTTCTTACTTTTCTAAAGCCTTGATGTGACTTGATTAGAGAGGAGAGGAACGTTGCTTTGGTAAAAGCTAGTGAGAGGGAATGAAGGCTTCAATCTTGTATGAGAAGCTTGGATCAACTTTGAATTGATGGAACGGGTTTGGATCGGGTTTGATTAGCTTGGCCCCGTTGGTTCCTTTGGCTTCTTTCTTTGCTTTTTCTTGGGCTCTTAATTTTGCTTTCAGCCCACCATCTTTGCTGTTTGCTTTCTATTCCATTTGGGCTATTAACATTTGGCCTGCAACAATAAACAATTAGTTAATATGTAGATATAAATGATCAACACTTAATTATTTATTTTGCCTAAAAATAATGTTTGTCATCACTAATTAATTTAATTAATTTCTTAACTCAACAAAAATATTTCTCTAATATATAATAATGATTGAGCGTGTGAGGGTGTATCAAGTTCAATGCAAGATTGTTGTGTATAAAAAACAGACCCCCCTCATAATTAAGTTAACTCACCGTATAGTTTGGCTTTTCCATGCAATTGTTATTGGTGTCTTATTAGTTTTAATTTGCTTTCAATATATCAATGTCTTCTTACCCTACCTCAGAACCAGTACCCCTATTATACAAACGACACACTTAATTACAATAATCAATGCCTGCAATTCACAGAAAACGACCTAAATCGTTTTCATGCATGGGATCCATTTCATCCTTTTTTTATTATTTTTATTTTTTACCCATTTTCATTTTACACTTGCGTCACTAACTTCTAAAAGTGATGAAATACTTGCCAGTTAAAAATTGTTTTTTATTGTTGAGATCCAAATAGTAATAATAGTAATAATAATTGTTCTTGTTGAGATTGGTAGTGTATAACTCGTCCGCCGATGAGATGAGTTATACGTTGGTAAGAAAAGAACAAGGGGGTGGATACCTGCAAAAGGCATTCTGATATTCAAGTCAGTAAATGTTTAAGAGGTATAAGAATAATTCTATGATTATAGAATGTTAAACATGAATGAAGTAGAAATTATCATGTGTTTGTGTAATAATTCTATGAATATAGAATGTAGGACATGATATAGAACTTATAGAACTTATCATGTATTGTATTGTGTGTTGAGATATAGAAATTGGTGTCTTTTATAGACATAGAGTTGATAAAGAGAGTTGATGTTATGACCGTTGGTCATTAAGTCAGAATAATGGTCATTAAGATGAAAATGATCGATGGTCATTAAATCGGTAATGAAAGTGTCGGTTACAAGAACAGAATGAATGATAATTAAGGCCGAGTTATAATTCATCATAAACAATAACCGAGTTATAAGGAGACGGATCATAACCCCCAAACTTTCTCTGCTGATCATATGATCCAGGCTAAGTTTAAAAAATTAAATAAGTTATAACTCGGTAAAAAGAAAAGTAAATAATGATATGGTGAGCTCCCAAACTTAGTCGGGTTATTATATATGTCGGCACTTATTCAAAAAATAATTGAGTGATAAGAGTAATTCAATCAAGATAGTTGTGTGGGGGATACTTTTTCGCTTAAAAACAATTTTATCATTTGATTGTATGTGAACCGAAAAGTTCAGAAATAGATATCCATTGACGAAATCGATTGTATGATCCGAGCATATAATGGTTAATTGTCTTGGAAATTTTTTCGACCCACAATAGTTTATTGATGAATTTCTCGCTCAAAGCAATTAGTTATTAAATATTTACAATTTATATCGAAGGTCATATGACATGAATAAGAAAGATTGAGAAAATGAATATATACAAAGTCGCAGTATATATTGAATAATATATATTGTAAAAATAAAAGAGTTCAAAGTAGAAAAATGTACCTTGAAAGTTGATAATTGTATAGAAAAAGAGGACATATATAAATGCCATAAATGCCAGATGTGAATATCTGAATTTTATTTTGTAGGACACGCTTTAATTTGATAATAAAGCAATAAGATAACAGTCATTGAATGATACATTTGGCATAATAGTATATTTGCATTAATAGTAAATTTGCATGTTTGTAACTATTTTTTGCTTAACTTTTTGTATTAAACAAATAGTAATATAAAATTTAATAGTATAAAGTATAGAATATATATTGATATTTGAATATAACTAATAAATTAGTAAATATTAGTTACACAAAATATAAATGTAAAAGTATGTTGAATAAAATATATAATTTTACTTGTGTAAATAGAGAACTTTGAAAAAATTAGCAAAATTGACAAGCCAGTTTGTGCTCGGATTGATTGAAAACCGAGTTTGTTCTCAAATTGATTGAAAGTCGAGTTTATTCTCGGAATAGTTCATCGATCGATTATGAGATGTGAAATATAATGATATGTAAAAGTGAAGCAATTCGAATGTATAAAGTATATACTTTATAAAAAGTTACGATAGATTATATTTTGATAAGAGGTATTAAATAAAATCTTGAACGAAATTGTTAAAATTGGCTACAAAATTTGAATGTAAATCAAGTTTTATGGATCTGAGGGGAGTAAAAATTATTTTACTCGTCCCGTAGACGGCGCCAATTGTTCTTGTTGAGATTGGCCATGTATAGCTTGTCCGCCGATAATGTCTTCAAGCTTCTCGTCGAGATGAGTTATACGTCGGCAAGAAAAGAACAAGGGGGTGGGTAACTGTAAAAGACACTCCGACGTTCAAGTCAGTAAGTGTTTAAGAGGTATAAGAATAATTCTATGATGATGTAGAATGTTAAACATGAAGTAGAAGTTATCATGTATTGTGTGTGATAATTCTATGAATATAGAATGTAAGACATGATATAGAATTTGTAGAACTTATCATGTATTGTATTGTGTGTTGAGATATAGAAATTGGTACCTTTTATAGGTATAGAATTGATGAAGAGAGTTAATGTTATGACCGTTGGTTATTAAATTAGAATAATGGTCATTAAGATGAAAATGATGGTCATTAAATCGGTAACGAAAGTGTCGATTACAAACACAGAATAAATAATAATTAAGGTCGAGTTATAATTCATCATAAACAATAACTAAATTATAAGGTGATGGATCAATAATAATAATACATGGTCTAACAAATAATATAAGGGTTTTTCTAATAAATATACAGTTATTAAGGATACTACAAGTTGAAACATTTTAATAGAAAATATAATTTAACTAAATAAATGCATTGAAAAATTAAAATGATTTATTTTCATTCTCTTAACCAATATCTTTAATTAGTTAAATTCATACTATGTAAAGTAGAAAATAGGATTAAGTACGATTTTAGTTTCTATAGTTTAGGTCCAAAATTTTTGTTGTCTCTAACTTTTTTTTTACATATAAAATTGTTTCTAAGATTTAATGTAGTTTTAAAATTATTCTTTTAGACTGATTAATTTTTTAAATGACAAAAATACCCTTTTTTCTTTTCTCATCACTACCACCACCACCCCACCCACTACCACTCCATCACTATTTGTACCAAGAAATAACTTTCAACAACAACTTCAAATATATCAAAATTAAAACAACAATTCATCACTAAAACTATAATCATTAATGAGAAACAAGAAAATCATCATCATGGTCAAAACAAACATTAATTAAGAAAAAAGTGGGGCAAGGGGAGGGGAAGGGAAGGGAAGGGCCAGGCGCATAATGATAATAGACGTAGCGCTGGTGCTGATGGAAGAGGTGGATGAGCTTATTACCAATGTAATGATTTCGGTTATCTTGCTAGGGATTGCAACCGTGCTGGCAATGGTGGTGGCGGCGGCAGTGCATGCTATAATTGCGGCGGATTCAGACACATAGCTAGGGATTGCATTAGTGGAGGTGGCGGAGGCGGCCGAAGAGGAGCAAACGGTGGGGGCTACTTTAAGCACAGCAAGTTCGGACACATGGTGAGGGATTGCAGTGGAGGTGGTGGCAGCGGTGAATTTGGACACATGGCGAGGGATTGCAGTGGAGGTGGAGGCGGTGGTAAGTTTGGCACATGGTGACGAGGGACTGCAGTAAAGGTGGCGGTAACGGTGGTAGTTGCTATAGGTGTGGTGAGGTTGGTCATTTGGCTAGGGATTGCAACAGAGAAGGTGATTTGGGTGCTGGTGGAAACGATGGAAAGAGCACGTACTTCAATTGTGGGAAGCTTTGGCATTTTTTACTTTTGCAAGGGGTTTTGATAGTGGAGGAGAGGGAGTCTAGGCAGGAGGGGAAGGGCTGGGTGTTGTTTTTGCTTTTGATGAAGAAGAATAAGAGATGATGTGATAAAGAAGAAGAGAAGAGTATTTTGGTTCGAAGGACGATTTTAAAATTACATTAAAACTTAGGGACGATGTTGTATGCAAAAAAAGGTTAAGGATAAAATTTTTTTTTAGCCTATACCATAAAGACCAAAATCGTACTTGTTGAGTTTAGTTTGATTTTGGATTTTATATATATGATGACAAACATAATTTGGGGTGAAAGCCGAAGTTGGTGTAATGTGTGTGCTAAGTATTGCAGGCCCATTTTATAAGTTGCTTCACCCCAACTTAGTATTACTTCAGCAACATAACATGCCACAGCTCCAACACTCAAGCTCATTACTTGCTAATGAACAAATCAATTCCCATGAGAGAGAGAGAGAGAGAGAGAGAGAGAGAGAGAGAGAGAGAGAGAGAGAGAGAGAGAGAGAGAGAGAGAGCACCGAATAGAATAGTGGGAACAAAAAGAAGAAAAAGCAACAAGAACATCTGTCAACGACAAAGACAGCTGTGGCTCTAACAAAACAACAAGACACAAGGACAACTCCACTACTCCAAACACTTCAGCAAAGCACAATTCAGAATGTGGGAGAGAAAAACACAAACTTACAAAAGCAACAGAGTAGCTCCTCAGATAGCAAGAGTAATGGAGTAGAAGAAAAAAAGTAAAACATGCCAAGGATGAAAGCAAATCCAAGGACAGCAGAGATGGTGGAATGGTTTCTCAACTAGCAGAGACAGTGGAGCAGGATGAGCAAAGACTACATGCTCTCAAAGACAGCTCCAACGGGTAGTTGGGACAAGGAAATGGAAGAGGCAAATTGAAAAGCAAGCTGATAATATAAGGAGCATCACTTCAACATTTGAAGACAAGAAAAAGAGAGCACATTTAAAAGTATCATATCTACTATTGAGCTGAATTCTTTTTCTACTACTAGTGCTTTATTTCTGATTTTATTTGTTATGGCTATCTTGAGTCATCTTTTGTATTGAGAAAAAGGCTAAAAATGTAAGTGTAAAAGCTATGAGAGAAAAGGCAAAAGGTGCATGAAAGAGCCACTGAAATTCTGTGTAATTGAGTTGTTGAACTAGGATTAGTTCCCCTTGCCAAATTGGGTTAGTACTTGGTGGGTTTGAATCTGTGTAGATTCTCTTTCTAAGTTGGGACAACACTTTGGATTACTGAGTTTTGGTGAAGAAAGCTTAGTAGTAGATACTAGTTGAATTAGGTTGTAATTCAATAGTATTGGTGATTGTAATCAGTGGATTATAATGAATATTCTACCATGGTTGTGGTGGAGACTGGACGTAGAATTCATGGCACTTAGAATCCAAACCAGGATACATGCTGGCTTCTTTCTCTTCTTCCCTTCTCTGTTTCTGTTATCCAAATGAGACAAAACAAAAAAATCTCCTGCATTTTTAGCTTCCGCGAAAATAGAACTTGAAAATTTATTTTTGAGCAAACTTGATTCAACCCCCTTCTCAAGTTCCATCAGTACTTAACCTTAAAAAATAAAATACATTTTGAGTGTTATTATTGTCACTTAGCATTTTTTATTAGTAGCAGATGTAGGCTTAATTGCGATTAGTTAGTCATTTCAGCATAATCAATAGAAATTAATTAGCTTGTTAGTTATTTAACGTGTGGCTATAACTAATTGTAGAAGAAGTATATAAGGTGTAACCATCTAATTAATAGTTCAATTTTCACTATTTTGTAATTTTTTTAGAAATAAGAAGAGTTTACTTTCTTTCTCAACATTATTCTTCATCTTTTTTCTTCAGTTTATCAAAATCCTTAATATCACAATTTGAAATAACTCAAAGCATGAGATTTTTTTATGGTACAATGAGCATGGAAAGCAATTAAGTTGTGAATTGAATTGAAGAAGCTATGAATTAAGATTCAATCATCACCATTTTTTTCTTCCCCATTCTTCTCTTTGACATTTTATTTTTTCCCTTTAATTTTTTACCTCTTCTTTTAAACTCATTCAATAAAATTTTATGAAAGGCTATTTCGTAAGATTTTTTTGGTGAATATAAATGTTCTAAAATCGAGTTGGAAGAAAGAAGATCTAAATCCTCATTACTTCTGATTCATTGATTTCTCAACAATGACAGACATGGTGAATAGATCCTCGATTGGTGGCTCTAACAGTCAGAACAACACAGACAATACAGATAGACTACATGCTTTAACAAATCTCCTCAATCAGTTCATGAATATTTAGTCTCAAATTTTGAAGAGCAATAAGCCTTACTCAAGATCAATCAAGTCATTATTTTTTTTACATTAAAAAAAATTCAGGTACACTGATTATTTCAATCGTGTTGATACCTAAAAATTATTGTAGTTAGAGTCATGCTATGATTAGAGCGTTGAGTAAGAAGAATAAACTAAAATTTATCAACGAAACCATAAGAAAATCTGAGACTAATGATGTTGAACATATTGGAGCATTACTATACCAAGTGGTATTCTACACCAAATTTATCATGTTGCTAGAGCATTACTATGATTAGAGTATCAAGTGGCATTTTACGTACACTAAATTTCTTGTGTAGAAATATCAGAAAAAAATTAGGGTTGTAAAGAAAAAATACTAGTATATTTTAAATGTTGCTAGAGTACTATTATTTCAATTAAGAGTTTTATATTGCTTTTTGTAATATGCAATTATTTATATTATTCATTTAATTAATAGACTACCCAACATTAAATTGAAGAATGTAGTCCTTATAAATTTTTGAATGATAAATTATCCAACATTTCAGATTTAAGAGGGTATTTAGTTCTCTTGCATATGCTTCTACATTAATAAATTCAAGAATAAAATTAGACTCAAGAGTCAGAAAGACAATTTTTCTCGGTTCTAAAATTACAACAAAATGTTTTTTATTTATTAACTTAAAATTCAAAAAAATAATTTATCTTAAAAATGTAACTTTGTATGAGTATCAGTTTTCTTTTTTATATTCCACAAGTATTGATATCACTGCGATACCCACTCTCACTCTATACTAGATTGACCTCTTTTAGTACGATACATCTTTCACTCATTATTTGCAATCACTCGCATACATTAAATTCACATATTTAAATAAATATTTCTTAAGCTAAATGTATTCAGTATTTTTTCTCACACACCATTGCATTCATTAGTACATCATACGTTAATACTACATTTGCATTACAAAATAATTGTTGGTTCTCTAGACTTTCTCATTAACTATTTATCCATTGATATTTTATTTTAAAAGTTAGATATAGTTTTGTCAGTAACAACTACATTAATTGATAGAAATTTTTCTATTATGAACATTATAAAGAGCCATCTTTTTTAATCGTATAAAAAATAAAATTTAAATAATTATTTAGTTACATATAAAAAAAGGATATTTAATTATTTTAATAATAAAAAATTATTCAATCTTTATAAAATATAAAATTAAGACGAATAAAATTTTAAATTATGTTATTATTTTAAATTATAATTTTAGTTTTATTTTTTTATTAAATAATTCAAAGATTAATCATATTTTATAAAAATATAATACAATTATAAAAATGAACGTGGTATGTATATTTGACCTCACTGTTAAATTCTTTTAGATTCGTTACTCTCTCTGTGTGTTTTTCCAAACTATTTCAATAACTTACAATGATCAAACAAAAGGAGAAGGGAAGTTGAATGTTTTTTTATAATTTTATGAGTAAACACTTAATAAATTGATTCCAACGGATTATAAATTAAATATTTTAATCTTTAATTAATTTTTATTAGTGTAAAATTTTTGAAAATGATTTTTCTATCATTTTTAATAAACTTTTAAAGATAAGTCTTTAAACAAATTTTATTATAAAACGCTTAGATGCTAAAAAAGTATGATGATAGGAGTAAAATCTAGGGTTGCACTAAAATAATGTAGGGAGGTTATCCATACGCGCAAGAACCAATAGCAATGGTGTTGACTATTCTTAAGATAATTAAGTGGTTTTCCTCATCTTATGCCTCTGCCACCATTAAATTTTAGTGTTGACTATCCTTAATATCCCATCTCTTTTCTTTTGCCTTGATTTCAGCACTATGCTATGCATCACGCCATCACCATAAACCCTCCTTATTTTTAGAATTTTTAAGATTACAATAAAAATGTTTTATATAAAAATATCTTTTTAAAACGACAATATTATGTAACTAGTAAATATTATTATTTTAAATTAATATTTAATTAGTAATATTTTGTATATATATTTATAAAAATTTATATTAATATTTATTATAATTTTTATATATAAATTAATAAAATTTATTTATTAAAAATAATTTAATAATTATATTAATTAATTATTAGTCAAAATTACTAAAATTTATTGACTCTCAAAATCTTTTTTTTTTTAGTTTTAATAATATAAAGTACAAATAAATTCAACTATTTTTTATAAAAAAAATCTTTTTATTTTATATTCCGAGGGTACTGCAAAATTAAAACTTATATTTTAATATCTTTAGATATATTAATTAATTAATGTACAATTAGTAATAATTAATAATAGGAAAAGCTGTAATCACTAGCTTCTAGCTACTAATTGCTGCTATCTAACCTTTAGTGGTATATTAAAGGTTTATAATACAATGCACCCAAAAAAGAAAGTTTAGTACACAAATTCTTCGACGCTTCTGTTCTCCGAAAATAATCTTAATTTAGTTCATGTACTATTTAATTTACTCCCTACTTGTGTCCCGGGAGGAGCTGTTTCTCTTTTGACCCCATTAATATTATTACACATTGAAATTTCCACTTTTATTTATTTCATTGATCTGAACACACGCACTGAAAGTTTCATTAATTGATTTAATTAGTGTTTGTATTATTAAATGGTAGAGCCAGTATCCATATTTTTAAGTTCCAAATTATAGGTTTTGCATGTGGCATCCTTTCGTGGTAGGACCTTGCTATGTGAATCGCAGAATTTATTTATACTTTAAAAAATGATAGGCAAATGTGACTAACTACCATTACTCATCTATCAAATTATTATGTTTTTATGTGTTAATTAGTTTGTTACTTTGTTAACATTTGTTGGGACGTAATAAGCAAAATATTATATTTCCATAAACAAGTGTAAAATGGAGCCAAAAAAATGGGTGAGTTTGGAAATCACAAAGAAATAAAAAGTGTGTACATCTAGGTTGCGTTTGTTTATAAGATAGGATATAAAAATAGGGATACAGAAATATAAAATTGTGTTTGATAGAAGAGATATGGACAGAAACAATGTGTTTAGAGACACTGAATTACTATATTTTATGTCCATCTTAATAGGAAGAACACACATACACTAATAAAGGATACAACTTATTTTTCATTTTTTTCATTATTCTTGTTAATTTTTTATAATTATATTTTTTATTATTATAATTTTCGTCTTAAATTGTTTGAATGAAAAGAAAAAAGAGAATAAATTAGACTTTTATAATTTGTTCTAGTTTATTACCAAACAGGATACAAGAACACAAAATTTGGTGTTTCTATCCTTTATGTCTTGTTCTCAGTGTCTTGTCTTGTTCTATTTCCAGAAACAAATACGCCCTAAAGTTATAATAATTGATTATTATAGAGATAATAATAAAAATAGAAATTTTTTTATTTTAAAAACATACATAAAACAGTTTTAAGTAGAAAGAAAAAATTATCTATATTAGTTTCTTTATCTCTTTATCTTTATATTAACTTACTTTTTGTTAGAATTTTTTATGATAAGTTTTTATTAATTATTATTTTTTTTTCTTTGAAAAACCAAGTTAAATGTCTAAATTTGATATTCTTGTAAGTCCATAAAATAATTGGATAATACATTTTGAGTTTTGGATGTCATTATATATTGTTGGGCCTTATGACCTCATGAATAATATAAAGGATAAAAAAAGATAACAATGTAGAACTTTTTATGTTCTAAGTATTTAATAATTTGTGAGATTATCTCAATTTTTATTTCTTTTTGTTAGAATTATTAGCTCTTAAATTTTTTAAGGTAAAACAGTATTGTTAATTTAAAAGAATTATATATATATTATAAATTTTTGTGTATACTTTTATTAGACAAGTTTATTTTAGATATTAAAAATAATTGATAAAAAATAAAAATTCATCTTTTATACTATAAAAATAATTATTTTCTTGTTTTTTAACTTATATAATTCTTGAATATATTTAATGTATACTCTAAAATTTATTTTTATTCAAATTTTAACTATATATAAATAAAATTAATTAAAGATAAGATGATTTTGTATATTAAAAATATGCATAATAAATTTAGGAAAAATATAGATATGTAGACAACGAAAATACTAAATAATGTGAACAATAGATATATCAGATGTTCAATTCAGTACGTGTGTGAATAGTTATCTTAATATTAAGATTTAGATGGATAATTTAAAAATGTAGTGTGTTTTTACTTTATTAAACCAATTTTATAGTTTATTATTCACATTGTTCACAAAAATTATTATTTGCCTAACAAAATTCATAAATTTATGATACAAGTATATACTGAAATAATATTTTATCCCTAATCTTCCAAAAAAAAAAAGCACATTGAAGCAATTATCTAAAACAAAAAATAAGTAGAAACACCATTTGCTCATTGATGTGAATGAAAGTGTCACATATATTTGGTCTTTGGTCGGCAAGTGAGACACTTTAACGCGTGAGTCTCTCTCTCTCTCTTCCTTTTTTATTTATCTTCCACTTCACATACTCTCTCTCTCACACACACAACAACAACAACACACTATTCACTCTCTTCTATTCTCTTCTCTCCTCAAATTCTTCTTCTTCTTCTTCCATGGACAGAACCAGAACACCAATACAAACATGCTTAGATTCTCAACTATGGCACGCCTGCGCAGGCCCCATGGTTCAAATGCCACCTCTCAACACCAAAGTCTTGTACTTCCCACAAGGCCATGCTGAACACCAACAAGCCCATGCCCATGGTCGAAAACCCCATTTTGCCCCTGCCATGAAAACCCCCATTCCACCCTTCTTCCCTTGCACACTCACCGCCATCAAATACATGGCAGAACCTGAAACCGACGAGGTCTATGTCAAGATCACCCTCACCCCTCTCCTCTCAGACCCAGAAGAACACGATCATCATTGTAGTAGTAATCATAATAGTTTCTTGGACAATAATGGTGAAAAGCCTGCTTCTTTTGCAAAGACTCTAACACAATCCGATGCCAACAATGGCGGCGGTTTCTCTGTGCCTCGTTACTGCGCCGAAACCATTTTCCCAAGGCTTGATTACTCCGCAGAGCCTCCGGTTCAGACCATAATCGCAAAAGACGTGCATGGGCAGTGTTGGAAGTTCAGACACATTTATAGAGGCACGCCAAGGAGGCACCTTTTGACTACTGGTTGGAGCAATTTCGTTAACCACAAGAAGCTTGTTGCCGGTGACTCCATTGTTTTCCTCCGAGCCCAAAATGGTGACCTTTGTGTTGGGATTAGGAGGGCCAAGAAGGGTGGCATTGCTGCTGGAACCGCCACAAATACTAATATTACTACGAATAATAATGTTGGTGAGGCTGTGAATTGTGCTGTGAATGGAAGGCCATTTGAGGTGGTGTATTATCCAAGAGGAAGCTCACCAGAGTTTTGTGTGAAGGCTTCTTCAGTGAGAGCTTCAATGCAGATTCAATGGTGTTCTGGTATGAGATTCAAGATGCCCTTTGAGACTGAAGACTCTTCCAGAATCAGTTGGTTCATGGGGACTATTTCTTCTGTCCAGCTTTCAGATCCTCTTCATTGGCCTCATTCTCCTTGGCGTCTTCTTCAGGTCCCATTCACTCTTAGATCTCTACTTTCCCCTATTAAATAGTTACTTCATATTGAGCTTTGTGAACTTTTATGCAACAACATGTGTTGCTATAAATGGATCTTTTTTTTATGGTTAGAGTTAACAGTACTAGTACAGTATCACCAGTTAAATTACTGTGCTGACAACTCTTGATTTTTCTAGTAATTTAAATTATTAATAAGTTGTTAATTATGATGGGAATTTCAGGTGGTATGGGATGAACCAGATCTACTCCAAAATGTGAAGTGTGTGAATCCTTGGTTAGTTGAACTAGTCTCAAATGTGCCAAACTTTCATCTCTCTCCATTCTCACCACCAAGGAAGAAACAAAGGTTCCTACAAGACCAACCAGATTTTCAACTCATCAACCAGATTCCAATTCCATCATCATTCTCCACCATTCAAGATCTTCAAGGCATACAGGGAGCCAGGCATGCCCATCAATTTGGGCTCGCTCCGCAAGATTTCCACATTCTTGATGGATTTCCAAGGCTTGATCATGCAGCACAACAGCCTCATAGGCCTAGTTTTGGAATCTACAACAAGAACAACTCTGCCACCACCAAGAACAATAACAATCTTGAGATATCTTGCTTGTTGAGTGTGGGAAATCCTGGCCAGAGTTTCACTAAGGAGGAGTCTTGTTCCAATGAAACAAAAGCACCACACATTTTGTTGTTTGGGAAGCTCATTCACACTGATCAGCAGAACAATTCATCAAACAGTTCAAATAGTGTTTATGAAGGAACTAATTCATCACTCAAGACATCAATTGAAAACTCTTCTGATGATGATGGAGGGTCTCCCTGGTTCAAAAATCAGCACAAGAATAATGATCTTGTTGGAACTGAAAACATTAACATATTGTGTATGGCCTTATAACAAAATCAAACTTAGTGAGTGATGACCAGTGAGTTCTTAAATATTTTTTTTACATTTTCGGTTGGCCAATAAGCCTTAGCAGTTTTTATTTGATTTCCTTTCTGTTGTATGTATAGTTTTTGGATTTTTTTTTCTTGGCATGATTCTATTAAGGTGCAAGTTAACCAAAATATTCTTTATTTAGTTTTAACTTAAAAAAAATAATTGCTTTGTGCTGCAAAAAAAATGAATTATCATGAGGAGTAATATTTTGGTTAACTTGCACCTAACTTGTTTTAATTTTCAGCTAGATTTGTTCAAAGAAATGAGCAAGTTATGGCACAATGTACCTCTTGAATTTCTATGAAAGAATCAAGAATGTTTGTTATCTTAAGATCTTTATTTCTTTGACTCAATGTTCAAGTTTCAATCTCATTACTATATTCTGGATATTGAGTGATTTATACATTCATTCATTTATATAAATGTTATGTTATTAAAAACAAATATAATTAGATAATTATATAAAATATTTTATTTTACACTATAAATATAACAAAATTAAACTCTCAATATTAGAAAAAAAAGCGTGTATTCCTTTAATTTATTTCATGACTGATTTATTTACCATGTTTATTAAAGATGGTATTCTCATTTCTCACACAGTAATTTGAATGTTAAAGGTCCCCCACTCTGACAAGAACATAAATGCCCAATATTATTAACTGAAAGTTGTAGCTAGTAAAAACATGCAACTCAACTGCATTCAAATAAATTGAAGACATGTGATTGTGGTTGTTGATAACTTTACAACCACAAAAGATTGCAAGAAATAGCATCATATTATTGAAGGCTATACATTGTTCTTTGGTCTAGCTAGGTAAGGTAATATTGGCAATTACTATGTAAATAACATTTACTTTTACTAGGTACTATTTATGTTACTTTTTAATATTTGGTTATTATTTAACTATGAAGGAACAAGAAAAAGGTCAATTAATCTCATCCTTGTCCTTACTTTGGGAGACAATAAACTAATAAGGTAGTGTTGTCCCAAATCAAACAAAAGTACTTGTTTCTTTTTTCAGTTTCTTCATCTTCTATTTTCACTGTGGGGGGTATGGCCCACAAATTATGGTGATCTCACTGCAAACAAAGTTTTCATGGGACATTGGATCATAAAAGAGTGAAGACAAACACCAATGTATAGATTGGATGAATTATATATACCTAACAATTGAATATAATAATACTGTTACATTAAATTGGAGTTGATGATAATCACTATGCAGGAGGCAACACTAATGAGGCAATTTAGTTATTAAGTATTAACATATTAAAGAGTCCTAGAGTTAATAGACTATTTGTATAATGTGTATAATGGGCTATTGAATTACAAAATAAACATCGCCTATATTATTTAAAATAACCATCCGAAAACTAGGAATAATAAACATCTCAGGTCATGAAATCACTTATCCTAAAAATTTAAATTTATTTTGGAGTTTACCAATAATCAAACTCTTGACCTTTCAGATCTAGAGCTCTAATACCATGTCATGATACCATTCATTCTAAAAACTTCATCTGATAGAAAAAGATAACATTAATAATTATATCTCTAATACTTTCTAAATCTCTATTGTACATATTATACAAATATTCCATTGATTTCTCATACTTTTTCTTTCCTGTAACAAACTATTAGGGTTTGGAGTTTGAAGTGGCTAACAACTAACAACACCTTTAATTTCTTGTTGTAAACTCCGTTGGCCGTTTTTCTTCTTTGCACCACAATTGGACAATAAAACCGTGTGCTTTTAATTTGTTAAAACTTACAAGGTACATATATATATATATATATATATATATATATATATATATATATATATATATATATATATATATATATATATATATATATATATACCTTAGTAAGAGAATCTAATCTCCATGAAATTTTGGGCAAATTAGATTTTTCTTCTTTAAAATTTGGTATAATTGAACTAAATATTTTCTTTATTCTTTCAAACAAATGTTGATGTTTTCTAAGTAAAGTATGATTAAATATTCTTGTATTTTATAAAATATAATAATAAAATGTTTTATAAATACAATATTATTTTTTTAAATATTATGTTGACACAAAAATTTAATCATTAAATTAGTTATTTTATATTTATATATAAATATATATTATTTAATTTATTTTTAATAATTATTATATTTTATATTTTAATATTTATTCTATACGGATGGTTAAATATATAGAAAAATTCTAGTAATTATGACATACATACACTAATACACTAAAAGGGAATCACGTAATTACAAAGAAAGGCATTTGTCTCTTATGATGAAATTAATTGCTCATTGACACGGGGAGGGGGAAAAAAGAAAAGTGAAGAACATGTTCTACAGTGTATTATGTTAGTTAATATAGATATTGAAAATAATATTTTTAAATATAAAAAATTTGTTAGTATATTTTTGTTTGTTTATTAGATTATTCTGCTGATTAGTTTGTTAGGATTAGTTAATATATAGTTTATTTGTTTTTTCACATTTTTTGTACAGCTATATAAATTATATAGCATAGTGTGAAATTCTTATGATGTATTATTCAATTATAATCAGAAAATTTATTATCACAATACTTCTTTCTCTCGATTTCATCTCAATCATTCTTTTTTTTTTCATTTTCTTCCTCATTCTGCTACAACTATTTCACTGACTCACAGCAACTCTTTTTCCATTTATTGTTAATTTGCTGCTCAAGATTAATACTATTTTACATAATATCAAAGGTAAGTTACATCAATGGCAACAATCGAAGAAAACAGCTCAAATGCCAATACTTAAGTAGATTTTGTTACAAATTTCGAATGATTCACAGCGTTTATACATCAGTTCTCGCAATTTCAAACTCAGCTCAACAGATCGAACTTTTCTTCTCCAATCTCTGACCCCATCAGCTCATAGTACCTGCATTTGAGTGAAAGGCCAGGTATGGCTTTGATTCCGCTTCAGTTTATTTCTCAAAACTACTACCAATGGTCACACGATATGTGAAGAACATTCAGATCGAAGAACAAGGTGAAGTTCTTGGATGGTTCGATTTCGAAACCAGCTGAGAATCAATCTTTGTTTGAAATTTGGGATCGCTGCAATAACATCTTGCTTTCATGGCTCAATCTCTCGCTCTACCCAAAAATTGCTAAGAGTGTGATGCGGATTAGCAATATAATGCTTCAAATTTGTGGAAGGACTTGAAGAATCATTACTCATATGGAGATGTCTTCAGAGTTGGAGAATTGGAAGAGGAATTCTACACTATCAGGCAAGGTGATTTAACTGTTACTTTCTACTTTACCAAATCGAAGTCTGTTTGGGAAAAATTAGAGAACCTTCATACAATTCCTAGCTGTATAGTTTGTGTTAATGGATGCAACCTTGGATTAAAAATTATTAGAGATTATGCTTCTGAAAAGTACGTTGTGAAAATTTTCAGAGGTCTGAATGAGCAATACTCTAGTATAAAATCTTAGATTATGTTAATAAAACCTTTGCCTGATATCAATGCTGTTTTGACAATGCTAACTCAACAAGAGAGGAAACTAAGTTCAAATTTCTTAGATACAATGATAATCACAAATTCTATGGAAGCACAAAAGTCTATTTTGGTTAATCTACCTGATGGATCTAAAGACCTCTACAAATATTTGTGAAACTGTGCAATTGTCAACCTCTTTGATCTTTATCAATATTTTATTCATATCTCACTTTAAATATAATTTAATTTCTATTTCCAAGTTTACTAAATTATTACATTGTGAATTTAGATTCACTAATTCTTACTGTGAGATACATGCACTTCTTTCATTGAAGATGATTGGGCAAGTTTATATGTGATGAATGCTGAATCTATGAAACTGCCTTCATTAAATTTTAGGATACAATCTATAGCTCTTAGTGTACAGCAAGACCTAAGAGCTCTTTAGCATGCTATACTAGGTCATTTACCTTACAGTAGAATGATTACCATGAAAAATAGTTTTTTTTTATTGATTGCATTACTTCTTCACATGTTTGTGATTTCTGTTAATATGCTAGACAAAGAAAATTATCTTTCACAACCAGAAATACAAATTCTTAAAATGCTTTTGATTTATTGCATATTGATATTTGAGAACCTCTTTCTATTCAATCAATTTTAGGTCATAAATATTTTCTAACTATAGTTGAGGATAAAACTCGGTTCACACTGATTTATTGCATGAAATTAAAATTTGAAACTAGAAAATTGGTTTAAGACTTTGTCCAACTCGTGCAAACACAATTCAACAAAAGAATTAAGCGAATTCGAACTGATAATGGTATGGAATTCAAAATGGACTCATTTTATAGTTCAAAAGGCATAAAACACCAAACTTCTTGTGTTGAAACTCCACAACAAAATGGTGTTGTGGAGAGAAAGCATCAACACCTACTAACAGTTGCAAGAGCATTATTTTTTCATTCAAATGTTCCCAAATATTTTTGGCATTATGCTATGCAATATTCAGTTCATTTAATTAATAGGTTACCTAGTGCATTTTTGAACAATATAACTCCATATGAGGCTTTATTTCCTTTAAAACATGATCTAAATGAGCTTAAAGTTTTTGGTTGTCTTGTGTTTGTTTCAACACTTACAGCTGGTAGAACAAAACTAGATCCTAGAGTTCGAAAGTATATTTTCTTAGGATCCAAGTCAGGAACCTAAGGTTCTATTTTGTTTGATTTAAACACAAAAGATTTTGATCCAACAGATTTTGATCTTTTTCCTGATTTGCAATTGCCTACCACATCACATTATGAGAATATTATTCATACATCATCACATCTTAGAATCACTGCTGATGTCTCTAATAACAAATAGCTCTCTTTCATCTTTGAATAATAACATTAGTAAGAATTCTACATCATCTACATTTGCATCATACATTCATGAAAATAGTGATAATACTGCTGCCCTTATGTCTCATGTTGATCACTTCAACCTGAATCAACTCAGCCTGCCCTGAGAAGGTCTAAGAGGGATAGAAAACTACCTTCATGCCTTAAGAACTTTCATTGTTTCAATATGGCGTCACATGAGGATCCTATCAATGCTGTTCGTTCTTCTTCAAACTGTAAATATCCTTTATCACACCATTTATCATATGCATCTTTCTCTCCAAAACACCTAACCTTCACTTTTGTACTTATAAATAACCCTGACCCAAAGCACTACTTTGAGGCTGTTATGCATGATTGTTAGAGAAAAGCTATTGATGCAGAACTTGCTGCTCTTGAACAAAACAAGACCTGAATCGTCACTTCTCTTCCTCCTGACAAGAATGCAATAGGTTGTAAATGGGTTTTTCGCACAAAATTCAATCCAAATGGGACAATTGATAGACATAAGACTCGATTAATTGCTCAGGGATTCACTTAAATTTCGGGCGTTGATTATATTGACACCTTCAGCACGGTTGTTAAAATGAGCACAGTGAGAGTTCTCTTAGCAATTGTAGCATCTAAGAATTGGTATCTTCATCAACTTGATGTCAATACTACTTTTCTTTATAGGGATCTCCGTGAAGATGTTTATATGAAGTTATCAAAAGGGCTGAAGTGTGATAATTCCAAGTTAGTTTGTAAATTAGAAAATATCTTTATGGTTTAAAATAGGTGAGCCGTTAATGGAACATCAAACTATCCAATGCTCTAATTGAATTGGGATATATTCAGTCTGAAAATTATCACTCTTTATTCACCAAGTCCACTAATGTTAGCTTCATTGCTATTTCAGTCTATGTCGATAATCTTGTATTAGCTAGTGATGATTTCTTAGAAACTGAAGCTGTCAAACGTTTTTTGGACAGCAAATTCATGATAAAGGATCTTGGTATTTTAAAATTCTTCATTGGCATGGAATTAGCAGGAAGCAAAACAAGGATTGCTCTTTATCAAAGAAAATACGCTTTAGATTTGATCAATGATTGTGGCTTACTTGGAGCCAAACTTGCCACTACACCTATGGATTATCCTACATCTTTGTCAAGAAATTGTGGCTCTTCTCTACCCGATGTTGCTCTTTATAGAAAGCTAGTTGGTCGCCTTCTTTATCTCACAAATACCAGACCTGACTTGAGCTACCCTATAGGTTGTCTTACTCAATTCATGGATTGTCCCACTGATGTTCATCTCAAGGCAATTTATAGAGTGATTCGATACTTGAAACAATTACCAGCAACAAGTCTTTTTTTGTGTGTCTATTTCTTTTATTCTCTCTGGATATACTGATTCTGATTGGGAGATTGTAAGGATACTAGAAAATCTATTACTGGTTGTTGCTTCTTTCTTGACCAAACTCTTATATCTTGAAAAAGCAAGAAGCAAATAATAGTCTCTGGATCCTCTTCTGAAGTCAAATATCGAGCTTTAACAAATAGAACTTGTGAACTTGTATGGTTGCTAAAAATTCTAAAAGAATTCAAGATTTCTCCTCTCCTGCCCGTTGATATATTCTGTGACAATAATCTGCTATATGTATATTGCCTCAAATCCGATTTTTCATGAATGGATAAAGCATGTTGAAATTGACTGCCATGCATGTAGCTCGTAACAAATATAAAGAAGGAGTTTCAAATTTTCAATTTATTGTCTCTAGTGAGCAGCTGGTTAATCTGTTTACAAAGCCTCTTGCACTGGGACCTTCTCCTACTTGTTATCCTGGGATTACTTGATCTACACAAGTCAAGTAATACGAGCTTGTGGGGGATGTTAGTTAATATAGATGCTAAAATAATATTTTTAAATATAAAAAATTTATTAGTATACTTTTGTTTGTTTGTTAAATTGTTTAGCTGACTAGTTTGTTAGGACTAGCTAATATATAATTTGTTATTCTTTTTTTTCTTTTTACACCTTTTGTACAGCTATATAAACTATATAACATAACGTGAAGTTCTTATAATGTATTATTCAATTGCAATCAGAAAATTCATCATCACAACACTCCTCTCCTTCGATTTCTTCTCAATCATTCTTTTCTTTTTGTTCTTCCTCATTCTGCTGCAACTATTTCAGTGGCTAACAACAATTCTTTCTCTATTTATCGTTAATTTACTGCTCAAGATTGATACCATTTTACATATTATACGAGATTTTCTATACCTCATAATCATGTAACACCATTACTAAGGATTTTGAATCTATAATTATCTTATTTAATTTGGTTTCATAAAAGAAACTAATTTAACAAATATAATAGAAGAAGTCAACTTTATGATTGACCTATCTAACGGTAAACTCATAATCTCAAGCAGGGTTAGTTTAATTAAACATCGATTAATGCTAAAAATATATAAAAATTAAAGTTATCCTACTCACGTATATGTTTATAAAACTAGCTTAAATAATCTCTTATTAATTAATTAACGATGCACTCATGCATATATATTTTAAAGCTGGCTTAGCTTGACGTGTGCTTTTAGGTGGTATTAACAACAATTTGACTTTTTAATTTAACGACCCTGGACTTCAGTTAATGAAAACTTTAATTCACTTTAGGGATTATTGATTAAGGTAACTACTAATTAACATTATCATCTTCTTTCTTTTTAATTTATCTCAACAATGTCGTGAAGATTAATATTCGTAGCTACCAATAACATTGACCAATTAATATTTTCTTTTCTCTTTTATTTAAAAGAAAATGTGAATAAAAAAGAAGCATAAAGATGAATAATAATAATGGCATGCATGCAAGTAAGTGCTACTCATGCGCCTTAGAAATGGCCGAAAGGGAATAGTTCTATGTAATGTAATAATCCACATTCCATTCCCCAAGTATGCCGCAGTTACAGGAAAAAAGAGTGAATGATACCTTGGGATCTCAGTCATATATAATTAATATTGTTTCTATGCTCACATGAGAGTTGAGACCCTTAGATTATGACTTACTCAACCGTGGTTATCTTCTATATTTATATTTATATTTATAAATAGGGTAAAGTATTAAATTGATTTCTTAATTGATTTTTAAGGTTTAAAATATTTTATTTGAATCCAAAAAAGTTTTATTTAATTTTAATGTAGTCTCAGTATGAGGTCAAAATTAAATAATTAATGAAATGTCTTACATAACAATAATACAAGAACAATATCGATAATCTGGAGAATAAATACAAATTCTAAAAGTACAAAATCAACCGTAAATATATCAATACATTTATTTATTATTCTCCTTAGTTTTATAAAAAATATTTCATTTAAATTATAAGAAAAATGATAAATAAATATATTGATGCATCCACGGTTAATTTTGTGTCTTTGGAGCTTGTACTTTTCTCCAAATTATCGACCTTGTTCTTGTATTGCTAACTTCACGATGTGACTATATTGAAGCTAAATGAAACTTTTTTGGATTCAAATAGAACACTTTAAACCTTAAAAATTAAAATAGGATTACGACCAAACGTAAAAAGATCAATTTAATATTTTTCCGCAATAAATATAAATAAATGGTATGTATAACGTTGTTATTATAATATATAAGAAGATGAATTTTTAATGAAATAAGGCAAACAAAGATATGCAAAGGTCAAGAAACACAGCTCAATTCAACTACTTCATGCCCCCAACATCGGCACAAGTTGTGTTTTTATGTTGGACAAAGATTATGTGCATACACATAAACATACACTTGTTTATTATAATACTACTTGTATTGTATGAATTAAGCTACTAGCTAGATAGGCTTAGTGGTTGCATGTGAATGTTTAATGCTGGATTTATTAATTATTATAAGGGCTGGAATTGGTTGGCTGAACCAGCCATGTGAATTAAATATAATATTTTTGGGATCAAGCACAGATCCCAATTAGGTCTTTTTTGTGTTAAGATAGAGGACATCTTTCATAAGTCAACTGATGAATCATGTAACTATCAGGTTTCAGTTTCACACATGGGGATTGTCAAAAATATCAATTCCATATTTAATTAGTATTAACATGGGACATGTTGAAATAATGAACTGGCTCTTCAGTGTTCAAATTGATTGTTGAGTCAAAGTCGGTACCCTCAGAATTAAAGTCAATGGAACTATTATTTCTCAGACATATGGATGTGATGTGGTGAATTTGGTCTAGGTTGTCATTTCTCCCAGAATAACTTCAATGCCAGTTTCCAAGTAAGATCAATTTCAACATATTGAATTGGGCGAGAGATTTGTTCTATTAAAATCTCTAGTTCTTCTGTTTTACTTTTTTTTTTAGGATAGAGTAATGTGTGATTCTAATTATTTTTATTGGAGTTAGCCATTGGGCCGGGCTAAGCCCAAAAGGGAGATTGATATCTCTTTTGAGTTTGGTGAAGCATTTTCAAGTCTACTAATGGTAGCGGATTATGGATATGTAGACCTAGATCATGAACATAGTTAATATAATGGGCCTCCATTATCCATGTATCAGATCCAATTCTCAAAACCCAGAAAGCTATTTTGTCTAATTTCCATCACCACAAGAAACTAAAAAATTCATACCAAAACAGAAAACACTCAAAAATTTCCTATTACCGTGAATCCGTGATCAATTACCCTATTACCAACGTCCAAAAAAAAAAAAACCCTATTATCTGCTGAGACTTTTGCCGGCAGGTTTTGGACCACCGTTCTTAGTTCTATTATCTGTGAACTGGTATATCATCATCTCCCTTCTAATGTTTGCTTTCTTTCTAATCGATTTAGTGAGTATTTTCTGATATTCAATTTGGTCTTGAACTTGGACAAATAGAACTTATAATAGGTATGGTAGAGTATAATACTTTAACTCTATTTATGGGTTAAAATTTTTTTTAAAATTTTAACCTATCATATTCGCAAGTTGAGAACTTGTTTTTTTTGTAATAATATGGAGCACTAGTCCAAAGGCAAAAGGACTACATAAAAACAGTACGAGAGATAGAGACTCCCGTTAAGTCATCAATAAGCAAGCTCTGAAGATTTGAAGGAGACAAGTCTATAAAACTATAACTTGGTAATTGACTCTGAATATTTTTAGCTAACCAGTCTGTATATTGATTTGTCTCTCTATGAACATGTCTAAATATAATCTTTCAAAGTCGCTTCATCCACTCTGCTATCTTTCGGATTATATGGTTGTGGTCTATGGCCATGGTTGTCACTAAAGTTTCTCTTAATGTACATGATTGCATTTAGAGAATCCAACTCTATTATAACCCTTCTCATCCCTAAACTCTATACTGTATGTCCGCACCCTAAAATTCTAAATTCTATTCTATCCAACCCTACTCATCGCGGAAATAATTTTTTTTAAAAAATAAATACAAAATTCAACCATTCCAAATTTCATACATATTAATAAGATAGAAAATAAAAAACTAAATTCAAATTAAAATTAAAAATAATAAAATCTTAAAGAAATCTAACATAAAATTACAAATAATATGATCATCAATTAGCTTAATGATTATTTTAAGTTTTTATAAGAAGATGATTGTGAGTACAAAACTTACTTTCTTCACTACATGCATAATTTTTACATATGTATTATATAATATATTAAGGGTACAGGTAGGGTAGGGTAGGGTAGGATAGGATATACCCTAAACCCGTACTCTACCCTGCCCGCAAGCAAATTTGCGACCTATCTTACCTTATCCGCAACGGATAGAGTAGACAACCCTACCCGAACGGTTTGGTTTGGAGTGAATATTCGCAGGTAGGGTATATATTGCCAGCCCTATGGACGAGTCTTAATCTGGTCTTAAAGTTGTAATTTCTAAATTTTGTGAACATGACTCATATCCTAAAACGCGGATAGTCAGATACACTAAGTAAAACCACATTTTGGTTTCAAATAATCAAAAAACAAAAATGTTTATGCGTTGGAAGTTGCCAGAAAAATTGTCTAAGACTAATGCCATTCATGTTTATAAAATTTAGAAACTAAATAATATAATTCTAAAAATTGGATCAGACTAGCCGGTTGAACTGATTCAACCGAAAACTGGTAATGAAAATTATTCGGTTCGCTGATAATAAAAATTGTTCTAGGAACCGGCCGGTTCTTGATAAACGGCGGCGTCGTTTTCATTTTTTAGAAAAAAAAAACCAACGTTCAGCCTCACTCACTCAACGCCTGCTCCCCCCCCCCCCCCCCCCAAAAAAACACCCTGGTGTTCGTGAATCACTATCCCTCTCAACCCTGAAGCAAAGTTCAAAATCCTCAAACCTAAACCCTATCCCTGCAACGGTTCTGCCGCCGCCGTCCGTGCTGTCGGCGCCTCCGCGGCTTCCTCCTTCCCGCTGTCCCGAGCCCAGGCCCTGTCTTGTAGCTCGGCGTCCTCCTTCCCCCTGTTCCCGTCCTCCCTGGCTTCTCTGTTCGAGGCTTGGAGCAGCTCGCCGCCGTGTCTTCGGTCGCCGTCGTCTCGCCGGTCGCCGTCCGTGTCACCGTCGAAGGTTAGTGGCACTTCACTTCTTCTAGTTCTAGCTATTCAAATCCATTTTATATATGGGGTCTTTGATTCTAAACATCTGCCATTGGAACACCACATAAAACAAAATCCAAACACCTGATTAAAACAATAAACGATTTAAAAAACTGAAATTTAGAAACTTAGAAAAAAATACTAACAGTTTGCTGCATGAAGTAACCCTTAGTAGCTGGGTCAGGGGTAGCAGTAAGACCAGGGTTGTTAGTTGGTAACTCCTTCGGTTCCAAAGCCATTGAGAACAGACGAAACCCACTGAATTTCTGCAACAAAAGAAAAGGGAAAAATGAGGTTAGCGCTTAGAGCTTAGGGCAATGAAGGATTGGATGAAAAAGATGAAACTTTTGGAACCTTTGGTTTGTGGGTATGTGAGAGTTGGAAAGGGATTGAATTGGGAGAGAGGAAAAATTGGGGTTTGGCGATGAATCGGTACATAAAATTGTACCAAATTTGTCAGTAACAACTCTTTTGGGGAGTTCTACTATTTGAAGTTGAAATTAAGTTTTTGTGGCAATCCTCTTCTCATGCTGTTAAATTATATAATTACTCATCATATTCCAGATTTCCAGTAAGATTTTGTGGCCACTGGATGTACTAAAACATTTACAGTGATACTACTACCATGCCTTCTCTGTTCGACTTCACTAGCTAGTAGCTACCTTTTCATGTTATTATTACTCAACATTTGTAAATAATTGTAATGCAAATAGGGCTTCATTGAACTGTAAATTATATTTAATTGATTGTTTTGGGGGGCTAAAAGGTTAAAGTTCTTACTTATTAGTTGATGTATGTAGTTAGTTATAATAATTTTGACAGCTTTATATTATGTAACTCTGTCAACTAACTTTTGGTTTATGTGAAAACCGCTCTCACGTTTGGTTTTTCATCATTTCTTGGAATATACGTTTAGAATTTTTTGGTTTTACTTGCTTTGAATCTGATGTGGAATTACTGTATTGAGAGGATTAAAGTTTTGTTTTCTAAAACCAACCAAAAAAGTAGTAGTGTTATGGTTTTTCGATCTTAAGGATTTTTATGAAAATATTGTGTTTGACCGTTGTAGGAATAATAATTATTCAAAACCATTCATAGTTTTGAGTTTGTATTTTGATAAGATCATATGGATTTGGTTGATAATATTTTATGTAGTGTTTTAAATTTGGAAGATATTTTAAGATTTATATTAGATTATAATTATATTTTAGGATGGTTGTTTATAATTTATTTATTATTTTATTCTAAAATAGTTTTTCCGGTTGAACCGCCGGTTGGACCAGTGAACCAGTGACTAGAGCGGTTGATGACCAGTCCGGTTCTCAGAACCTTGCTAAATAGAGGCTATTGAAATTTCAGAACTAAATTGAAATTTGCGTGCAAGCTTAGGGACCAAATTGAGTTTTAAGTATTAACTTGTATTCTCTCTGCAATGTTTCCTTTTTTCTTTTAATATGCCACAAACTTAGGTTTAGTTTAAAATCAATATGTATAAATAAACATATTAAAAAACAAAGTGGAGATTTAGGTCCATAGATTGTAATGATGTATCGTTTATAAAATTAAACCAATACACGATGATACATTATAAAGTTTAATTGAAACAAATTTCATATAGAATGTATATGCATTGATTTAATGATACACTAAATTTTCAATGAACTGTTGATTCCTGCTATTGCTAAATGTCTATTGTTCTACTAATTCCATGTTTCTGAATTTTGGCTACTAAATCACATCATTTAGCCTCTTACATTACTGAATAGAACATTTCAGTTGATGTTTCATAATGAGTGTCCTTTTGCATCTTTAGATATATTAAAAAATATATTTATGTTAGTGTAGCCACTTTGCTCACTTAATATGATTTGGATGGATGAAATTGATAATCACAATGTAAGTTAGTAATTAATAAGAAACAGTGTTTGTGTGTTATAATATGTAGTTTGGCTATTCATGGTATATGAGCATTGGTTGTTAGTGCTTGATTCAATGGGGAGCAGAAAAGTGTTTGAAACAAATGGGTGTGTCTATGAAAGCTAGTAAGTGATTGCTGAATAGTGAATAGTGCTTCGCTTTGAGCTTCCAAGAGATGTGAGGGAAAGAGGGAAAAGAGGAGTGAAGTGTGGTGCTTTACTTGCACACACACACAACTCACACTACTCTGAAATTGAATTTGGTGTTCAGAAGATGTCATTTGTCAATTTTGTGATCTATATCATTAATTTCCTAAGCTTGAGTTTTCCAGCATGACATTGTTGGGCAAAATTCCTCAGGAGAATACATGGAGTTTGGCGTTAATGTGTTATATATAGTGATTGTACAAGTAGAATTTGTGGGAATGGTTGCTTTATTAACTAAGAATTTAAATATGTTAGCATGACTTGAGAGGACTAAAATAGGAAAATATAAGGTATTGATTCTTTTGCCTATCAAATATTTTGTACAATGACTTTGATATAATTTTTGTATTAATATTAGTGGATTATGGTTAGCGACTTACTATCTATGGAACAGTGTTGATTTTATCATGTATGGTTTTCTGTCTCTATGCCTATACTTGCTCATTAAGGTTCTTTTAAGAATGTCTATATTGTTGATAATCTTTTGAACATAATTAGTGACATCTTAATGCAGTTAAAGCTAATGTTTACCTAACAAGTATTTGTTTTGCACAGTTCAAGTGGCATCTTCGCAAGAAAGCAGCATGAGTTATCTACTTACACTTTGCCCTGCAGAAACATGCCCTAATTGAACAACTTCATGACAAACAAGAGCAGGTTTGCACTTTGGTCATTATATTTGCAGCCATGTTTCTTTTAGCGCCATAGGTGGTTTTTCTAACTAGCCTTTTCATGCTTACTCCAATATGTTTTAAGTGGGGAAATATGATTTCAATTATTTTCTTTCCTATCTAATTTTCTAACTTGTAACCTTCTCATGAAGATAAAAGAATGGCTTCACAACTGGGTTGGAGAAGATAGAAAAACGATCCGAAATTAATGATTAATGATTAAACAAAAATTGAATTTAAGATTTCAAATCTTCCGGTAGGGGGTGAAGAAACAAATGCAAAAAAAAAATGATGATGGTGAGCAGTATTCAAAGAGTGATGATTATGTATTCACAGTAGTATAATAGACTAATTAATTGTTATAATATTGAGATAATTAAATAATTAATTAGTCTAATGTTATTTGGTATTCTATTGCCTCTTTTTGTTCTCTTTGTTTTCAGTTCTCATCTAAATTTCATGAGACCCTGACACAGTGAGAAAGCCTGCAATTTGGAGCAGCAGAACAATGGCATTCACACGATCATCCAAAACATTCTTCTTCTCCTTGAACCTTCTTCAAAGGCGAACCTGTTCTTCCAGCACACCCCAACCCCAACCCCAACCCTTCAATGCCGAAACCATCTGCAGAATCCTATCCGCCAATCCAACTTCCACCGTCGACGCCTCCCTCGCCAACATTCCCGTGCAAATGTCGCCAGAGCTCGCGGTTGATGTCCTGAAGAAGCTCAGCAACGCCGGTGTACTTGCCCTCTCGTTCTTTCGTTGGGTCGAGAAGCAACAAGGGTTCAAGCACACCACTGAGAGCTTCCACGAGTTGATCGAGTCACTTGGTAAGATCAGACAGTTCAAGATGATTTGGACTTTGCTTGCTGAAATGAACCGCAAAAAATTGCTGACCAGAGAAACATTTTCACTCGTTTCTCGAAGGTACGCGAGGGCAAGGAAGGTCAAGGAAGCAGTGGAGGCATTCGAGAAGATGGAACAGTATGGGATGAAGCCACAGGTCTTGGATTTTAACCGTTTGATCGATGTTCTATGCAAGTCCAAGAGTGTTGAGAAAGCACATGAGGTGTTTGATAAAATGCGGCAGAGAAAAATTGTGCCTGATTTGAAGACATACACTATTTTGTTGGAAGGTTGGGGTACCCAAGGGAACTTGTTGAGGGTGGATGAGATTCGTAGAGAGATGGAGAGTGAAGGTTTTGAGCCTGATGTAGTCACATATGGCATTGTCATGAACGCATATTGCAAGGCAAAGAAGTATGATAGTGCTGTCGGGTTCTACCATGAGATGGTGGAGAAGGGTGTTAGGCCTAGTCCACACATATATTGCACTTTGATTAATGGGTTAGGTTCTGATAAGAGATTAAATGAAGCTCTTCAGTTCTTTGAGATGTCCAAGGCCAGTGGTTTCCCCCCGGAGGGGCCGACTTACAACGCTGTTGTCGGGGCTTATTGCTGGTCGACAAAGATGGAGGATGCCTATCGGGTGGTTGGGGAGATGAAAGAATTGAAGATTGGTCCAACTTCGAGAACATATGACATAATACTGCATCACCTGATAAAGGCTCAGAGAAACCAAGAAGCTTATTCGATTTTCCGGCGAATGAGTAGCGAGTTTGGGTGTGAGCCGAGTGTGAGCACATATGAGATCATGGTGAGGATGTTCTGCAATGAAGGGAGATTGGAGATGGCAATGGAAGTTTGGGATCAGATGAAATCCAAGGGAATCCTTCCTGGAATGCATATGTTCTCGAGTTTGATCGGTTCCTTGTGCAATGAAAGCAAGGTGGATGAAGCTTGTAGGTACTTTCAGGAAATGCTGGATATGGGGATTCGCCCTCCTGCACAATTGTTTAGTTCCTTCAAGCAAGCTCTAATTTACGAAGGGATGGAAAATACTGCCATACATTTTGCATTGAAACTTGATAAACTGAGAAAAACTCCATTAATTGCTTGATGACACAAAAGGCTAATATATTCTAAAGTTTAATATTACATTATTATCTCATTGTATTGCTTGGGTAATGTCTTTAATCATATAGCATATTCTCCAAGTATATGGTGGGATATACCTTAATCCATTCCATGCAAAAGAATAGGTCCATGTTTTTTCTTTAGTGCGCGAGCAGCCAATAAGCAATAACTTTGTCTTATGTTGAAGAAAGGGACTTGCTATTCTCTCTAACTTGATAACTACTAAATATGGAGACAACAATTGCCAGCTTGGATTGGCGGTTGGAGCAATCCTCTCGAGTCCCGAAATACACACACAAAATAAAAATAAAGACATAATAGAATAATTATTATTTGTATTTATTAATTTAAAAATATTTGATAAAATAAATTAATAAAAAATAATTAGAATTTATTTTATTTAATATTTATTAATTATTATAAATACTAAATAAAATAAATTTTACTGTTTTTTTTTCTCTAACATTACTTATTAATTAAACGAAGAATATATAACACACATTCCTATCGGAATAAAACGTAATTTAGACAGAGTTGTGATTCAACCAACTAACTGTTTTGAAGGCTTGAAGCTCTCTGTCACGTGCGATACACGTGCAAGTGTAGTAGAGAGTTGTTGGAAGGTTACAGAAAAAAAAAGAAAAGTGAAAAACGAAGCAGCAATGTATTCATCGAGCTTCTTCACCAACTAGTTTGTTCTTCTTTCTTCCACTTACCATCTCTCTCTCTCTCTCTCTCTCTCTCTCTCTCTCTCTCTCTCTCTCTCTCTCTCTCTCTCTCTCTGTGTGTGAAGCAATTCAATCCAGTCTCAACATGGCAGGTCTTATTCCTCTCCTTACCCCGTTCCGCTTTCAATATCTATTTTATTTTCCCTTCCATTTCAATCATTTTTTTCTTTCTCGAACTTTCTTAATGTAATCATGGATTGAAATCATTGAATAACATTATACGTACTCTGATTGTGCGGAAAAACATCCTGTTGAATTTATGTTCTATCTTTAATATTTTTCTATCTCGGAATGGACCATTTTCTTCTGCAGTACAACCTTTGAATCACTGCACCTTTTTTCCATTATGTTATGAGGAGAATAATTACTCTAAGAATTGTTAAATAAAGGGATATAAAATGAAATCGAGTTTGATTGAAGAATGGTTGAAATTGATAGTGTTTCGTAACAAGATTCACAGAATTCTCATCGTCTATAATTTTACGATTATGTAGGAGCAAGAGAGTGATTGAGTACTAACTTGACATGATGATAGTCAGAAAATAATTTTAAAAAAAATAAAAGAAATAAAAAACTTCACATTTGATTGGAAATTATTAGATAGGTGAGGGAATGAAAGAGCAAAAGGCATTTTATGAACCTGGAATATATGAAATCTGATAAAGGTGTGTCAATGTGTTTATATGCAGCAACATCAGGGAAGATTGTCCAAAATGTTTTTGTGTCACAGTCACATTGCTACTACCAACAGAATAGGCAGTTCCATTCACAGAGTCAGAGGGCCTATTTTGCCCCTTATATGCGCAACTCGCTTCCCTCACCACCGGGGAAGTTGGCATGGACTTCCAACCCATCCATGCAATTGCGCAATTTGTCAAAACCCAACAATGATTTTATTATCCAGAGAAACATTCACTGCAATGGTCTGTTCTAGACTCTCATTATACAGGTTAATATAACTGGAAAATCATGTAGTTTGAACACATTTAGTAGAATATTGATCACTTTGTCTCTTCCTTCCTAGGCTTTTTATATGTACAAAATGTACTGATATATCAGCATCTGTATATGAGCATGCATTTCATTTGTATTATTACAGAATTTGTTTTGTATCTTACCTTTAGGATTTTTTTAAAATGAAAAAAAGTTAATTTTCTGATGGATGTTTGTTCCTTCCATTTGGAACATGGTTACAGCTTCTGCATCTGCATCTGCATCTGCTACTGCTGTTCCGTATCTGGACAAGACTGATTTTCTAAGGCTTCAAAATGGCAGGTCAGGACCACTGCCCTGTGATCTGTTTAAATGTGTTTCACTTTAACTGCAACTGCATAGTAGAGTATTAGAGTATTTCTTGGGCAGCTTCCAGCTGTAGAAGCCCAATTTTTTCTTCCTCTTTGTTTAGATGACCAACATTTCTTAGATCTTACATCCTGTTGTTGTTGTGGTTTTTACATATAAATAACAATAATTTAAACAGTGACATACGTGGTGTGGCTGTTGATGGTGTTGAGGGAGAGCCAATTAGCCTCACTGAACCGGTTGCTGAAGCAATTGCCGCTGGTTTTGCAGCATGGTTATTTGAGAGAAAGAAAGCAGCTGCTTCTCAGAATTTGAGAGTTTCTATTGGCCATGATTCCCGAATATCAGCCAAATTACTACAGGTTAGACTTTAGTTTTTTTTTTCCTTATATCATTTGGTGGAAATATTTGTTTAATACATCTAATATAGAAGGTTTTGTTGTTTATGTTAAAAAAAATTTATGACTTAGAAACTACATATAATTTAACATAAGTCTACTGTCTCAAATTAGGTTGGAACGAACAATATAACCTTGAAAATCTATTGCTTTATATTGTTCTTGACTTCTTGTCAATGTTTTGAGTAGGAATATATTCTACGCTTCATTTCCTTTTATTTCCTTTGGAAATTCTCCATAATACAGAAACTTAATATTTGAGTTTGCTTTTGGATTGTGATTTGAAGTCATGAATAACTTGAAATGTATAATTATGAAAGGGGTCTTTCTTTACAGGCTTCCTATTGTTAGAGCATGCATGTATCTAAATAACAAATACTTGGCTAGAACTGACTATTTGCTTATAAACTTGCTAAATTTCAGAATGCAATTTCTCGTGGTCTTGCTGGTGCTGGCCTAGAAGTTGTCCAATATGGGTGGGTGATATTTTTATTTTTTGCATTACTTTTTATCCCTTATGTTCTTGATTTGATAATGAGGACAGGTGAAATCATGTTTAAACCCTAATGATAGTAAGCATCTGGCCAAAGAGATCTCTTGTTAAATTGACCCTAACTATGTCTTATCAGTGTTTAATAACCTTCAGATGAAACCAACCTGAGTTCCTGAGCCACAACCCCATAATCAAATGTCTAGTGTTTTTTTTACACCATAAAATTATTGATAATATTGACGTTTAGTAGTCTCTTGAACCTATCATGGATAGCTATCTGCAAATGAGTGAGTGTGTGTGTGTGTGTGTGTGTTTTTTTTTTCTCCTTATTTGTTCATTGGGTCAGACATGATACTAATTGGTTGTCTTTCTTTTGTTTGCCTAATTTAGTAGTTTTCACCATGGATAAGACCATTCTAATGGCCTAGTCAGTTAATACCATTGTTTGCTCATTTTCAGATTAGCATCAACACCAGCCATGTTCAATAGCACACTCACAAAGGATGAAGCATTCTTGTGTCCTGTTGATGGATCCATTATGATAACAGGTACATGATGAGGTTGTAGCTGAATGTCACTATTCTAACTGTAAGACATCATAGTTGTTTGAAAGCTTTAGATTTTGTTTGTAACATGCTCTTCAATGCAAAAGCCCTTTTGAGTTATCTGTAGAGATTGGTGTTGCACATGCTTCTTCTTGTGAAACTATAATGAATCTTGGAGAATGTTGAAAGGAGGGTTCAAACAAAATCACTTAGCCATGAAACCTGATATACTATGTCAAGGAACTACTATTTATGCCTTAACCCTTAGCTGTTAGACTGAGTGGTTTTCCTTACTAGCTTGTTATTGTATTGGTGGTCATGAATTGTTTTTACTATTTCCTGTTTGTTAATAATTAACATCCATGGGTTTTGACAGACACTTTTATGTTAGTTTAGTTTGGTTTTGGTAATTGAAAAATAATTTCTCATGGATAAAATGAAATTTTGAATATTTAACTCACCAATTGTTTATGAAACATCTCTATATGTGAACAGCGAGTCATCTGCCCTTCAACCGGAATGGATTCAAATTTTTCACAAATGCTGGTGGACTTGGAAAGACTGATATCAAAGACGTATTAGAGCGAGCTGCTGATATATACAATCAATTTACAGCTGAAAGTTTAGCAAATTCTGAGAGAAAGGCTTCATCATCTATTAAGCAAGTTGATTACATGAATGTATATACATCTGACCTAGTAAAGGCAGTTCGCAAAGCAGCGGGAAGCATAGGTATGGCTTGATATTGGTATGATAATAAATAGTTGTTTGGTAAATGAAGTGGTTAATAATGGAGTTCTAATTGGGAGACATTATGTGTTATTATTTTTATTGTAGCATTTACAGTTTTTCCTCTGTCGTTTTTTTGAATGTTCTGATCGTATTTGCTAATCTTTTATATTGCATTGTCTACTGACAGAGAAGCCATTGGGTGGTTTCCATATAGTTGTTGATGCAGGCAATGGAGCAGGAGGTTTCTTTGTTGTAAGTAGCCTTTGTAATCTTTAGTTTTAATTGTTTTTTTAAAATAACCTTTTTGTAAAACCTTTTATCAAAAAAAAAAAAATTATTTGTAAAATGATTTTTTTCTTAAAAAATCCATCAAAAGGGATGAGCTTAGCAGAGCAACAAATGTATGATTTATAAGTCTTCAATAGGCCTAATGCTGAAGTGCAATGTGCATTTGACTCTTTCTCCAAACTTAATATTTGATGTTTCGTTTTGATAATTAATCAGAAAAAGGTTCTGGAACCACTTGGAGCATTTACTACCGGTAGTCAATTTTTGGAGCCTGATGGTAATTATCCCCCCCCCCCCTCTCTTTTTCCTTTTCTCTTTTCTCTTTTCTCTCTCTCTCTCTCTCTAAAGGAATGATTTCAGCTAGCTTTAGTTCTTGGACTTTATTAATAATCGTTCCTGTATACAGGCTTATTTCCAAATCATATCCCCAATCCAGAGGACAAAACAGCTATGAGAGCTATAACCAAGGCAGTCCTTCAAAGCAGAGCTGATCTTGGAATTATCTTTGATACTGATGTGGACAGGTAAGGATCTTATTCCTAATTGGTCTTGCCACATGCATACTGTTTTAAGTTTGTTAAAGATCTATCACCTTCACTAGATCTGCTGCTGTGGATTTTCAAGGCCGTGAATTCAATCGGAATCGTTTAATTGCCTTAATGGCAGCAATTGTTCTTGAGGAAGTAAGGCTCTTAATTTTTGCTTTATCTGGCCTTTGCTTGATAATCCTTATTCACTGAATAGTTAATATTACTAATTATTTCGTTATATCATATTTTTTTTCTAGCATCCGGGTACAACTATTGTCACGGACAGTGTCACTTCTGATGGCCTTACCACATTTATTGAGAATAAACTTGGTATAACAGAATCTAAGCTGACATGATCTAATAGTCTCCCTCTCCCACCTCACTTTAAGGGTTTATTATAACCTTATTCATTTCAATAATTCAATTTGAATTGTGAATTTCTTGTATTCAGAAACGGTTAATAACTTACTAATGCTATTTTGTATCAGGCGGGAAACACCATCGGTTCAAAAGAGGCTACAAAAATGTGATTGATGAAGCTATTCGTTTGGTATGATGAATGCTTTGCCTGTTATTCAATAAATAAATTATACAAATCATTGTAGTTAGTCAAGGAAAGGCCCTTCATCTGAGTGCTTGACTGTAACCATTATCAAATAGCTTCTTTGTTATTTTATTTCAAACAATATAAGCTATTTGACTTATGGAAGCAATCTTGTTGCCAGAACTCTGTTGGTGAGGAGTCACATCTGGCGATTGAAACTAGTGGACATGGAGCTCTCAAGGAGAACCATTGGCTTGATGATGGTGCATACCTAATGGTATGTTTTAAATTTTTAATTGTATTGGCCAGACAACTCATTGCCAAATTAATCATCTCTTATTACTCCATTCATCATATGAATACTTTCTTCCTCCCCCCCCCCCCCCCCCTCTCTCTCTCTCTCTCTATTTTTGGTGCCTTTTTGCAAAACTGAACATGGAATGTAGTTTACTTGGTTAAAGAGACGATGGTATTATGTAAAGAACTGCTCAACCAGTCAACCTAAAAGCGTAAGTTAAGTTCGTGTCAAGATTAGTTTCAAGTTCTGTATGTAATCATGTCCAGGTCAAGATCTTAAACAAACTTGCCTCAGTGAGAGCTTCAGGAATGGATGGTGGAAGCAAGGTTTTGACTGACTTAATAGAAGGACTCCAAGAACCGGCTTTATCATTAGAACTGAGATTAAAGATAAACCAAAACCACCCAGATCTTAAAGGAGGGTAAGTCTGTGCATAGAGATTCTCTGTTTGAAACCACATTCTTCCTCCACTAGAAAAAATGTGTTATGAATTCACTGACATCCAAGAGCTTTTAGATCCTTCCGGGAATATGGGGAAACTGTGCTGAAGCAGTTGGAGAAATCAATTGGCTCTGATCCAAACCTACGAAAGGCTCCTGTAAATTATGAAGGGGTATGTCTGTCCCTTCTTATTGCTAGATTTTTAATGTTTGATTAGCATTTGAGAAAAGTTATTATCCAAGAAGTTATAAAGGCTATATTTTTGGGCATTCGAACCATACAAAACCAGTATTCGAATTTTCTGCAATAATTTGTAGAATGTATCTTGTCTGATCTAATTTTCAATCAGGTTCGAGTTTCTGGCTATGGTGGGTGGTTTCTTCTTAGACTTTCACTCCATGATCCTGTACTTCCCCTTAACATTGAGGTAAAACGTTCTCACGGCTTATGCTTGAGCTTTTATACGCAATATTAATATGCTGCAAGTCTGCAACTAATTCAAAAATGAATTGTAGGCACCAACTAAGGGTGACGCTGTGAAGCTTGCACTTGCTGTGCTAGCGGCTGTGAAGGACTTTGCAGGTTTAGACATATCGGCTTTGGACAAATATTTGAGAGAAGCAAGTTAAATGCTTCATGGTAGAATTGAGTTTTGTGCTGGAAAAGCGTTTGCTTTATATTTCTTAGCAACTGCAAATGTGAGTGTGAATGAACATATCAGAGATGCTCAGTTGTATGGATGTGAAGGGTACGTTCAGTGTCCCAGGGTTAGAAATATACGACATATCTGTGATAAAATTTGCAGTGCGAGGTACTATTTTGAGAGCAGCATCCTAAATTCCTAATTTTGTTGAACTTTGCATGTGCTAATATTAGTTCTGAATCCATCTCCAGGTTATTATTTTTCTATGTTTACAATGAAAGAAAAATATAGACATAAGAAAAATACAGTTTGAAGGAAAAGAATTAGAAGAAAAAAGCAGAGTCCCACTGCTCTGGAAGTTCAATACAAAAGCAGCTAATTTGAATGTTCATTACTTAATTTGTTTCCTTAATTAGCAAAACATTTTTTATTAAGATTTTTAATGTGCAAATTTCTATTGGATGTTGGATTCAGTTAAACGTTTGTTTCAAACGAGAAATTTAGAATGGCTGGACAATTCTCAATTCTGTAATAGCTATAAATTTGCTTGACACTGAAGCAAACTAAAAAATGCTCCAAAGTGATTTTGATTTATCTTTGGTTTACTTATATACACACACTCCAATTACAAGCCATTCACATCTAGCACCTTTCCTCCCCATTAAATATATCACAACATAGATATTTCTTCCTCTTATGTATCTAATTAGATACAGAAGCAGGTGAATTGTTGAGAAGCTTCATCATGAAGTTGAACTGAATATCAGGTGATGTCTTTGGCTGAGGCCAGGTTGCTCCTTCTGGAACCTTAATGCATTTGAAACCTTGGCCTTGATATAACTTGGTGGCCACCGGATTTTTCAAATCACAGTGCAATGCAATTGCGCGGCAACCCCAATTTCTGGCCTGTGATTCTGCCTTTGCTACCAATAGTTTAGCTATTCCTTTTCGCCTAAACTTTTCCCTCACTGCCACATTTGATATGTATGCAATTCCAGTCCTACAAGAAAGGGTTCACCATTAAAATGAAATGTAAACCATGTGTAAAGATTAAAAGTTAGCTATTTTCAAGGGTTGGAGGGTTTAAAAGATTTCATGTATTAAAAAGAAAAGATTCCAGGTGAATAGAAGTCTTAAAAGACAATATTTTTGGCGTTTTTTGTTTGTATACTTTTCATAGTGATCAGTCTGAAGAGATCTAACCTTCAGTTTCAAACAGGCAAAAGTTTACAATATATTATAAGAATTTAATTTTGATACACCGTAAGTATAAAACAGTTTTACATTGACAATGTGAATGGTCATCCAAAAAAACAAATGTGATTGGACTACTGTATAAAACACTTTTAAACGGTCAATATGTCAAAAATAAACTCATAATACAATTGGAAGGTAACTTGTATGATATGTAATACAGGGATATAATACAGTTAATTTTTTAGCATTAGATTTTGGTCTGTAGGTTTTAACATAAAATAACTTTCTATAAAATAAAATTTCTGTTAGGTGCAACAACCAATATGTGCATACATTTTTAAACAAGTTTTCCTTTTTATGAGGAATATAGACAAAAAAACAAAAGAAAAGAACACATAATCTAGAAAGCCAAATTCTTAAGGAAGAAACCAAAGCCAAAAGTTGACAAGAACATAGGCCAGATTTAGCTAAAAAATCTTAAAGACACGCAAATCCTCACTATCCAAATTCCAAAAAAAAAAGCAAGCTTTAACTTACCTTCTCTGTCTCAATGGTCCCTTTCTAGGTAGAAAGTCTGCAACAGTATCTACAGTCAATATACCAGCCACATAACCTTTATTGAGGCTGAATTTGCCATCAAATCCACCAATCTTGAAATCATCACTTCCAAACAAGAAAGTTTGATCGAGTGAGCTGCCGATAACAGCAACCAAACAGGTCCTTTTGCAGCCACTCGGTATGGAGACTCCGGCTAACATAGCAACCAATCTGTCCATCCTCAGAACGAAATCCAATGGGAAAGAATATTCAGGGAAGAAGGAGCTGCAGTGAGTTTCTGCAACTTCCCAACAGTCCTCTAACCTCGCCTCGCGGACTATGATTTCAGGAGACACAGTTGGGAACAAGTCAACCACTTGACTTGCCCTGCATAATCCTACATTCAAACACTAAAGCCTTTATACCACTTAAGAGAAGCTCTCTTTGAATAGGACAACATTCATATTCATTGTAATGAGTTATTATTCGAAACAAAGGAAGGGTAATATTGCTTTACCCCACATATTCATAATTCACTCACTGACTTCCATGAATAAATCAAAGAGGCCAAGAAACCAGTGTGCTTCTGTACTAGATCAAATCAAAACCTAAAGTATGAAACTGGAAAATTGTTGGATAATCTAGTATACTGTGCTACATTGCTAAATGTAGTTTACTAAGGTAGCATATCACGAAGTTTTAAATTTTATGAACTAAATTATGTGCTACTGTTTGCTAAATACCATTCTCACAAACTCAAAATTGGTTCTTTAAAAGATTCATTTGCACAATCATGCTTTCCCATCAACAATCTAGTTAAATTCTGCACCAATCAAATCATCTTTCCCTCATTTGCCCAATTTTGCTGCTATGCTAGTGTTCCTAATAAGCCAAGTTGACCAACCCCATCAGTTTCCAAAAATTGAATGAATTCCAAATAGCCACCCCATTAATTGACCCTCTTCATCTTGTACACAGCTAAAAATGGTTGCTTTAATCACCCCATCAACTTAATTTCTGAAAAAGAAAATAACTTCAACATAAAAAGAAGAAGAACTCAAAGAACATGCATGACCCAGCAATCACTGTAACCAAGTCTTGAAGAAATTAAGCCACAAAGAAAGGGAAGGTACCTGATTGGGAGAGAGAAAGAAGTGAGAATTGATGAGGTGAAGATGAAGAAGAAGACCAAGATGGGATAGTGGTTGGTCTCTTGAGATTAAGATTGAAAGGTGAGATTTTTGAGGTGTTTAGTGTAATAGGAGTTAGAGAGAGTGAGGTTCCAAGAGGAAGAAGAATAGACCGCATTTCGTAGAAGGGTGTTCTTGTATTGGTCTCGGAAGAATCCTAAGATTCTGTTTATGGTTACTGTAAGGAGAGCCATGAGAAGTCATGAACAAGAACAACATCAAAAAAAATAAAAAAAATCATAACTACTAAGCTGCCAAGTTGGACTGCTTAACTTACAAGATTGGTTGTCTCCACTGATTTTCCAAACTTGTGGGGTCCACTCACCTTGCATCTCTATCCATGTCTTCGGATTTTTTTATTATTATTTATGTGTTATTTCATGTTCCTATCAGGCTGTTATTAGATTCAGTGTAAATCTGATTTTATAACTATAGCTTAGTTGAAAAATCTTATCCCCCAAAAAAAAATCAAGATGAAAATTTCATATTAGTTCCAATAATCAGAACTTTTTTCACTTGTAAGAAATTATGAAAGACATTTATGTGAAACTAATAAAACTCATGCAGCGTGCAAATAGAACAACCTTGCAATTCTTACCTGATTTGAATGGTTACCAAGTTACTGCATTGCATGTGCACGTGCATCACGAATTCATATTATAAATTAAGGTCTTGTCATATATTCTAAAGAAGCACTTAGGATCATTATAAAAAAAATATTCACAAAATTATTTATATTAATGCATTAAATACATAAAAAAATTATAAGATTTTATTATTATATTTTTTAAATATATTCTTAAAACAAAAAATAGTTACCTACAAATTATAAGCCGATTGAAAAAAAATAAAATAGAAAGATAATTGTTAATTTAACATTTTTTTTTTGTCTACGATAATTTTCAATCCGATAGGTCAAAGACTAATTTGTTACGAATTTGAATTCCATTTAAGAGTCTGTCACTAATAGATTGCTGTATGCACAATAAAATTCGAACTCCTGACACTTATTTAAACGGACAAATACTACTAAACCAACTCAAGTTGGTTAATTGTTCATTTAACCTACTAACTGGCTTTTGCATTGTAAATATAAACGTGTGCAATTTTAGGGAGAAAATTTAATGTTAGTTATGAAAAAGAAATTCACAATACCGAAAGAAAAATAAAATAAAGGCATTAATTAGACAAATCTTCATCAACAATTAAATCTAATTTCATTTTCACAAATAGCAGAACAAAAAATGGTCTTGAAAGAATAGATTAGAAGTTAGAACCCCCATAATATGAGTGGAAAATTGAAGATTCTAACATGTCTCACTTTGGGCTATAGTAACCAGAAATCAAGGATACATTTCAAACACCTAAAACTGAACAGGGAGATCTTTCAAGAAAGCCAAGGTATGGGGAGAGGTAGACTTTCCAAATAAAGAACACCATCGCGGAAGCTTCGAAAGAACTCGTTCGGTTATTGGCGTTATTCTGTCAACATCAGTCCTGAGTTTCAGCAGAGGACTGTCAGTTTCATGAGTTGTCCGAGTCGAATCCGATCTCCAATAAAGATTCAGATCGAATATTGTTGGTGCATTCTTTCCTCCGGAAAACTGAATAATGTGCCAACCATCCACATTAGTCTTTTTGTCAACTGAAATCAATTCTTCTGAATTCTCTGCATCTGAGGAGTGAAAAACAAACATTACTTCGACTTAAGAGGGTATCATAAAAAGAATTGGAAAACAAATAGAAGTATAAACATATGAACAACTACAAGAGAAAAATAAGTACCTTTTAATTCGAAATCTTCTATTTCGTTGGTGTTGATCGCAAGAACCCACCGGACGGAACCCTTTGTATTAATTGAAACTCGTGACGTTCTTCGATTTCCTTTCGTATCACTTTCGACATTCATTGTAGGAATATCTGATTCATTCCAGCCGCTTGAAGCATCGTTATTGGTCCGACAACCATATTTGACCAAGAAGGTTACAAAATCAACTGTTTGGTCTCTCCCACATGCAAAACCTTCATCAATCTGTTCTGCCTCCTTGTTCAATTTTCCAGGAGTAGTAGAAAATAAAGATACATATGACTCAGGATTCTGGCTTGCATAAGGTTTTCTTCCAGTCGCATCCACAACATGTACAACCTAAAAGTACAGAAACAAGGACTGAATTATACTTGTTTATGATGGCTAATCAACTTAAATTCATCAAATGCAGTTCAATTTTATTTTTAGCATAAATGGAAAAAGTACACAGGAAAGAGTATAGAAGGAGCAAAAGTGCACTCAAATGATTATAAAATAATCCGATATACCCCAAAGATTATTTTCCACAAGTCAAAACTGCTCTTCCATTTCCAGTTTGTATACACAATGGGAGGCAATCTTGAATTGTAAAAACAATCTTGGGAGAGCATATCAGACTATTTTCTAATCTTTTGGGAATACTTTTGTCCCCTCTACACTCTTTCGTGAGTACTTTTGTATATTTACTCTGAAGTGATCGTCAATCCAGAACCAAAAAGAACGGAATAATATACACGCCGATTGAAACTTACATTCACAGCTCTAGCAGTGTCTTCAGAAAATGGTGGAACAACACCTGAGGATACAATTGCAAGTGATAAACCAAACAACACCAAAGTAGCTAAGATGATTGCCCTTTTCGCACCTGCACACCAATTTAACATTAAGATAAACATCAGATGCTTTAGAGCTATATATATATATATATATATATATGATTGGAAGTCTTAAACTATCCTCCTAATTCTAGACTTTATCATTTTGATATACATTCAAATTCTTTCCCATTTAACTATTTAGGTACTAGGAGGATGAATTAGGATTTTTAAGTATACATACATTTTAATCATTAATTTAATTTTGAAAGCTAATGGTTTACTTAGTAAAATCATTGACGATAAAATTTTAGTTAGTTTCAGTAAACATGTGCTGTGATAATTGAATTTCTTTGATAACTCAGCAACATCAAAAGCCAAGCAAAGTTGACATCCGATTATTACTAATAAGTTTTCAATATTACTTCGGATTAGATAGTAAAGAAAACCTGATAGATGGACATATGAAAGGAGATACACCAATGTCAGACACAAGACAACAGCAATGAATGCACCAATCAAAAAATTTCCAAGCCACTCAGGAGTGCCACCAGGATTCCTGCATAGTAATGAAAAGTAGATAAGAACCTGACTACAAAACTAAATCTTTTTATGACAAACTTATAAGCAATAGGCATGGCTCGTATAAAGGTTGTTTCTTGTATCTATCAGTAAACAAAGAATAGAAAGAGGGGGAAAAAACATAACATTTACCTATCAAGGCGAACCATACCCCCAACAACTGTGGCAGCAAGCCGAACAAAAGTTCCAGCAGAAAATAAAATTGGTATGGCCAATCCTATGAGTAAGGTTACCAGCTTGAGTGGTTTCGGTAACCTGGCAGGGGTTAACGTTGCTTCAAAAAATCCATCTGAATATTTCAATCGAAATTTAGCATTAGGAGAGAGGGAGAACAAAAAAGTTGTTCTAACAAGTAGAGAGAAGAGGTTGTGATAGTTACATGCAAACGTCGGAGAGACTAACCAAACAAGAGCCAAGTAGGAAGACCCAATTTTAAAGTAGTTTCCCAAAGTGAGAAGAATAAGCCACACAAAGGATCCGGCTTTATAGAGCCATCTTTCGGCCTCCAACTTGGCGATATCAGCTTGAATAATGGCTGGCAGTTGCCTTCTCTTTGAGTGTACATTTAAAAGATAAATTTTGAGTAGAAGATAACCGAAATGTTGACCAGTAAATGCTCCAAGAAAAGCCGGTGCACCAAATAATCCAATCACCAACCATGGGCTTGAAACATATGGTACAGGTGATGAACATATCAAGGGGAGAATAAACGCAACAAGGAAGACGAAACTTAGGGAAAAAAACATCATCAGGAAAACGCTCAAGCACGACAAGGCCAGTGAAGCCATAGCTGGTTTACCACCCATAACCAACGATGTAGTCCATATTAGAAGTGATTGCATTATCACCGAGTTGTGGAGCATATTTGCAAGCTTTTGACGGTAAACAACCATATATGTCCCCTGAAAAGATCAAAGGCGGCAAAGAAATTTATAATCATCCTCATACAGAAAACAATGCACCACATACATAATAAAGCAGGGAATGGAAATACAGTTGCCATGACTCTGAAAATTTTTTAAAACAAAAAAATAAATAAAACATGGCATTATATAGTACCAAAATGTCAAAATAGATGGCATTGTTGTTGCTCATATCATCCTCTGACTCTGTTGCATTGCCGACTGGAAAGTCGGCAGCTGCACCAATATGAAGCAGGAAAGCAAGCATATTTTCCCCCAGATGTTGAAGAGAACCTTTCTTCAGAAGCTCTAATTTGTCATTCTGCATCAGGGAAAAGATACATGAGACATGCAAACATTTGAAGCCGTTTTTACGCCGGACATCTCCCAATTCTGCCACCACCGCTTTTTATTCATAAATGCTACTCATCAATAAATTGTAGGGTACAGTACATTAATCAAGCCTAAAATATCCATAGTGACAAAATTATATTGAACACACATTCTTCATCTGATCAGTTCTTTGTAATAACTATACCTTCACTTATCAAGTGGTTAATTCTTATTCTTATGTTCTTCTGTAACTAAAACAAGTTAATAATATATATTCTCAATGACTTATTTCAGCACATCAACAACACTATGTATTTCAATGTTTGGCAATAAAGTACTAAAAAGCAGTCGCATTATTTTGAAAAAACTGCAAGAACAGAAGAAGACCTTGGTATGATATACGGCGGTGTTATCTACATATGCAAAATCAAGCCCAGAAAGGCCAGCAACTTCTTTGTATACTTGGAAATCTGTCGCAGATTTTATGGCTCCTGAAGCAAAAAGATCCTGCAGCATTAATGTTAGCTAATATAAGGGATATTTTAAAGACATTAAAAATAAAATCATTGACAAAAAGCAGTACCAAAAAAGAAAAAGGTTAAATAAAGGAATCTACAAACCTGTGCAATAGTCTGGCCAGATGGGTACTTCGCTGCCAAAGCAAAGTTCTCAATAGCCCATGGATTGGGACCAGCCTACTAAATGCAAAGGCAATAATAAGAATGTAGACCCATAAATTTATTATCAGTATTCACAGACAAATTCCAGGAAGAATCAGATATGGATGTCAAAATAGCTAAATCACCATGCTACTTTCGAAAATTGATTTAACTACTTTTTATTTAATGGGAAATTCAGTTTTCAAACTTGAGGCATGAACATTTGTAGGTTATAAAAAAGGCTTGGAGTGAAAATATTAATTTCACAATGATTCAAAAGACACAACTATGACACCATTACTGTGTACATTCTATATGTTTCAATTAGCAAAGAAGAGAGGCAACTTGCAAATAGTGGAACCAAAAGAAATAGCACTATGAGTATCAATAACCAGACCTGAAAAATACTGGACTTCCCTCCAATGCCCATGGCCTCCAGATCAATTGCCATACGAACAGTACTACTCCAAGGATGCTGCATCAACAAATTTATTTACTTTTCCAGCAAGGATTATTTTATAATAAATTAAAAATTCAGGTAACAATTTAAGAATACGTTGAAAGTAGAATTCCAAACCTGGGTTATGAAGCTGTGAGCACCATCGAGACCCTCCTCCTCGCCAGTATTGAATAAAAATATAACACCTCTCTTCAATCCATGAGCCCACTGAGAAATTCCACGAGCAAGTTCCAGCATGACACCGACACATGAACTACAATCTCCAGCCCCTTCCCTGTAAAATCAATGCTATATATTTAGTGGCAAATGATAAGATTGGAAAAAATCATTAACTATCTCATATGTCATATACTCAAAGCTGACCCTTCACAGGTTTTTGTAGAATTTCAGAAACAAAGCTCCAAGTAAAACAATGAATGGCAGTTGAATAATATTCTAATAAAGTGATCTTCCTATAAAAGTACTAGTATTTCATCATTAATCTTCTAATTGTCCTACTCCTGTACATTAGTTTCAAATCATTATGATAGCAGGAAGTGATATATTAATGTTTCACAGTTATAGATCAAAGAACTACATTTTCCACTGTTTAAAGTGATTAATGTGTTAACAATTCAGCAAAACACAAACATATTTGTATAACATCAAATCTTTCTCCTTGCATATAGGGGATCCAACAATATTACCCTCCCCCGGTTCATAACATATTCGTCAGTAAATTGCAGTTCCAAACATGAGTACATCCCAAAACTGTTAGCATTATATTGGAAATTTTATAAATAAACATTGTTATAAAAAGAAGTATGGGAGTAGATAGATGAAGAAAACATACGTTGAAAAAACAGTATCAATATGAGAAGAGACCAGAATAGAATGCTCTCTTGCTTCAGATACATATTTTGGCAAGATTCTTACTACGACATGACTCAGATCTGAATAAACAAGTGTTTTCCCCATAAATAAGCCACTGACCAGGCGATTTGCACCAGACTTCGCATGAAAAAGATCCACTTCGACATCCACCTCCCAGTGAGCTGTTTTCTTGATGGTTTGAGATGCTGTCAAAACATACTGCAAGATGAAGCATGTTAAATGAATTGCACAATTAACAGAGAATGGACTATCAAGACCACACTGAATTTAAATAGATTGTTCTTTTCCTATTCACATTATGATCCCGCAAATTATTTTCTTACTCGCAATACAGTACCAGTAAGTTCTTTCACTGACTTCAACAGCAATACTAAAAAAGGAAACACCAACAAAGTCAAGGATCCAACCTGCAGGGCGCTATGTAGAGCATCAGAACCAACAGGATGAGGGCCGAACTCAGTCAAGGCCTTGACATGCTTGAATGCCTCAATCTCTGAGAAACCTCTTTTGCCAGCCTGTTCTGAGGTAAGAGGCATAGGCATGTTCTGAAACTGGTAATTATAAATGGATGAACAGCTATAAGTGATTATCAATAACAAAGCCAGCCACACATATGAAGACCTCCTTGGATTCCCGAGCCGAACATTTGTGCGGATTTCAACACCATCACTAGGCTTTTCACTTGCTTCACCACTGCTTGACCCTTTAGATGCAGCTGAAGCTGTTTCGCGCCTCTGCCGCATTTCGAGCGAATCTAGTGACAATTAGCTGCTCAAGTTCGTGCAAGACATGTACAAAAATGATCAGTGCAATGCTACAATATAAAATCTACCAACATAGAAAACTATAATGGCATATAACCAATACCAGCAATTCATTGATCAATTAATAGTTCTCAATTGGGGTTCACAAATTGAGCAAAACCACAAGAAAAAACAAGTCTTTTAAACAACCGATAATGTAACATCGTTCTATAGGAATAGGACTATAAAATTGAACAAACTAAAAACAAGTGAATAATTCTGAACCCCGGACAACATAAACTGATAAATAGAAGGGAAAAAACTACTAACTTGATCCCATTCATATATTTATCTCCAAATCCAAATCAGACCGATTATTAGAGAGCGAATTAGGCAATTAAAGTCAACGGAATAAACATAATTGATATCGTTATGGAAGTGCAATGAAACAACGAAAGAGAAGAAGATGAGAAGAGAACCTGTGTGAGAATTGAATGATGATACGGTTAAGAGAAAGAAGAACGGAGTGGGAGTGGGAGTGGGAGTGGGATTGAGACTTGAGAGTGAGTTATGTAGCGATGAATTGGAGATGGTGGTTTGACCCAAACTGAAGTGCTGTGTGTTTTTGGGTTCTATATATTTAACTCAAAGATATTCTCTATCTTTTTTCTTTTTATCTTTTTTCAAATTTCGTTTGAGAAAGATTTATCTATCTATTCTATTCTTTGTTTTGGCATTAATTTGTGCTTTTACGTATTATTATTATTATTAATATTATCAATTTAAAAATAGAGAAAAACGAGAGGACATGTGGGATTTATTGTTTTTAGCTGATATTTTTAGTTGTTAGTTTAATTTTTTTAGTTTAATAATTTAATAATATATTTTTAATTTAAATTTTTAAATATTATTAACTAATTACTAATTAAAAATAATAAATATTATCTGTTTTCTAATATTTCCGTTAAAAATATTGTATATGCACGTCTGATTACTATATATTATCACTTAAACGAAAGTAACTATTTTTTAAATTTATCAAAATCGTTTATTTTTTAGGTTAAAAAATATTTTTTTTAAATAAAATAAAATACTATAAAATATTTGAATATATTTATAGAATTTTTTATTGGAATTAGAAAAGGTAGACTTGACAAATATATAAGAAATTTTTATTTTTTTTATTTTTATATTAGGTTGACAATGATTTTTTTTAATATTATCAACTAAAGAAGTGTTAATTTCAAATATGGTATTATTTATGGTACAAAAATTAAACTCTCTAATTTTTAAGGGATAAAATTGAATATTTTTATTTTTATTTCATAAAGATTAAAAAGTTTGAAGTACAAAAATTATATCGTTTAATTTTAATTCCTCTCACAATTTTAAAAAACATGAAAAATTATAATATTGAGAGTATATTACTTATCTCACTTCTAACAAAAATTAGTTGTAATTTTTTATACAGAAGTAAAATTATTTTTATTATTTTTATAAAATAATATTAATATTAATATTCATATTATCAATATTAATATTAATTAAATTTTACAAACAATGCAAAGTAGATTTCTGGAGTCTCTTGTTATGTTGTTATTTAAAAAAAATTAGATTTAAATCATAATTACATAATGATATTTGCATTAATTTTTTTATTTATTCCTATCAATTGATAATTTGCAATTTTTCTTTTTTGGTAATAATCTCGACAAAGTTATTCATGAAATTAAAAATTAATATAAACTTAATAAAAACCCAAAAACTTATACGCGAAAATTTTCATACATATATATAAACAACAACAACAAAGCCTTGTCCCACTAGGTAAAGACGTATAGTTGGTTACATGAATCAAACGACGCCATTGAGTTGTCATGTATTATGTTTACAGAGAGACTGTTTATATGTAGATCTCGTTTGACCACTTTATGGATGGTCTTCTTAGGTCTTTCTCTACCTTTCATCCCTTATCAATCTTCCATCTCATCCACCCTCTTAACTGGGTGTTCTGTCGATCTTCTTTTTATATGTCCAAACCACCTTGAGACGCGATTCTACTATCTTTTTTACAATGGGTGCTACTCCAACTTTCTTCCTTATATTCTCGTTCCTTATTTTCTCCAATTGTGTATGACCACTCATCCATCTCAACATCTTCATATCTGCCACACTTAGCTTATGTTTGTGCTCCTCTTTGGCCGCCCGACACTCCGTACCATAAAGCATAGCCAGTCTTATAGCAGTGCAATAGAATTTACCTTTAAGTTTTAAAGGCACTTTTTTTGTCGCATATAAAACCAGATGCACTCCGCATTGGATCCTATGATTTACATCATGTTCAATCTCTCAATTATCTTGTATAATACACCCAAGATACTTAAAACTTTTAACTTTTCGTAGAATGTTTTCTCCAATCTTTACCTCTATATTAGAATTTTTTTCTTCTCAAAATGAACTTACATTCCATATATTCCGGCTTGCTACTTCTTATACGTAGACTATTCACTTCTAGAGCTTCTCTCCATAAGTCCAACTTCTTATTTAGGTCTTTCCTTAACTCTCCCATAAGGATGATATTATCGGCAAAAAGCATGCACCATGGCACAGGCTCTTGCATGTGCTTTGTGAGTACTTCTAAGACTAATGTGAAAAGGTATGGATTTAAGGATGATCCCTGGTATAATCCTATACCAATAGGAAATTCCTCTCTCACACCACCTTGAGTCTTCACACTAGTTGTGGCCCATCATACATGTCTTTAATTGCACGAATATATGCGATCCTTACTCTCCTCTTTTCCAAGACATTCCATAAGACCTCCCTTAGCACCATATCATAGGCTTTTTTGAAATAAATAAAAATCATATGTAGATCCCTTTTGTTACTATGATACCTCTCCATCATGCTTTTTAATAGGTATATCGCTTCAGTGGTAGATCTACCTGGCATAAATTCAAATTGATTCTCTGTTACTTGTGTCTCTTTTCTCAACCTACGTTCTATCACCCTTTCCCATAACTTCATGATATGATTTACGAGCTTGATCCCTCTATAGTTTTCGCAACTTTGTATATCCCCTTTATTCTTGTAGATAGGTACCAAAGTTCTCTTTCTCCACTCATCAGACATCTTCTTTGACCTTAAAATCTCATTAAAAAACTTGGTTAACCAGTTGATGCCTTTTCCTCCAAGGCCCTTCCAAACCTTAATCAGGATATTATCAAGTCCTACTGCCCTGCCATTTTTCATCTGCTTTAGAGCCTCTTTTACCTTGAAGATTCGAATCCTTCGATTGTAGTCAAAATTTTGATCTTCTTCCCTTGTGCATAACCGACCAAGGTTCGAAAGAGTTTTATGTCTTTCATTAAATAACTCGTAGAAGTAGCTTTTTCACCTTTCATTAATCTTCTCCTCTTGAGCCAGTACCTCTCCATCCTTATCTTTTATGCACTTAACCTGATCCAAATATCTCATTCTTCTTTCACGACTCTTTATGATTCTATATATACCTTTTCCTCCTTCTTTCGTGCCCAAAGACTGGTAGAGACCCTCATATGCTCTTGTTCTTACTTCACTTACAGCTATTTTTGTCTCTTTCTTAACCGTCTTATATTTTTTCCAATTATCTGTATTACGGCATAAAAACCACTCTTTAAAGCACTATCTTTTTATCTTTATCTTTTCTTGTACACTCGCATTCCACCACTAGAACTCTTTGTCTCTTGGTCCTATTCCTTTAGATTCACTAAAACTTTCTTTTGCTGTTCTTCTAATAACTTCTGCCATCTCCCTCCACATCTCTTCTGCGCTTCCATTCTCATCCCACTTTGCCTCTTCTCCTACCTGTCTTAGGAAGCTTATTTGCTCCTCACCTTTCATCTGCCACCACCTCGTCCTTGGGTTCTTCGTATGATATCTTTCCTCAATTTTTGCTTAACGTGAAAATCCATGACGAGCATCCTATGTTGTGTTGTCAAACTCTCTCCTGGGATAATTTTACAATTAATGTAAAATTTTCGGTCGACTCTCCTTAACAAGAAGAAGTCCATTTGAGAGCTTGTCATGCCACTCTTATAGGTTATAATAAGATGTTCGTCTCCCTTTTTAAAACATGTATTTGCGATGAGAATGTCAAAGGTTGAGGAAAAGTCCAAAATATGTTTATCCTCGGCATTGATCACCTCGAAACTATGGCCTCCGTGAATACTTTCGTACCTAGTCACTTCTCTTTCAACATGGCCATTTAAATCTCCTTCTAAGAAAATCTTATCTTCCGAAGGTATGTCTTGGACCAAACTCTCTAAATCCTCCAAAAACCTTATTTTGTATTGTTTGTCCGAACCCACTTGAGGTGCATAGGCGCTAATCACATGCAAAACACCTCCCTCCACCATAAGTTTGATAGAGATGATCCGATCTTCCACCTTCTTGACATCCACTACGTTCTTCTTCAACTGCTTATCCACAATAATACCAACATCATTCCTATTCTTCACATTTCCTGTATACCAAACTTTGAAACAGGAAGTATCCAACTCCCTAGCCTTCGTACTAACTCATTTTGTTTCTTGTAGGCACTTAATGTTAATCTTCCTCATTGTCATGGTGCCCACCACCTCCGTGGATTTTCCTGTTAGAGTACCGATGTTTCATGTCCCAAATCTCAACCTTCTGTTGCTCCGATCTTTACATTTTACTTTGTGAACTAGCTTATTTACCCTCGTCCGTTCACGAAAATGCGGGAACCTTTACTCATTTAACACTACATCTGGGTACTGATGCAGCGACTCTTACTCATTTGACACCGTACTTGAGTCATACAGTGCGTTGCTTCTGAGCAACGACCTAACTTTAACACAATAATATCTTTGATTCATGTCATGGGGATTCGACTATATTTTTATGTTGGTTGTCAAAAACCTAACACAACCCTTCTCCTTTTTCCGAATTTGAGACCAGCTATGTATCACAAGAGTAACATCGGCGGAATTATTTTCATATATATATTTTTTCAATAAAAGGGGGATTATTTAATGCCCAAACTTAGTAGTGTTCCAGCTTTTGTGATCGAGCTAGTGCTTTTATTAGGAGGCATACCGCCACCATAAAAAATTTGGTTAGTAGGTGTCTCTATCAAAGATGCAAATACGGTGAGTATAGATTTTTTGTTTGGTAAGATTAGACCCAAACTATTTATACAAAAATACAAATAAATTTAATGTTTGGTGAACTACTATGGAGGCGCCTCTTTAATTCGCTCAATCAAAGATATGATGAGCAGAATCGGCGGTGAAGATCAACCATTTCTGTGCTGATATGCTTGCCAATAATGGCCATCATCAGGTAGTGCTGATATGCTTTGTCAAACAGAAAAATCGAAATAAAGGTTAAAGTTTGTAGTCAAAATTTAAAATTTTTTAGGTGCTAAAATAATTATTTATTCTTTAATTTTTGTTGTTTTTGGGATGTAACCCACTAACCCCATCTCTTATAAGTTATAACAAAATTTTTGTCCTGTACAACTGCACTAAATAGTGGTGGAATTTTACCAAAAAAAAAAAAATAGTGGTGGAATTAAAAATTTTATAAGATAAAATTAAATTAAATATAAAATAAATTAAAATATAATATAACAAAAATTAATAAAATATAATTTTTAGCACGTGTGTACATCAAGTCAATAATTTAATTATTAAGTAAAAGTCGAAATAAATTTTAGTATTTTAGAATTATTCGACCATATTTGATAAAAGAAAAAGTATAAAGAATTAATTATTAGTTAATCAACATTAATCAATTTAAATTTATAATTTAAAATTCAGAGTTAATGATTTATGACTTAGGGTTTATATTTAAGAGAAAAAAAAACATATTTTAAAAATAATTGACCAATGTAAGCTAGAAAAAAATTCATTACTTAGCATTACGTTTCACATAAAAATAAAATAACTCGTTATTATATTTGAAGTAATTTTTTAAAATTTAATTATTCTATCATCATATATATAATATTTTATCAAATTTTTATATTTTTTTTAATTGACAAATTTTTTTTGAAAGTTAAAACAAGTTCAACATACTCGATGGAGCATACAAAACAAATAATAGATACCAACTAACTCTTGTGTTATCTCTGACATAGCCATCACTAACATAAGTTAGTTTCACACCATTCATTTGAGCTACAAAATGATCTAGCAATGCATTCCATCACGATTGTTATCTTATTCTAAAAAATGAATTCATTTTTACATAACCAGATATTTCATATAACTGAGAAGAACCCTACAAACCATATTTTACGCTCATCTTTTTTCATAGGCATCGTCCTCCAACTTTCAAAATGTTCTCTTATGGACCCCGGGATGCACCAGACTCAACCCACGTGAGCGACCCATGTGCACCATACCTTCCAAGCAAACTCACACGTAACAAACAAGTGTTGGACAGATTCAACTTCATTGTTGCACCTCACACAAACATTATCATTCTGAGCAATGATGTCGAATCTACTCAAACAATCATTTGTATTAACTCTACCTACTAGCACAAACCAATTAAACAACTCAACTCTAGGGGGTACTAATCCTTTCTAGATACATTTATGAACTTGTAGCTAAGGATGTCATCCGTCACAGTTTATTCCTGCAAAACCTGCACAAATGAATTAGTAGTATAAATGTCTTTTTTGTCAAACTTCTACACTACTTGTCAAATGTTTAACCATCCGCCACTCCTACTGCTGCCTTTCTTGAAAATTCTAGCAGCACCATTGTTGCCCGAGCAGTCTCTCACTAAATTTGCAACAAGAATAATTATCCATTTTATATGTAAAATAAAATATAATAATGAATTTGCAACAAGAACAATCATTCTTTTTGTATGTAAAATGAACATTTGTATGCAAATAAAATCTCTAATAAATATCTTGTCAGAAATTTGCGCTTCAACAATATTACCATCTGAGTGAGTATAATGATCACAGATATAGGAAGATGAGGTTGTAGTACCCATTGAAGAATTAGGAAATTATTATAGAGATAGATTTGTGAAGTATAATAATTTTTAAAATGATTTGAACGGTAATGAATGTGAAATTTTTCATGAAAAAAAGAGATTATAGAGATGAATTAAATCAGCTTCATAAAATATTATTTCTTTTAAATTGGTTATGAGTAGTGAGAATGTGTTGTATGAGTTTGATAAAAGAAAAAATATTTTTTCTCTAATTTCATTGTCTAGATGTTGTAGGAAGAAGTGCGGAAAGAAAAGATGTGATAACTTATAATTACACTAAATCAATTGGACGAGATTGATTCTCTTCACGGCTGCGTCTACATGAACTGCAGAGGGATAGCGGCACGTGGCTAGGTTGCGGCGGCGCCGAGACGGGCAATAAGAAGACAGCGGCGCAGGACGAGACTACGACGACGTGCACGGTCAGCGGCTGAACGACATTAGAAGGAACGACGTTATTATGTGTCTAAGAAAAGATCTTTAAAAAAATATAACTTAAAAAATAATTTTTACTTTGAATATAATAAGCTAATTATTTATTAAGTAATATAAAATAAAATTTAATTATTTTATATTTTTATGTTATTATTTAAAATATTATTTTAATATAATTTTTTTAATATTATAAAAGTTTTATTATATAATAATTAATTTTAATGAATAAAAAATATTTATATTTTTTGTATTTATGTATTTTATATTTATTTATTTAAAAATAAAAAATTATATTATCATTTAAAGTATTATATATATATCAAAAGATATTTATTTATATACTAAAATATTATATATTTATTAGATTCTATTAATACTTTTTTTTATATTAGTTTTTAATTTTTATATTTAATAAAATCTGATAATTTATATAAATATGATATATCTAATATACACAAAATTATTACGTTGATTTTAGACATACTCAGATAAGACAAACTATTTAAGTATTTATACAAAATTTATTGTTTGGTGAACCACTGTATGGAGACGCCTCTTTAAATCGCTCAATCATCATAAATTTTTTACATATTCATACCTAATAAATTTATATTATTGTTGTTGTTACGGCTACTAACTTTAAAAAATTTTATCATCTTCCATTAATTTCTTAGGTTCTAATTTGGATGTTAGAAATTCTTACAAATTTAAATTTGTGTACACCTCGTTAATATGTTAAAAAGAGTAATGTTAGGGGACTAGTAATTTTTGTGATTGTTAGCCATCAACTAGTCATCAATGATAATTTGATGGTGTGAGATTGGTATAAAATTTCATCCGATGGCTCACCTTCCTCTGCTGGTTACATGCTGACTAAAATTCAATAAAATTACTGGCCCTCTAGACTTTTACATGTTAAAAATCTTTAGTTACTCTTATTTACTGAGCTTAAAAAGTTTACCGTGTATCATTGTTAGGCTCAGACCAATTTATCCAGATCAAAGTGTTCTTTTTGTAAACTCATTATTGCCACGTATTAAAGACTCATTAAAAATTATATCTTAACCACTATATCCATCAGATTTATTTGCCCATCACAAACGTTACCTATATAAAATAGACTCACATCAGACTCATATTTGTTCATCAAATACTCCTGTTTGTCGTCAGGATACAAAAACAAAAACATACATGTCATCTTAAGTTCTAATATAATTATTTACATAAAAATATATTGCTTAACAAGTATCCACGTCTAATAAGATTATTAATTTTTTTATTTTTTATTTTTATAATAAATATTTTTTCTTTAGTTTTATTTTATATTCAATTAATTATTATTTTAAATTTTATTAATTCATTAATTAGTTTATAATTATTATACTCTTCAAGTATTTATAAACTTATATTTATTATATTTTTTAAGTATTTATAAAAAAAATAAAAAATAACAATCATAGAAATATAAAATATATTGTTGTTAATAAAATATTATTTTTTTACTTTGTAAATATAATTTAATTTTTATATAATATATTTAATAAAAAATATGTCTAGAAATTAATTTGTTTTTAGCTCAACTAGGTTTGATGAGTAAGTTTGACCGGATTAATTTAAACCAATTTGAATAAATTTGATTGAATTTTATTGAATTTGATTATGTTTAATTAGATTAATTATTTAATTGATTTAAATAATTACTCAACCCGAATTAACGAGTTAGTGACTGAGTTTTTGGTCTGATCAATTAGGTCGGAATGAATTATATTTGATAAATATGATATAAATGATAAAAAAATTTTATTTTACACACTAAAATTAGTTATAATTTATTTTGTATAAATACATATATAATATATTTTAATTTTAATATATATTTTATTCTAATAACTATTTTAATAGCTGATTTTAGTATAGGATTAACATAGTTGATAAATAATACATGTTAAAAAGGGAAAAAAAATAATTAAACTCACCTATCCAAAGTTTCAAACTTATATAGAAAGCCTAAAATGGAAGAAATGAAGAAGAGAGAGAGAAAGATGTAGAAGAACAACTTAGCAATTACATACATACGTGACTAGTTTCATTGTGGTCGTCATCATCATCATAATAATAAAGCCATTGAATAGGATCTTATTAATTATGGATGAACATATATAGAGCAAACTTATTACAGAGATAAGCACACACTTAATAATAATTAACACAATACTGAAATTTTCCACCAAACATAGTAGGATTATTATCGAAATCCATATCCATGCTTAATCAAATAATTAATCGGTTTTGTCACCGCCGGTAACCGCGTCTGTCACTGTTCTTCCAACTTCATATCCCGCATGTCCTACAGCTTTGGCTCCGCCGGCCACCACGCCCGAAACATCCGCTCCCACTTCGTATCCAGCGTGCCCTACCGCTTTTGCCCCGCCGGCCACCACGCCTGACACTACTTTTCCGGCTTCATATCCTGCGTTGCCTACGGTTTTGGCTCCGCCGGCGACCACGCCTGAGACATCTGCTCCGACTTCGTATCCGGCGTTGCCCACAGCTTTTGCACCTCCGGCAACGACGCCGGAAGCATCGGCTCCGAGTTCGTATCCGGCATGACCTACGGTTTTTGCTGCGCCGGAGACGACGCCTGAAGCATCGGCTCCAACTTCATATCCGGCGTGGCCAACGGCTTGTGCTGCATCGGTGACAGTGTTGGCAGCGGCAGAAGCGAGTTTAGACGCTGCTCCAAACATTGTTGAAAGTTGAAAGAGAGAGTGAGAGTGAAGATAGAAAATTATTGTATGTGGTTGATGAATATTTTGAGAGCTGCTTCCCTTTTTATAGAAAACTCCCATCACAAATCATTATTAATCTATCAATATCACATTATTGGATTTACACTTATTTCTTCTATTTAGAAATAATAATAATAATAATAGTCTATTTCATCACGTTTGATTATTAATTAGTATATGAGTATTCGTAAACATAAAATATATAATAAAAAAATTTTAGGAGCCAATGTCGCTGCAACAAAAATTTTTTTAACTCTCTTCAAATATGAAGGAAAAATATATCTGACTCTCTTAAAATAAAAATATTTAAAATTCAATTAAAAAAATTAAAAAATCAAACTCAATAAAATTTTATTTTTAGTGTGCTGCATATTGAGTTTGTTTAGGAATCTTCTGTAACTATAGTGTTTGCTGAAATTAGTTGCTATTGTTAGAAAGATAAAAGATAACAGTAAATAAAACGAGGAGTGTTAGGGCCAATAATTTTTGTGTTTTGTAACTATTAATTGGTTATTAATAGTATTTTTAATGGTGTGATATTACATTCAATGGTAGAAGATTACTGACTTTTCTTTTGATGGTTAAGTGCTGGCCACAAAACACAAAAATTGCTGGCCCTTAGACTTTTTCAAATAGAATATTTATACGTATTTAAGTTGTATGGAATGAAACAATATAGAAAAATATTTATAGATGCTAAAAAATTTGAAATAATAAAGATATAATATCTTATAAGAAATATTCAAATATACTAAATAATTCTAATGAATGATAATTGATCATAATATATTTTAACATCTAAACTCAAGTGATCATTTGAGTTTGAAACTTATTTAAAACAATGAGATGAAAAAAACTGCATAAACTGATAAAATTGGTGCTAACAGTACTGTTGAAAAGAAGCGCAGACGAAACTGCCGTAAAAAAGTGCAGACAGAACTACTGCAAGAAAAATACAGACAAAATTGTTGCAAGAAAAGGGCAGAGGAAATTATCGCAAGAAAAGCGCAGACGAAATTGCCGCAAGAAAAGCACAGATGAAGCTGCCGTAACAAAACGCAGACGAAACTGTCACAAGAAAAGCGCAAAAGAAATTGCCAAAAGAATGGCGAACTGTCGAAAAACTACCAAAAAGTGGTAAACTACGATGAGATGGTAAATTGCCAGATGATGATGAACTGCTAAAAGGTGACAAAAAATATATGATTTTTCCAAGAGAATAATTAAGCAGCGGATAGTGGTGTTTGATTCATTAGACTCAAAAAGATACAAGACAAAGATGATAGATTAATCGATGAGGTGAAAAAGCATCAAAGGAGTGACAAAAGCAAGGAAAAATAGTATAGAGAAAAAGTGTAAAAATAATACAATAATTTTACTAGAAGAAAAAATAACCTATCATCTTTAAAGAGGATACCAAGTCTCTAATATAATATTAGAAAGAGTAAAAGAGAATAGTAGAAAAAAAATTTGTATGTATTAAAATTGTGCAAAATAATACAATATAAAAAAATATTTATAAGTACTAAGAAGGTCGAAATAATAAAAATATAATGTCTTATAATAAATATTCAGAAATAATAAATCATTTTAATGAGTACTAATTAATCATAATATATTCTAACATCTATAATATTGATTGCTTAGCATTACTCAATATATAAATATAATAGAAAATAAATATATTTGATTGTCTAAAAATAAATATGTACATATATATTAATATCATGAGTCAATTTTAAAGATTTTTTTCCAACATTCTATTATTCTACAATAAATTTTAATTATTAAATTAATTCTTAAATTTTTATTTCGTAAACAAATTAATCTCCATATTAAATTTTTAGTCTACATAAAAGTAATAATGTAGTGTAGTGATGATTTATCTAAATTTTTTAATAGAATGTGACGTATAATTTGTCTAATAAAATAAAAATATTAAAAAAAATTAATAATTAAAATTTGTTGTAACTAAAATATTTTTACTTACAATTGTTTCGATAATTACTCATAAATTCAATAGAACACTGAAACATACACTGTTTCAATATTTTTAGAATTTCAACCCAAAATTTCTTAATTAGGACTAATCTCACATGCTAGTAACCATTAATATCCGAAGTCCTAAGAACCAATCAACAACGACAACTATAAGCTCTTTTGTGTATGAGGGGAAACTGGAAAAAATATTTCTGCCACAACCCATTCTCAATGATTATTATATATAGTTATATATTGGCTAAACTCGTTCGACAATTTGATGAACATTTTAAATTCATTTTAATATAATATTTGCTTAAAGAACACATTAAAACACTCACGTTCATTTAGTTCATTTTAAAGAACACATTAAAACACGACACGAGATGCATGCGACACTTGCAATCAATGATTTTGTAGTGATATTGTTATCCACTGATTCCATCTCATATAGAAAAAAAATCTATATATGGTGGAGTAATATGAGCCATAGCCATTTTAGTGTGGGGTCTAAATAATTGAATTATATTGACCGTAAGAGACTTTGTAACGTGCATATTGGGTCATCGTTTCCGTCATTCATGCATGCCTCTCAACTCTCATGTCGCAATCTTAATCCCCATTGGTCCGATCCATTAGTTTTTCCACCACATTTTTATGGTTTTAATTATTTAAATTATTGTGCATATAAATTAAATTACTCTGTATGATATATCAATCATCAAATGGGTTCCACCATTTTTTACATTATTATTTTTTACGTGAGCCTTAAGCTTGTGTGCATGAAATTAAAATATAGTAATAAGAAAAAATGTATGTTATAAATTCAAAGTTTACGGATATAACAACCATGCTATATCCAATCCTTTTTCGACATAGAAATTGTCGTTTGCGTAGGGCTTTCACATTGAATTTTATTAATATGCTTTATTATTGCATCAAATGAATTAATTTTTAATTTATTAATTAGCCATTAATTAATCATTAATAATATTTTTAATAGTATAAAATTATATTTAATAATATAAAATTATTTAATTTTTTTTTATAATTAAATATTGCCTAAAATTTAATAAAAATGCTGGTTCCTCGACACTCTTCTTAAGTCTTAATTAAAGACACTACTCCATAACAATGTAGAGGGTTTCTATTATTATCTATTCGCTATACAATTATACAAACACCTTTTTGAAAGGCATTTTTCTGTAATCACACAGCGATTAATTATTTTCCGAAGGAAGAAAATCATAATGAATGGAAAATTTCGAGACTCCACCAGGGAAGTAATTATATTTGAAACACAAATTAATCTCTGTTAACGATGGATCATATTTTAATTTACTTGTATTGTTTATTATGATAGACTTATCACACACTATAAGAAAAATACTGAGAAAATCGTCGAATTTATCATCGGATTTAACATCAAACATTAGCGACAAATTTTTCGTCGAATTTACTGTTGGATTTGACAATAAATTCATCACCCTATAATATTATCATCAGAATTGATATTCCGACAATACCGTCAGCGTTAAAATTTAGAGGAAAAATCATTTTTGGCACACTAGCTACCGTCAGATTTACCGACGAGTAAATCCGACGCTGAAGCTTGTTGTTGAGTTAAGAAATTCACTAATAATTATAATTGATTATCACAAACATTATTTTATTGGGTTAATCATCCAATTAGTTTTGATTGCATTTGTTTAAGTGATGCAGGCCTAAATAAAAGTTGCAGCAACCCAAACAAATAAAAATAGAAACAAAATCTTCGGTGGGTCTCCTAACACTCAAAGTTTAAAGAAGAATAATGCAAAGCAATTAGATGGGCTGAATGAAATTATTCAAACCCAAGCCCATAAAGACTCCATCAAGCTGAAGTCTTTCAAAACACCTCACATGTTTGCTTCAGTCACAAAATCAGAAAGAAAGTGAAAGAGAGCTTCGTTCTTCTTGCTCCAATCACCAAAAAAGAAAGAGAGAGAAAGGTTAAGCAAAAAGTAAATATCTAATCGCCAAAACCAAACCGTGTTAAGCTAAGTCAGAAGATAAAGGTGATTTATTTCCATTTGTATGCATGTTAATTTCTTTACTCCTTCTCCAACTCTCTGCAACACCATTTTTGGATAAATGAAGAAAGAAGTCTTTAATCTCTGTTGCTGTAAATCAATGGTTCACAAAGTTTTTTGGAGGCAAAGCACATCATTAATGGTTTGGAATTGGGTTTATCATTGACCAACTTTTATCTTTACTAATATGAGGCATTCGGTCAAGTAAAAAATGATCTGTTCCAAAAATCTTAATTTAGGGATTAATGGAAGACAGTAAAAGGCTAAGTTGGTAGCACATAGCTCGAGGAGTTGACTTGAAAGAGAGCAACTCAGTAACATAGAAGGAGATACAAAAAGAAAAATCTTCATCTTTCTGAAGACAAGAAGAGAGAACCTGGGTTTGGAAGTTTTGTTCTGAGAAGCTTTTTCTGAGTAGAGTTCATCAACTTGGACAGTGCTTTCTAGTAAAAGAAGCATTCCGCCAAAATGAGGAACGAAATTAGAGTCAAGTGAATCTGGTTCAACCTATAGCAACAGAGGCTGTTGAAGCATTAATCTTCTTCATGTTTTTACAGTTTGTATTTCATTTTCAATGTATATCTTCCTATAATTTCTTGAGTGGTAAAAGGCAGAAAGAGATGAATCAAGAAAAAGCCTATGAGTGATAAAAGGTTGAGTGATACACTTGAGTGAAAAGGCTAAAGTGATTTTAGATTTCTTTAGGTTGTTTCTTGTGTCTTGCATCTTGTACTAGTGAGGTACCCCTTTCTTAGTTGGGTATGCACTAAGAGTGAAGAGTTAGGTATTAGCAAAACCAAGTCAAGTTAGGTTAGAACTTGAGAGGGAAAGAATTGTGTCAATAATGTGGAATTGGTGTATGTAATACTTTAACTATAGTGGAAATTCCACCACTGTTGTGGTGGAAATTGGATGTAGGTTGTATTGCACAAGGCAACTGAACTAGGATACATGTTGGTGTCATTCTTCTTCTCTTTCTCTGTGTTCTGTTTTCTGAAATTCATAAGACAAAAATAAATTGTCTCATAGATGTTTCGCTGCTGAGTTCAAACAGATTCAAATTCAACTCTCCTTCTCTAAGTCTTCAACAACCTTCACTTTTTTAGTGAAACATTGTGTTTTGGTTACACACACCACGTTACTGTTGGATTAATCCACCGATAAATCCAACGATAATCGTGCCCTAAATTTGAACCATAAACCATCTTCCTCTTCATTTCAAAATTGGTTTCCCTCTCTAATCTCTCACATTCCTCTCTCTCTCACTCTCTAACCTCTCACCTCTTAGTATCTCTCTAGTCCTTGCAAAGGTCACCGGCCCCGCCGCTCCAACCGTCACTGTTGCCCTGCCCTGCCGCCGCTGGAAAGATCGTCACTGCTGCTCGAAACGCCCCCTTATTTGTTCTTTGCTCCCGCTGCTGCTGTCTTGCTGCCACTGGAAAGGCCGCCGCTGCTCGAACCGCTCATTTATGTCTTCTCTCTTTTAATTATTTTGCATTCTAGGTTTTTATTGAATCTGTTTTTTCTGTTTAATTTTTGATTAATTAATCTTAATTTTATTTAGTTAGTTGATTTTTAGTAATTAATTTAGTTAGATTAATTTTTGTTTTAGTTAATTTTAGGTGGTTAAGAGTTTTCATTGAATCTGTCCTTTACATTATTTAATTTTTGCTTAGTTAATCTTAATTTCATTAGTTAGTTGATTTTTAGTAATTAGTTTATGTAGATTAATTTCTATTATAGCTGATTTTTAGGTGGCTAGGTTAGAATAATTTAATTAGATTGAGAGGTTCTGATCTCTACTCAATGTATTTAGAATTATTATCTGAGATTGCCGATTCTTGTTGCTGGAATTATTTGAATTGGTCTGAATCATTAATTCTGTGTTTTACTGTTAATTTGGCTGAAGAATTGTTATCGAATTTATTTGAGCAATGCTTAACTGTTATGATGATTCGCTGGTTGTTATTGCTTTGTTAGAAAATTACTATTTTAATGCTTATTTTGCTAATTCATATTACTGATGAAACTGCTAGTTTATGCTGATTAATTATAACATTTTGCCATATACATTGTTAGTGATGTTTCATCATGTTATTTTGTGCTTCCTTGAGTTTGCATTTTAAATTTTTTGGATTGTTAGAATACTTTTGGAAGTTAAAATGTTTTGAAAATTTGTTAACAAAATTAGAATGCTTTGTTAGAATGCTATGAAAGTTATAATACTTTGAAAAAAAAAAACAAGATAAAAAATCAGATAGAACAAAGTTAGAATGCTTTGAAAATCTAATTTAATTATTTTGAAACTAAAACACAAGAAAATTTCCTTTTTTATTTACTAAGCTAAACCATTTTTTGAATTATTTATTGTTTCTTGAGTTTCTTCTTATGTTATTATTTATTGGTATTTGTCGTCTTATTAATATATATGTTATAAATATATTCGTTGTACAGACATGACGACAGCCATCAGAAGTAGGTCTAGTGAACCACGTGGTCGTGGTAGAGGGAAGGCTTTCACTGAATCCTCCGGGATTATCCAATCATCGCCCTCTACCCCGACTACCCCATCAACCCCTGTGATGTCACAGGCGGGTCCATCAGACCAGCAATTTATCATGGTCCCAAACCCGAACTGGATGCCTCCTTTTGTCTCTGTCACTAGCATTACTGATCCCTAGAAAGTTGTGGAGCTGACGGATGAGGTGCAGAAGCTAACACAGGAACTTCACCATAATAGGTAGGGGTGAAAACAGGCCAAATCAGGTCAGACTTTGCTTTTAACAGGCCTGACCTGTCATGTAGTCAATTGGCCTGAGTTTGACCTGCAACCTACTATAGGATTCTTTTAAAGTACTAAGAGCCTGGCCTGGCCTGAAACTTGTTAAAAGGCCTGATAATTTTTTTTATAAAATAAAAATATGATTTAAAAGAATTGTTTTTTTAATAAACATATTTATATGTAATATGTCATATTTAATATTTATAAAAATTTTATATTTTAAAGTATTTAAAATATACAAAACTATTTATAATAAAATATAATAAATTTAAAATATCTCATAATTTTGTTAATAATAAAAATATTATTTATATATGTAATTATGTATTAACCGGCCCAGGCAGGCCTGGCAGTCTAATAAGGTTAATTAGTGAATCTGGGACTGACCTATTAAAATAATAAGGTTTTTATAAGAGCTTGGGCCTCTGCCTATTTTATAACAGGCCAGGCCAAACACAGGCCAGGCTACAGGCCCCTGGCAGGCCGGCTGACCTTTTTTCACCCCTAGTAATAGGAGCATTCTGAGTAGAGGTATCGAAAAATTCTTGCACGCGTTGCTGTCACCTCAGACCTGATGGAGAAGTTGGAGTAGCTCAATGTAACGACAGCAGATGGAGGAATACAACCAGCAGATGCACGCTGGAGGCAACAGCGCTGCTGGTTTCAGCGGCGACGCTGCTGGTGGGCACCAACGGTAGCACCCACTCCACCACCTCAACAGGGGACCACGACGCAGCCGCTGCCGATGATTATCAGGATCTGCTGGAGTTAGGATTTTATGCATTTTTGTTTATTTAGAGAACAGTACTCTACTTCTATGATATTTTATTGTATTTATTCCATTTATTTTTAATAAAATAATTTGTTGATTTCTATTAATTTATATTTCTGATAACAATGTTTTTAATAAGAGTTTTAATTTGATTTGACTGTTAATTTTGACTAAACTATGCTAAAAAAAGAATAAAAGATAAAAGAGCTTATTGGCGGATGTACTGTCGGATTAATCCGACAGTAATCATCAACTCAGACTCGACAATCCATTGAAAATACCGACAAAAAATTCACCGGTAATTAGCATCGAACAAAAAAAATTCACTGGTAATGGATTTTCGGCGCCGTTTATACCGTCAACTACAGGACGACGATAAATGTGACGATAAGTTTGACGATAATCTATTTAGCGACGGATTTATTTGATTAATCCGACCGTAATCAGCGTTTTTCTTGTAGTGAGAGTTGGGTAATCATATATTACAATACAAGGTGAATATCTATAAGGGATAATTTTTTTAAAAGACTATAAAATTCTTGTAAAAATTAATTTAAGCAAAAGTATTAATTAGGATCTTAAAAATTGTGATTTTTATATATTGATTGTCCTCGTAAGTTTTGATTATGATAGAATTGTATTTTAAGATTGGTTTCTTTTTTTTCTTCTTTCATATGTTCATCGAGATAGTAGCTAATATTTTTAGTAAAATAAAAACCATAAATATCTGGTGTTATGGGCAGAAGACTATCTTTATATGCATCATTACTTTTAATTTAATGCGTTTATCAAACATTAGTATCAACAGATGCAATTAAGTCATTTATAATTTATAAATAATTACATTAGCCTAACATAACTCTTTAAAAAAATATATATATCCTTATTAGCCTTTAATTTTAATTCTGTTGAGATTAATTACCTTTTTGTCATTGATGCCTCTTTTGAGTTAACGGAACATATTTATGCAGAAGAGTTACATAAGTATATTTTGTTAATCTATAGAAAAAATATTGATAAAGAGACTAATTTGTCTCACAGAAATAAAGATAAAAAACAAAAAAAAATATTTTTTTTGAAGACCTTGTTGTCTTTTAAATTAATTATAAAAATTATTTAAAATTTTTTATAATAATAATGATGATGAACTAAATAATTTTAATTCGATAATTAGAACATTGTATCATTTGATTTAAGTCATTTTCTGAAGAAACTATTATTGATGAAAGTTCAAAATATTATTCCTATAAAAAATATTCGTTAAAAGAAACATATTTGATTTTTTGTTAATGAAAAATAACAGTAGTCAAAGAGCCAAATTAATTAAATTTTAATATTCTGTTAATTAAAGAAATTAATATATTTTAAATATTTTTTTAAAGTTAAGAATGAAATTTAAATTCGAAACATCTAAATAGAGATAAAGAGATTATGTCATTTGAGTTATATCTCATTGAAAATATATTTTAAATAGTTTATGTATTAAGAAAAGTGTTTTAAGAATAAATAAACACATTTATTTATTATATATTATTTTCTGTTTAAATATATCAGCAGTGTAAATTTATTATATTTATTTTGAATTAATTTTATATATTATAAATATTTTTACAACTGTTTTTAAAATTTGCTTGAAACAAAAACAATAATTTGTATTACTCACATGTCAAATAACAAATTAAAAAATATTAAGAGTCCATAATAATTTCTCAAAAAATAAAAAATATTAAATCTGATCACCACGTGGTGCACGCGAGGGACAAAAAGGCAAATTCATTGGCTATTGATAGTAAGATCCATTTCTCCTCCTTATCGCTATAGGATTTACCCACTTTTTTTTTTTTTTTTTTACTTTTCTTTTCAGTTATTTACTTATTTCTTTTTCTTCTTCATTGGTTTTTTTACTTTTTTGTTGTTTAATAAGTTTTTTGGTGGGGTGGATACACTTTTTCGGGTCACTTCTGGAGTGTATGTAACATTTTATATTGATCATTCTCGAAATTGTTGGAGTTGAAAATCGAAATAGCTCAACCTTAACTCACCATATTAAGCAAGAGATACCTTTAATTTTTTTTTTCTAGTCGATGGAAGAGTCAAAATAGAATTATAAGAAGGAATAGATGCCGTGAAGTATTTTTGAATATAAAAAATAAAAAATAATTTTATTTTGTCTTTTAGAGATGAATACCAAAATTAGAACAGAAAAAGAAAAGTAACACAATGATGTATTTTGTTTCAGTTATATTATGTAATATAGTCTATATTCAGTCTTCATTACAAATAGATAAAATTTCACTATCTTTAACTAAGATTACATTCACCAATTTTCTTAGGATTCAATTCAATTCTATCTGGGACAGACCCAACTTCTACTCAAACTAGATTTGACTAGGTTTACTCTCTAAATTTTCAACTACGAAGTGCTCACCCAACTTAGCAAGAAAATCCCCTCAAGATCATGATAAAAAACAGAAATACTTACAAAAGATTTTTAAAATAAACATTTGACTTTTATCCAAGTCTAACTCTCTCTGCCCTTTTTTATTCAATGACTTTTTCTTACATTCTTCACTATAATACCTTTTTTCATTGAAACAAAGAAAGATTAAAATGAGAAAACAGAATATTCAATTGAGAACCATGAAGCAGAAAAAGATATAGCTCTGTAAATTATGGGAACCCAAACTTTGTGCTATCACTCCTTGTATCAATCTCTGTCCGTTTACCCCTTTAATAAAGGAGTGAAACTTCCAAAATTTGAAATTTGACTTCAGCAACTTGTTTGACTTCTTCTTCCCCAATATCAATAGCAGCAGTGATACAGAAGAGATATTAAATAATAGCAGTAAATTAATAGTACATGTATTTATACTTTTCATCTTTTCTTTCATCCTTTTTCATATTGTTTCTTGAATCTGAGCCTTTCATTTGTTATTTGATTTCAATTTTTTTTACCATTGATTTTATACAAAATTTCATAACCTCTATTTGAATAAATTTTTCATTCTGTGTATGAAAAAAGAAGATTTCTTTAACTTTCATTGATGAAACATAAATGATAAAAAAAATTTCTGCTATAGTCTTTGGATGAGATTTATACTTTAGAATCCTAGTTCTTTTTAACTTTCTTTTTTTTTTGCTTGAAAATAGTAACTCATTTTTTTACTTTTGATTTGAGTCCTAATCAATTTTTTTCTTTTTTACTGTCTTTCTTAACTTCACATGGGTGAGAGTAGAGAGATATGAGAAAGAAGAGAGAATTTGGTTTAGTGGTGTGGTGATTTAATTCAAATGAAAGTATGGTTCCTTTCTTTAGTTAGCAATCAACTAGAGTATATGAATTTGGATCACCAATTGGGCCAACTACTTGTCTTTGGGCCAGATTTATTTGTTTTTTTCTTTTTATTTATTTTGGCCTTATGTTTGCTTTTGTTGTTTATAAAAAATTGTTGGTATAAGTAACAAATATTCTCGAGTCACGTCTCACGACTGTATATAAGTCTGAAGTTTGTTGTTAGGCCAATTTACTTTATATTAATTTCTTGCATAATTAAGCAAAACTATTCATACACTTAATTGAATTTTTAATCCAACAATAATATTTAATTATTATTAATTTATTTCTTGTTAGTTCTTTAAATTTAACCATTTTTTTAATATTATATTTTTTTTCTTTTCTTTAGTTGAATGAATACAGGTTCATTATCTTCCAAGTAATTTTGTAATACTATGTGTTTCTTCTTTTTTTATTTAATTTTTTTGTTTTTATTCTTATTAAAAAAGTAAAACAGGAAGAAATTTGAGAAGTAAAACAAAAATAAAAAGATTAATAAGAAAAAGATGATAATGATGATAAAAAAGAACAAGCAGTAAAAGATGAAGAGGAGGAAGCGAAAGAGTTTTGAATTATGCAGAACTTATCAGAATAAAAATGCACCAAAATTTCTTAATATTAACACATAAATTTCTTAGTTTGTACATCAAAATTTTGTTACAAACCTCAATTAACTCAGAAATGTACCAAAATTATTTAATGACTGCGACACACAAACTTAGTTTGAAAACAACACACAAAAATAATTGAATTATCAACAAAAACACATCAATATCAATTTTGGATCAGACAACGTCGTCAATATGGCAAAAATTCTACGATGATGATAACAATAACGACGATATGTATAAGAAGAAGGCGACGATGACTATAATGATGATGAAGATAATGGAGGAAAAGGAGGAAAAAGAAGGAGGAGAAGAAATTCCAATGAAAAAAGAGGAAGAAGAGGAAGAGGAGGAGGAAGTGGTGTTGGTGACGACGATAATGAAAGAGAAAAATAACGAAAAAAAAGGAGAATACGAAATATCAAGAGTGAAGAAGATCAGAAGAAGAATTATATATTGAGATTAATTCATACTAAAATTATTAAAAAAGATTAATATTTATAACATTTAAAAAGAAGGATCAAATTTTTTTATAAAAAATATATATATTTTTTAAATTATTTTTTATTTATTTTTTATAATCTTTACAACATTAAATTTTATTCCTCCTAAAATCTTAGTTATTTTTATAATCATTTATTTTTTATTCACGCGGTTTTCTATTATTTCTTCTTTTCATGAGGGTATACTAATTAAATGTGATACTTATATTTTAAATCAAATATATAACATCTAATTTTGTAATATTTTAAATTTTAATAATAATTTTAAAAATATTATCTTGTAAAAAATAATATTTTTTTAAATTTGTCATAGATTTTTATAACTAAAATTACACCATTATTTAAATAAGAAAACTGCGATACTATACAAATTTTAAATTTAAGATACTTTATCACAACTCTCAAATTGTAAAATAATGAACTTGACCATTATTCTATATTTATTTTTGTGTTAACCTATTAATTTAAATCAACAGTTATGGTCATTATTAACCGAAAAAGAAAATACACAACAGTAAAAATAAGATGGGAATAAATCTTTCGTATATAAATAAAATCATAAAGTGTGTATCACTCTTAATTATTTAACTGGTAAAAATAAATAATAATACCAACAATTAAAGAATATATATGCACAAGAACTCAATGCATTTGAATTAGTATAGTGTTTGAATTTATATAGCGTTCTTCCGAGGTCACTCTAAATTCAAAATAAATGGTCTTCTTAAACTCACAACCACCTCCTTTTTTATTCCTCTAAAATCACATAAATGAGAAAATAAATAAAAAATAATAATTATAAAAATAATCAAAATTTTAGAAAGAATAAAAGTTATTGCTGTAAAAATTAGGTATAATAAATAAAAAAATAATTAAAAATATATTTATCTTTTTATAAAAAATTTTGACTTTTTTTCTTAAATATTATAAACAGTATTTTTTAAATAATTTTAATATTAAAAGTATTTTTTAATAATTAAATCTTTTAAAGAATCCTTTAAAGTATTTTTTTCTTTAAAATATGTATAGCGGGCTTAAAAACGGTTTTATAGAATTACTTTTTATCTCTAATGTTTTTTAAAAAATTATAATTATTTTTAAAATTTAATTTGATCCAATTTTATTACTGAAATAAATTTTAGTTTTATTTTTACTGTTAAATTTTTAAAAGTTAATAATTAGTCGATTGTTTTTACAATTTTAACCCTGTCCAATTTAAGAAAGAATGAGAGAGGGACAACAATGGAACCACACATGCAGAGAGGCAGTGACGAGGAGTGAGGAGAGGTAAGCAAAGGCAGCGATGATGAGGGGATGCAGCTGATGAGTGGTGGTGCTAGGTGACATTTGGGAGGTGAAGGTTGGATTAGGGTTAGAATAAGGTTAAAATTATGAGTAATTTTGAGGATGATGCTGATATATTAAAGGGTAAAACTGTAAAAGAATTTGACTAATTGTTTGCCGTAAAAAATGTGACGATTGAAAATATTTTAATAACATTTAGAAACTACAAAGGGTATACTTCACCCTAATATATTATTAATGCATCGTTCAAAAGTCAAAAACATTATGAGAAAGGAAAAACCACTTGGTTCCTAAAGCATGAAATACAATTAGTAAAACTAGTAGTATATAATTAACTAAAGAAAAATACCTAAAAGACAATAAAAAATAGTCCAAACTTATTTAATTTAATTATCAATAAAATAATTAAATAATATTAAATATAATAAATATATAGATTTAACTAACATGTGCCTTTAACTAAATTCTAAATGTATAATTATAAATATTACATATTTACGTGTATGTATTCGAGATAAAAAGCATTAATTAGGTCGCAGTATTTAATTTGTTGACAAGATGACACACTCTTTATTTACAAAAAATATATATATATAAATGAGAGTCCGTACCTCTCTCAAAAGAAAATTGTTATATGCATGCATACCGTATTAACGTTGAATTGAATAATTTTTTGTTGAAATAGTATAAAGGTAGCATGCAATGATGCATGACAGGGAATGAGTGGAATCTCTAATAATGGGTTGCTCCTTCTTCTTCTTCATACATGGTACTTGGAAGGAGGGCACCCCATCGTACATACGTGTGGGACTCAACGGCCTCTTTGGATGCTTCAGCTAAAACAACATACATTCTTACTCATTTTCTCATCCAAAATCTTCATCTTCTTCTTCTTATTTTTCTTTTTCAATTTTCATGTATTATCCTCTTTAACACATATTTGAGATATGGTTCCATGATTCTTGACAAATAAAACTAGAAAATTAGATTTTTTTTATTGAGACTTTCATACTTGTATTGTATATATATAATCAATGACTTCCTTACCTCAATATATAATAATAAAGAGTAATTCTCTACTTTCAAATAATTTTATATCCAAATTCATCTAAGTGATTTGAGTTACACGTTTCTTCTTCTTTTTATTATTTTTTAATTTCGTTACCGTCTTTACCAACAACACATCTTCCTCCTCCTCCTATTAGAATTTCATCTCCTCCTTCTTTTTCATTCTTCTCCTCCATCAACATCATCATTATTATTGTCGTTGTCTTCTTCTAATACGTATCATCGTTATCGTTATCATTGAATCTGAATTTATATAATGGATAATTTTTGGTTCATTTGGTATTATACAATAATTTCGTTTTAAGCTAATTTTCGGTTCATTCGAGACACAAGTGTTTTTGAATTTGAATTTATATAATGAACAATTTTCGGTTCATTTAATATTATACAATGATTTTGTTTTGATGATATTTTCGGTTCATTCGAGACGCAAGTGTTTCTGAATTCGAATTAATATAATGGACTATTTTCGGTTTATTTGGTATTATACAATGATTTCGTGTTAATAATATTTTCGATTCATTCGATCATCATAGAAGATCTCAAGATCATAATCAACAAAGATGTTAGTAAAATGTTAGTATTGTTGGTAATGACATAAATAATGATGGAGGAGAGAGAAAAAAAAGAAGGAGATGTGATAATATGGTAGTGGTAACGATAAAAAAAAAGGAAAAGGAGGAAAAAAATAAAACTTTGCAGTATAAATTAAATGACTTGAATAAAATTAATAAAATTGAATGTAAAATTATTTAAATCTATATATATATAGCGGGGCTCAAAAATAAAATATAGCATAAATATGCGTTTTAGATCATATATCTTCGTAATCCACGTTTGAAATTTTCCTTTTCACTTTGTTTTAAATAAGAAAATACAATGAAAAATAAAAGAAATAGGCATGAGGATAAATGTAAAACTCATCTCTATCTTTACAATTTTTCTTTTCTTGTCTTCTTACGTTTTTGTTTTTGGTGACTTGTCTTCTTACGTTTTGATCCGATTTTAATACTTTTTTCTTTTATATCTCATGTTATTATTTTTTTAAATATACCAAATCAAGCACAAAAATAATATATTTGTCGATATACTTTACTATTTACTTATAGATGCATATATTAACGTATAAAAAATAATTTTAACAACATGCTAAAATATAATAATGTTTGTGTCATTATTATTACTTTTATTTGAATATAAAAATTTTCACTTATGAGTTACCAAAATAAGTTAGTCAACTTTAACTAAAAAAAAAGACTCATTACAGAATTAGAAATTTTTTTATTTTGATTTTTCATACTTACATTGCATATAATTATGGGGCAATTAATTAATGACTTCTTTCTTTCAATATAATAATAATAATAATAATAATAATAATAATAATAATAATAATAATAATAATACTTTTTTATTATTATTTTTTTACAAAAAATAAGAACTCGAACCCATAATTTTTTAGATGAATATAGAAAATTATACTATTTGAGATATAATTTATTGGTTAACAATAATAATAATATAATAATAATAATTAATAAATATAGCATAAGTATGTTTTTTTTCGCTTTGTTGTAAATAAGAATAAGAAAATGCAATGAAAAATAAAAGAAATAGGCATGAGGATATAAGTGTAAAACTCATCTCGATGTTTAATTTTTTTTCTTTTATTCATACATTTTGGTCCTATTTTATACTTTTTTCTTTTATATCTCATGTTTTTATTTTAATATACCAAATCAAGCACAAAAATGATATATTTGTCGATATACCTTACTATTTACTTGTAAATGCATATCTTAACATATAAAAATTAATTTTAACAAAATCCTTAAATTTAATGTTTTTGTCATTATTACTCTTATTTAATTTGAATATAAATTTTCACTTATGAGTTACCAAAATAATTTAGCCAACTTTGACCCTGAAAAGAATAAGATAAGACTCGTTAATTTTTTTCCCGCCTTTGAGAAAAGATTAAGAATCTCAGTATAAAAACATTTGGAACGATGTGTCACGGTTAGATAAAAGAGTGAGTAAAACAAGGAAGGATAGTTAAATGATGATAATGAATTTTAAAACTTAGTAATATGGATATGAGATTCCAAGTCACCAGTTTTGAATAGGATAAGAGATAAACAGAAACTTAAAAAGGAATTAAGGAATATGATAGATATAGCTGAGATTAAAAAAAAAAAAATCGTAACCGCTCATCAATCATTTTGAATTTGATAATCATGATAAGATAACTATGATTTTGAATTTTGAGCTTGTAACAACCTAGCTAGGTAAACCCTCTATATATATGGACACAGTACATGAACTTCAAATCACACTGATCATTGAGTAATTAACATACAATCATTATGGATTCAACAAAGAGATTCTTCTCTATAGCATTGTTCTTGTTCCTTCTTAGCTTCTCCTTTTTTGTTTCCACTGACTCGATCCACGTGTCTCATGATGGAAGAGCCATCAAAATCGATGGAAAACGTAGGATTTTGATATCTGGATCAATCCACTATCCTAGAAGTACACCTGAGGTAATTAATATTTATTTATTATAATAATAATAATAATGATTTTGTGTATGTCACGTTCTATAAATGTTCATATTAATTAATTAATTGATTTTATTTGATAGATGTGGCCGGATTTGATTAATAAAGCTAAAGAAGGAGGGTTAGATGCAATTGAAACGTATGTGTTTTGGAATGCGCATGAACCAAGTCGTAGATCATATGATTTCAGTGGCAACAAGGATCTTATTAGATTCCTCAAGACTATTCAAGAGGCTGGACTCTACTCTGTTCTTCGCATTGGTCCATATGTTTGTGCTGAATGGAATTACGGTGGGATCCCTGTGTGGGTTCATAATCTCCCTGGTGTTGAGATTCGAACTGCAAATTCTGTTTATATGAATGAGATGCAAAACTTCACTACCCTCATCGTTGACATGGTCAAGAAAGAGAAACTCTTTGCTTCTCAAGGTGGACCCATCATTATAGCTCAGGTATATATAATAATATATATAATGTCCATTTAGTTTTAATTTGATGCATGTTTTAGTTTTTTATTCTTATTTTTGTTATTTGATTTTAGATTGAAAACGAATATGGGAATGTGATGGCGGATTATGGAGATGCCGGAAAAGCTTACATCAATTGGTGTGCAAATATGGCTGAGTCTTTGCACGTTGGAGTTCCATGGATTATGTGCCAACAACCTGATGCTCCTCAACCAATGGTATATATACATTTATATTTTTACATGATTAATGTTTTCAAGATTATATATATTATAGTCTCTGATACTAATCTCTATGTGTATATGTTAATTTAATTTAGATCAATACTTGCAACGGTTGGTATTGTCATGATTTTGAACCCAATAATCCTAATAGTCCTAAGATGTGGACTGAAAATTGGGTAGGCTGGTACGTATTTCTCTCTCTCTCTCACTACCTTATATATTTTCTCATTTATTATTGGAATTATTGTCTTGATATTTTCTTCATAAATTAAGGTTCAAGAATTGGGGTGGCAAAGATCCTCGTAGAACTGCTGAAGATGTTGCCTATTCCGTGGCTAGATTTTTCCAGACTGGAGGCACATTCCAAAACTATTACATGGTAAATTATTATATTAATCATAAAATTTTGTATATATAAATTGTTCTAGTTAATTTCGTACTAAATGTGTATATTTATTTTTGGTCAGTATCATGGTGGGACTAACTTTGATAGAACCGCTGGTGGACCATATATTGCTACTTCATACGATTATGATGCTCCTCTTGATGAATATGGTAAAATTAGATTGATCAAGAAGAATCTCATGTTCTAATATTTTCCATGAATGATCCTTGAATAATTAATTAATTATTGTATGTAGGTAACAAAGCTCAACCAAAATGGGGTCACCTCAAAGAACTCCACAGGGTTTTGAAGTCAATGGAAGAGAGTCTTACAAACGGGAACGTTTCTCAAATTGATTTTGGCAACTCTGTCACGGTACAAAAATACATGAAAACAGAATTACAACTTTTCATTATTTTTTCCCTCTAATTGAATTTCAACAATAATTATTTCAGGCCACTGTGTATGCCTCAAACAAATCATCAAGTTGCTTCTTGACCAATGCCAACACTACCACTGATGCTACTGTTTCATTTAGAGGAAGAACCTATGCAGTTCCAGCATGGTCTGTGAGCCTTCTACCTGATTGTCAAAATGAAGAGTTTAACACAGCCAAGGTATCATATAACATAATTAATTAAATATTTTAAGTTTAATTTATTATTAATTATTAATTAATTAACTTGTATGTTTTGTTGTTGTTATAAATTATAAAAGGTGAATGTGCAAACCTCTGTGATGGTTAAAGTAAGCAACAAAGCTGAAGATGAGCCAATGTCTTTGAATTGGACATGGAGGGCTGAGAACGTTGACCATGCTCTTCTTGCTAAAGTCAACGCCTCTGAGTCAGCACACGAACTCATTGACCAGAAAGATGCTGCTAATGATGCTAGTGACTATCTCTGGTACATTACAAGGCTCCAGCTTGATCAAGATGATCCTGTTTGGAGTGATGATATGTCCCTTAGAATCAATGGCAGTGGCCATGTTATCCATGCATTCGTCAATGGACAACATATTGGGTCTCATTGGGCCACTTATGGAATTCACAATGACAAGTTTGAGACAAAGATAAAGTTGCAGCCTGGAAAGAACACTATCAGCTTGCTTAGTGTGACTGTTGGACTTCAGAATTATGGGAGTAACTTTGACAAGTGGCATGATGGTCTTGTTGGACCAATTGAGTTGATTAGTAAAAAGGGTGATGAGACCATAATCAAGGATATCTCTGAACACAAATGGTTGTACAAGGTTGGATTGCATGGTTGGGATCACAAATTCTTCAGCAGTGACTCACTCTTCGCTTCCCCTTCCAAATGGGAATCTCAAAGTCTTCCCACTAACAGAATGTTGACTTGGTACAAGGTAATTACGATTCTCAGCTATCAGCTATCATTTTCACGTGATTAAATTAGTTAGCATTTAACATACTAATTGTGGTGATCTTGTGTTTATTTAATTACTAGACAACGTTCAAGGCTCCTCTGGGGACAGACCCTGTTGTGGTGGACCTGCAAGGTATGGGCAAAGGCTATGCTTGGGTTAACGGCAATAACATCGGCCGTATCTGGCCGAGTTACTTGGCCGGCGAAGATGGTTGCAGCGATGACCCATGTGATTATCGTGGCGAATATGATGACAAAAAATGTGTTTACAATTGTGGAAAGCCCTCTCAAAGATGGTAAAATGTTAACCATTAACATAATAATCTGTCACTAATTAAAATGTGCTGGAAACTTAGGTGCAGTTAACTTCACGTGAAGTTAATATCTGACTTAAAAAACCGTTAGATGATTTGACTGATTTGATTAACGTGACTGATTGTTTAGGTACCATGTTCCACGCTCATTCTTTGTTGAAGACGGAGAGAACACATTGGTTCTGTTTGAGGAGATTGGTGGAAATCCATCACTTGTGAATTTCCAAACAGTGACTGTTGGATCTGCATGCGGAAATGCACAAGAGCACAAGACATTGGAGCTCTCATGCCAAGGTAGACAAATCTCTGCCGTCAAATTCGCAAGCTTCGGCGATCCGCAAGGTCTCTGTGGATCATTCTCCAAGGGAACTTGTGAATCCCACAATGATGCTCTCCCTATTGTTCAAAATGTAAGACTCTCTTACTCCTAATTATTATTGCATTGCTTTTGTGTTTCTACTAATCAAGTTGTTAGCAAGATACTAATTTGAGTTGATGTTTTTAATGTTGTAGGCATGTGTTGGCAAAGAAACATGTTCAATTGATGTTTCAGAGAACACATTTGGTGCAACAACTTGTGGAGATGTTCCTAAGAGGCTTGCGTTGGAGGTGGTCTGTTAGAAGGGGATTAATTATAATTAAGATAATGGAGGCATAGATTTTTAGGGTTAGTTTATGGTAGTATATGAATTTTGTTTTTTCTCATTTAACAACTTGTTAATTTGAGTTTTCAAATTAGTATATCATTAATAACAAAACAATATGTTGATCGATTATTTATTTGTTCAGTAGATTAGATAGTTAAATCAAATCTTTTAGTTAGCATTCAGCAGTATCTATTAAGTGGCATTTTAAAATATAATCTAAACTTATCTTTTAGTTAAATAAAATTAATGTTTGTTGTAAACTAAAAATCAAAATTAAAATTTGTTATGAAAACTACCGTAATTTTTGTGAAAAAAAAAATCAGTATATCAGAGGTGTTACCACTTTTATAGTGCTAGGTATAATGATTATAAATTTTAAATTAAATAAAAAAGTATTGGTTTTTAAAAATAAAAATATAATTAATTAAAAAATAAATTAATAAAATATTATATTTAAATACTGAATAAAAAATAATATTTAAAAGATGAATAGCCAATTTTTTTTATTTCCATTTGACCGATACAATTCAAAAAAGAAAAAAAAAAGTAAAAAAGAGCGAGGAGAACACATCATATAAATCTTGAAAGTCAACAAACCACAACTGACTAATGTAAGTCTGAAGGGCAAAAGGCCGGTGAATTTGATTGGGACGTAATAACACGTGGCAATATCACATTGGCTTGACTGTGTAAGATAATAATCTAGTTTGGTCATCATTGACTATAATATCACACTTATTTTTCACCAACTAATTATTGGTGGCTCCTTTGACTGGAACCAAGTTGGGTTGGTCTAGTGGTTAGCTCACTAGTCCGCTTAAGCAAGTGTCGGGGGTTCGAATCCCGCCTTGTGCATGCAGCAACCCATTGGCCAGCGGCAAACCCTTAAATGGAGCTCAGTACCGCGACGGATTAGTCCTTGACCTGCCGGGTTGGGGGATACCGTGGGAAACCAAAAAAAAAAAAAAAAAAATTATTGGTGGCTGACGTTGTTTTCTTTAAATACACTTTCTTTCCACAATTCTTCATTTCTTCTGCTGCTTTTTTCCGCCCCAAAATTTTTACTATAATATTTTTTTATTATATAATTATTTTTTTAATTTAAATTATGTAAGTACAATTTCTATAAACGTACTATAATTTAGATAGTATAATCTTTCCGTTTAAAAAAACAGTATGCGCTTCTCTATGTTTACTTGTGTGTATGTTTTTTTAAGAATAAATTAATATATATTTAATTTAGTGATCATGAAGTGTATTCTTTTTCCGACCCATTTAATAAAAGAAAAAACATTACCTTCTTCTTAAATCTTAACCACATATATACATCTGACATGATTTAATTATTTATTATAGTGAATGATCCCTCGTGGACATAAATGAGTTACAAAATTAATGTTATGTTTGTTTCTACATATATGTATGGAGTATGGAAGACTCTGATTCCTTTCAATTCAAGCATTAACAATGTTTCTGATTTGCTATCCCTACAAGTGCTTCACCATTATCTTGTCGCAGCGCGATTCCAGGATTTTATTTTATTTCTCTGAAGCACCTTTAGATTGAGAGTGTGAGTATCATTTTAGAGAAGCCAATCCATGCATCTTGTTAGAATTTTATTTATTATTTTTTTAGGTGTTACATATCATGGGAAATCGTGGAATAATTCTTGATTACTAGACCATATAATATTACTCTACTTAACAACATTATCTCTTTTAATAATGTGATCATAAATGTTTTGAGGAAATAGAGTGTTCATGCAGATTTCTTGATTAATTTCCAACGATTGCCAATAACTCTTTTGTCCCCATCAATTGTCACTGTTGAATCATATGTTGCTATATATAATCTAACCTATCTATATATAGTTTTCAATAACCCTAACACACACAAACTATATATAGTATTCTTCCACATTAACATGCATTTACTAGTTAATTATTAAAAGGATATATTAAGATATATGAACAAGTACAACATTGTGGAGCCATGCAATGCATAGTGAATTTCAAAATTATTTTATAAGTGAGAAGGAAATTTGTTGGCAAAAATTGATATAAAATAAATATATGGTTGAAGACAAACCGGCTGAAGAATGAGGTGAGAGAAAGTGGGTTTGTGAGTGCCAAAAGCTTCATAGTGCTTTGCTGGCTCACCGCTTATTACCCAATCAATATGCGTTGTCTGTGGATTTTTAAATACAAAATATAATAGCTTATATACAAAAATTATTTTTAATATAGAAATGAAAATAATGTTTTGGTTTAATATTAATATTTGAAGTGTATTATAGTATTATGCGAAAAAAAATTTGTTCGTATTAACTAGAATGTTAATACATATCCAAGTATCCAACATATACCTTGCGTGTTACAAATTAATGACCACGTCCAACACGCATCATGCACGATGACTCTCCACTTATAAAATTTACTTATAATTATATCAAATAATCATATTTTTAGCAAAAATATTAATATTTGTTTATATAAAAAAATTAGCTATTTATATATATATATATATATATATATAAATTTGTACAATGCCAAGGTCCAAATGAGATGTGTCTTTTGGACGGCTTATCCATAGCCTTTTTTTTTCTTTTAATTATATGTGGGAATAGAATTTAGTGGCTGAAATTGTCACTCGAATTTCACTTTCAAGAGCAATGTGTATATGAGGTCTATAGGACCAACTTTAAACTGCATATAAGAAATTAGAAGTGCAAAGAACCCTAAAAAAATTAAAAACTAATGATAGAGTGATACTAATTTCTATCTATTTCATTGTTAGATGGTTTTTAAGTGGAGTTTTAAATATTTTTCTGATACGTAGTTTTAAATATTCATTTGAATGTTAACGTGAGTTAAAAATAAAATTAAAAAAATTAATTGATATTAGTTGATTTTTTAGTTGGACTAATAAATAAAGGAGTGATAAAAAATCAGTAATTTTTATAATTTATAATTATTAAATAATTATTAATAATATTTTTAATGATGTAAAATTTTATTTAATAATATAAAATAACTTTTTTTTTTTACTAGTTATATATTGATCAAAATTTAATAAAATTGTTGACCATAGACTTTTCGATTTGCGAATAATATTTTGTATAGTGATGGATATAGCTAGAGATTTTATGACCTACCAACAAAACACTACGTTATGTCATGTATGATAGAAATACACACTAATTATGTTCACTAATTAATGAACCAATAAGAATATGCAAACTCTGATTTCGTGAGTTTTCCTTGGAATCTATATATGAGAGATGAGATAATATTATTATTCTCTTGGATGTAAGAAGGAGTGTCTCCTTCCTCTACTGTCTAGAAGTATATATACGGCGATGTGATGTGTCAGTCCAAATTAGAGAAGAATCTTTGGCATATATTATCATCAATCACTATCATGGAGATAATCAATAAGCATGTGTGTGAAGTGTGATTGATATATATTCAGGGTTTTCTGCGTTGTAAATCTAAAATCCTTGTTGTTTTGAGCTGTATTAATGTGTATGGTTTCCATATCTTATCATACAGATTTATGCACATGACAAGCTAGGCCAGGATATATATGACATATTCCATATAGTTTTGTATCTTACGGAATTTGTATATATATTAGGAAATTAATTTACCAATTTCATACATTCTATACTCTACTTCTAAGAATAAGGTTAACTTTTCTTATCTTAATTAAGGTACGGTAAAGTTAAAACGTAATAATTTGATGTTCTATATGTTAGTCTATTACTACATTATTCTTTATTTCCATTTATGTCCTTTTCATTCTCAACCTTTAGACAGCATTATTATTATGAGTATGTAGCTGCACATTGTTTTACCACTTTCTTCGTCCCAACACCCTCTCAATACATGTATGGAATAAATTTGGTGACCAAGTCAAAAGAAGTAACAATACTGAAAATACCCCACCTTCTAGATAAATTAATTTTCTTATATATATAGACACTAATTTACTCATTGACTTGTATATCATTTTGTACTATAAAAATTAAATTAAACTATTTATTAGTAGTTCGCTAAGGTTTTTTATTCGATCAAGTAGTAAACTTCGCCAAAGGGAGTTAGTTAAATGGAAGTGGACGAGCCAATGACTAAGAAATCGCAACTCTAAATTTTATTTACACTATGTTTGATTGGAAAGAAGATGAGTGAAAAAAATAAATAAAAAATAATATTTTTTATTTAATTATCAAACAAAATAAAAAAAATTATGTAAGTTCTACTAAAAAAATTTTCTTTCTATCACAAGTAAAAAAAATAAAAAAATGTTATATTTTTGTATTTCTTATATTGCTCTTAATTATATTATTATTAACAATTATTAATATAAATTTAGTTTTAATATATTATTATAATAGAAATTCATATTTAAACATGATATGTATTAGATAAATAATTTAAATCAAATACAAAATTATAATATTTTATAATATTTATATAATTTTATATTATTATAAATTTTTTTCTCAATTTTTTTTCTATTCAAACATAAAAATTTTTTTTCATCTATTTTCTATTCATTCAAATAACACACAAATAACTTCATTTTTTTCTATTTTCTTTCCTCTTATTTTCTTTTTTTTTTATTTTTTTCCTATATCCAAACAAAGTGTTAAGGATTTGCTAAAACAGAATTTAAATCTCTAACACTGTTTAAAAAGACGGATAAACTAACAATTTTAAATTGGTTAAGTGGACACCTTTCATTATTACCAGTTTTACCCACATATATAATTAAAGCTAATTCCTAAAAGTTCTCCGGTATTTTTTTTAAACATATTTTTAAAAGATTTTGACAAATTTCAACAATAATATTGACATATGATTTATATGATAACATTATTATAGATCTCAATTATGAAATTGAGCTTTGTCTTACTTTTTCCTGTAATATTGAAAATATTCAAAACTCTCTTGAAAAAGTGAATTAATATGATATAGAAAATGCTTAGTTAGCAATGCTTTAAAGAGAGTATAAGGAGTATTGGTGAAAAAAAAAATGAACTTCTCGTTATACAAAAAAATAGAAGAAATTAAGAAAATCACAGTATAATATCCCTAGTTACTTTTATATATAGCTCCCACTAATAGCTAATTAACTTAGTTAGCAATGCTTAAAGAAATTATCTAACGTTTTTCTACAAATAACATAACTAACTGTTAGTTACAATTTGTCAAAATAGATATGCTAAAACAATAAAATTAACTAATTTACATTTTTATAATCCTCCTTCAGGTTGAAACTAATCACTCCACTTGAAAAGGGGATTACATCCTCCCTCAAGCTGGAAATGCAAATCAAACACTCCTAGCTTGTTGAGTAGCAAATCAAATGGTCTTGGTGCAAATGCTTTTGTGAGCAAATAAGTTGTTTGATTAGCTGTGTAACTGAAAATAATTTAAACACACCGCATTGCATCTTCTCCCGTACAATGTAATAATCTATCTCAATGTGTTTTGTTCGTTCGTGAAAAATTGAATTTTTGCGAATTGATTATCACAATACAAAATGATTGGTTGCGAGTGATAAATCCCAAAATCAAGAAGAAGAAACAGTAACCATTGTCCCTCTCTAGTTGCTTGTGCCATAGCCCGATACTATACCTTGGAGGAAGAGCAGGCCCACCGTGGTCTGTTTTTTACTCTTCCAAAACACGAGGGAAGATCCAAGAAAGTAACAATACCCGATGACTAAGCGTTTGGTGTCCGCACACGTATCCCAATCAGAATCAACAAAGTTGGAAAGCTTGAAATCATTCTTGGAGGGAAAGAATAACCCCTTCGCTGGTGCTTGTTTGAGTTAACGAAGAATGAGCAATGCAGCCTTAAAATGTTCATCAATGGCGCAATCGAGAAATTGGCTGAGTTTACCAAGCGCATACATAATATTCAGACGTGTATTAGTCAAATAAAGGAGTCTCCCACGCAACCTTCTAAATTTTATCAAATATGGGAGCTTAGAGCCATTATTTTCAGCCAGTTTTCCATTGTAAAGCATAGGCACACTTGCTGGTTTTGCCTTCACCATCCCAAAATCATTAAGGAGATCTAAAGTATACTTTTTTTGGTACAAACCAATACCCTGAGAATTGCATGCTACCTCCATTCCGATGAAGAACTTCAGCCTTCCCAAATCATTGATGCTGAATTCAGCATCCAAGGCTTTCTTAATAGCATTAATCTCAACAACATTATCTCTGGATAACACTAAATCATCCACATACACAAAGATCACTGCTAGTCCATTGCTGGTGCACTTAGTAAGAAAGGAATGATCATAACTGGATTTAAGGAAACCGTGCTGTTTAAGAGAACAACACAGCCGCAGATTCCATTGGCGACTCACCTGCTTTAACTCATATAACGATCGATCAAGTCTACAAACAGATTTGGCCGAAACATTAAGTCCTTGTGAAGCTGTCATGTAAACTTTCTCATGTGATTCACCATTTAAGAATGTCTATTAATATATAATTGGTGCAATGGCCAACCGTGGAGTGCTGCTAGGGTCAAAAGGACTCACAAAGTGGTCATCTTCACTACCGGGCTAAACGTATCAAAATAGTCATAACCAGCTCGTTGGTTGTACCCACGAGCCATAAGTCGTGCTTTGTGTCTTTCTACACTATAATTCAGGTTGAATTTGACTTTAAATACCTATTTACAACTGATAGCACGATTTCCCAGAGGCAAAGAAGTAACGGTCTAGGTCTTGTTTCTTTCAAGAGCGAGCAACTCCGCACTAATAGTGTTTCTCCAACATTCATAAGCCACAACCTGCTAATATGTTTTTAGCTCCTTGGTTGTGGTCAAAGTAAGGAAAAAACCTCTGAAAGGTGGGGACAGCTTCCCATAATGCACCATTTGCGATAGGTCATACTTCCGTGAATTAGATTGTAAGCTAGAGTAATTTGTCCTAGCTAGCATGCAATGATAATCACGCAAGTAGTGTGGTGGTCTGCTTATGAAAAAAAGGTACAGATGAACGATTTGGATGCAAGGATTCAGATGGATCCGCCAACATGCTAATTAACAACTAAAGGATGGGATGAATGAGATGCAGATGCAGAACGGGAAAATACAAAACTATCCAAAAAAGAATAATAACAAGTAAAAGGATAGAGTAGTGCAAGATCCGAACTATGGTTGGGACCAACAAATTGGAGGTATCCATAGCAATATTAAAATTGGACAGCATGTACGGAAAAAAAACATTCATAAAACTCTATATCCCTTGACAAGAAAATCTCCCTAGTGCCAAGATCAAACAGAAAAAAACCTTGTGTACCTTATTTAAACCAAGAAAAATGCTCTTTCTTGCCTTCTTATCAAACTTCTTCCTACCGTGGGCTAATGTAGATGCATAGGCCAAACAACCGAATGTTCTAAGGTTACTAATATCAGTATTTTTCCCATATAAAGCAGAAAAAGGTGTTTGATACTTCAAAATAGAAGATGGCAGTCGATTAATTATATGCGCAGCTTGACCTATAGCAAAGTTCCAAAAACATTTAGGTAAACTAGATTGAAACGTCAAGGCTCTTGCCATATTGAGTAGATGTTGATGCTTCTTCTCAATAATACCATTTTGTTGAGGGATTTCAACACAAGAGACTTGATGTAAAATGCCTTGTCTTTGGTAAAAAATAGTGAGTTTATATTCTAGACCATTATCTGAGCGAATAAATTTGATTTGAGTTTGAAATTGTATTTTAACAAAATTGACAAAATTCTGCATTAAAGAACCTGCTTTAGATTTCAACTTCATAAAGTAAATCCACACAAATCTTATTATGTCATCTACTATTGTTAAAAAATACTTGAATCCTTGCATTAAAACAACTGAATTAGGTCCCCAAATGTCTACATGTATCAAATCAAAGCTACGTGCACTTCTTAACTCACTAAGAAGAAAAGGTAACCACTTTTGTTTAGCCAAGTGGCAAGAATCACAAGGTCTATTACATTCAAACCTATTGAATTTTACACAAGGATAAACCTTCCTAACACTTTTAAATGCACTATGTGGTAAGTGACCTAGCCTATTATGCCACAAATTAGTAAAAAAAATTGATGTTGTGATACCAAATCTGTTGTCCCGATATTCAAACTAAAAGCTGATTTTCTATTATTATTACTTTCTTTTGGTTGATGCATGATGCTGTCCATAGATGTAGAAGGAACTAATGCTAATGATGCATGCAAATCAGCTAGTGTATCTAATATGTACAACCTCTTACATGCTCTAGTTGTACCAATTTTCTTTAAAGTCTGGCTCTGCATTTTAGCACCATTATTAGTAAAAATAAATTTACAATGCAAGTCTTTTATAAGCTGAGATATAGAGAGTAAGTTGAAATTGAAACAGAGTATGTACAACACATTAGTGAGATATAATGTGTCTAAACATACCACAGTTTCACGAATATTTGAGGTTGCGTAAGATTCATTTGGCAATTTCACCAAAATTGGCCTAATATGCCTAAAGTTGTAAAAAATGCAGTGAGTGCGACACATGATCAGTTGTTCCTGTGTTAAGCACCTAAGAGTTAGAGAAATTTTTTTTTTACTGATAATAGATGTGGAGTATGTGAGCTCATGCATAATATGTAAGCAATTAAAGTTGTACTTCCCTGTCCTGCATTGGAGTTGCAGCTTTCTCTTATGCTCTCTCCATGGTAAGCCGGTGCACATTCTTGTTGAAGAAAGGCAACTAGTGCATCTATCAAACTCTGATTGGATGATGGTGGGTCATCCTTCTCTTTGTCCTGCTTCAAACAACCGTCACTGTCATCATTTACTTCAGTAGCAATGTGATTAGTGCTGCTAAGTTGTTCACTTCCATTGGCTGTTTTTGCCTCTGGAGGTGTGGTGGAAATCCATGCTTGTGATAGCATGTGTCCACCAAGTGTCTTGTCTTCTGATAGTATAATCAGCTATTAGGTGAGTTTCTTCGACTTTGTCCACCTCTTCTACCCTGCATTCCTTGTCATTTCCCTCTAAGAACGCTATTATCATTGAAATTGTAAGTGGAATTGGCAAGAGCTGCAAAGCTCCTAGTCTCAGTATTCATCCCATGGATTTGTCTCTCTTGTTGAGTAAGCAAAGGGAACATTTCATTCACATCAGAAAACGGCTTCATTAGCATGATTTGCGATCGGACGCCACTAAATTGCTCATTTAGTCCGTGTAAAAATCGAGCCGCATAGTTTTCTTTTTTTCGATAACTCCTAACTACTTCAAGTCTACATTCACAATTCACATCACAACTAACACAGAATGGAACGAGTTCGAAACTCTCAATGTCTTCCCAAATTGCCTTCATTTTTGTGTAATATTCTATAATATTCAATTCCTCCTGCTTCATACCATATAATTCTTCTTGTAATTCCACAATTTGAAATAAGTCTCCATGATAATATCGATGCTCCAAATTTGGCTACAGATCTGCCGCACTCTCGTGCCAAGCTACGCTCTGAGCTATGTCCTTGCTTAATGACAAATTAATACATGACACTACGTATGTGTTACACTTATCCCACGCCATGAACTGTGGATGGTTCTTAATTGGTTTAGCAATCAAGTGTACCGTCAATAAATCCAATTTTATTCTTCGATCTCAAAGCTTTTTTCATAGATCTAGACAAGGAGTTGTAATTATAGGTATTCAACATGACTGACACTATAGAAACTTCAAGATTCTCACATGGATGGAGGTAGTAAATGCTCGACAGATCTCCCAAAGCATTCGCATTTGACCTGGCTCCATTCAAATTTGGATATGGAAACCTAGAGTTAGAAAGCTTTGGTAGCAATCTCACTATGCTTCGAAGCTCAGTCGTGGTTAGATCTGAGTTCTGGTCGCGATTCCCTTCTATGTCTGAAATAGAGACGTCTGCCCTTGAAGTAGAATCACAGCTCCGATCTGCAACTGTTCTTCACCTCTCGTCAGATTCTACATCTTTCATACTCACCACATCATGTGAAAACCATGCTAAAGATCAGAATTGAGAGAGGGACATGTGATAGGAGTAGAGGGAGTACTGGTGAGAAAATAAACTCCTCATTATACAAAAAAAAAAATTGAAGGAAAAAATCAAAGTATAATATCCCTAACTACTTATATATATAGCTTTCACTAATAGCTAATTAACTTAGTTAGCAATGTTTAAAGGGACTATCTAACCTAATGCTAAGTCAGCCTAGCTCTTCTACAAATAACACAACTAACTATTTGTTACAACTTGTCAAAGTAGAATATGCCAAAACAATAAAACTGGCTAATTTATATCTTCATCATCCTCCCTCAAGTTGGAATTAATCACTCCACTTGAAGAGGGATCACGCATACAATGTGGATGCATCTGCAACGGTTCCATTGTTCCTGGACCTTCAAGAACCCTTCTTCCACAATAGTAATCCCAAGCCACTCTTAACTAGCTCAGCCACCTCCAACGCCCCCAAATCTCTACCGCCAACATCATCCCTGCCAAATTTATTCCTCGCCACCAATGTCTGATTGCTTTGTGTTTTTCTCATTCTGAATTTAGTATTTTGTACTAATTTTATGTTCAAGTGGGGGATAAAGATGTAAATATGATACATTAATGGTTTGGCGAAGTGGCGACTGATTTTATGAGTGTGTGCTTGAGTTGATTCAAATGAGTGAGGGAGATCTACAAAGGTGAGAGTGAGAGGGTGGATTTTGATTCTTGTTCTGAAAAGTGGTCGAAGAATAATGGAGAAAAAAACAAGTGATAAAAAGGGTATTTTAAAAATTTTATAAAATTTTTAATGGAGTAAATTTTAAATTTAAATTTAACAATGAAATTTTTGTTAAATAATATTAATCTTCCATGAGTACCATGTCAATTTAATCTTTTCGTGATTAATTTTATTAACGGTCAAATTTTATATAATAAAAAATGACTATTTACTCCATCTATCTATAAAAGATAAAAGAGATTTCATTTCAATTTTTTTTTTTACTTTTTTGTAACAAATAAAAACTAAGCCTATTATTCCGGCTAATATACATTTTTGCTCGCCACAAGAAATATGTACGTAAACCCTTCATGAAGATTCGAATCGTGAGCTTGATTCGTTTAATCAGATCATGAATGAGGGGTGATGCATGTATTTAATTCTCCAAACTTAATTTGGAAAAAAAAAAAAAAAGAAAGAGCTTTGAAACGAATCAATATATATTATGTTGTTCACATGTGAGGTGTGACTGCGGCAGTTTTCCAGCAGCAACGCAACAACTAAGACTAAGCAATACTCTTATATCATTCTATGTACATTTTTTTTTCTTTCATAACATGTGAGACAAAAAGTATACCTCACCAATTATTAAATCCACATTGTTTATTATAGTTTATCTTATCTGATAATCCCCCCGAATATATAAACTAATTAAGATTATATATTTATAATTTTGATATTAATTTCACAGCCGAAAAGAATAACAAAATTAAATAACAATAAGGAAGGAATAATGCACTATAGCTTATGTTTATGATATAAGAGTGTTGCAGAGCCATAGAAATTAAAATTATTGATCAGGATACTACTGGCACGATGATAATCATTTAAAACCAATGATTAAATAGGATTTGGTCATATACCCTTTGTCCCAGCTAGCTTTTGCCACTAATGATTTGCATTATTGTCATGTCTCAACCTCCAATCAATTTTTTTCTTTATAAAGTAATTAATTATTTTGAAAATAGGAGAACCCTTAAAATATATAAATCAACTCCGATCCACAAATAACAAACTGGAATGCATAGCTTAGTTTTGGAAAGATCTAAAAAGAAAGGTTCTAAGGTACAAATGCATAACACAATCTTCTAATAATATACAATTGAGTTCATATTATCATGTAGCCTAAGCTAGTTTGGTAGGTCAGTTATTAATTATCATCCAATTAACTTAAAAGAGAACCCTTTCAAAACAGTAATTTTCAATGGCGCAAATATATATTAGTATAGATATAGAAGTCATAATAAACATATATTTGTTAACAAGATTACTAATGTCAAAAAATTTATTAATATTGAAAAAATAAAAATCTAAAATTTAAAAATATTTCCATCTAAAATAGCTTTAGCAAGATCATAAAATATAGAATTTAGTTATCTTTAATATATTATTTTAAAAGTATAATAATAAAAATAATTTTGAACAAAATATTTTTTATAATATTTAAAAAATATACTTTTAAAACACATTTTAAAAAAATCTAAATTTTTGGATAATCAAATTTAATTAAATTGATCTAATATAACAAAAATTAATTATAATTAATATTATTTTAAATTTTATTATTTAAGTTTGTTGAATTTGGTTCATAAACAAAATTTGGAGAGAAAATATTCAGTTTGGTCCGTGAAGTTATACTCAGCTTTCAATTTAGTTCTTGAAATTTCAATTGTCTCAATTTAGTCTCTAAACTTTTTAAATTGTAATCATGTTAGTTTCTGCCGTGATTTTCATCACAGAATCAATTAAAATATTTAGAGATTAAATTGAGACAATTAAAATTTTAATAACTAAATTGAGATTTGAGTGTAATTTTAAAAACCAAATTGAATATTTTCTTAAATTTTGATGTCAACCTAAAATTAATCTATAAAACATTGCGCAAAAGAATGTGGTATGGGTAAAAACTAAAAAGAGTGAAGTTTGTGGAGATTTGGGGTATAATGATGTCACTGTTTACAAAAGTATCCGTTGTATTACACAAAGCAAAAAGAAACCGTTACTCTTTGGGAGTGACAGGACGTGGGGCCCACGCGCCCAACGTTCACGGCGGGAACCGCCAACTGGTTTCGGACCACAACTTTTGTTGTTTGGTTCCGCCGATATGCGTGTTGCTCTCCTTTGCCTTTTTACCGCCAGAGTAACGATCCAAAAACACGTGGCGTGTCCCAGACCCCACCACGTGTCCATCATCTAATCTCTCCAGGCACAGCTTCCTATAAAGAGGATTGCATCTATCTGTTACGCCCACTACATACTCGACACGTGTTCATGTGTCATTAAGGCTTAGCTGTGTCTCTAGTGCAACGGCTTAAACCCGTGCAACACAAGCTCTCTTTTCTTCTCTCTAGTTTGAACTAGAATCATCAACTCTTTTGACCTATCCCATGAGCCCATGACCCTATTCCACTCTCATATAATCATTTATTTACATAATAATTCATTTTTATTAATTATCAGATCAAATAGGTGAAAACTCAAGTGCACTGACTTCACGTGAATTTGATATTTAAAAGTGTTAAATGATTTGATTGATTTGACTAAATTTTCATCTAACGGCTTTCGACTATCAACTTCACGTGAAGTCGACTGCACATGAGTTTCCACCGATCAAATAACAATAATGAGAGTAAATACTTTTTCCGTTCTCTTGGAATATTTGTTCAAAACTTAAAATATTTTTTATAATTTAAAATTTTTAATTAATTTATTAATTATTTAAATAATTAGTCTAAATAATTCGTAACACATGAAAAGATTACTATATATAAAAATCACTTAAACTAATTATTTAAATTATAAATTTTCGAATTATAAAAGAACACTTTATCCTTGGAAAAAAGCATTTATTCCACTATCAAATAATGATCCTACAAAATATTTGATATGATATGATTGGAGGCACATTGTAATGTATAACTTGACTAAGACCAATAGGGTGTGTAATTATGGGGAATATGGATTGTTTGTGAAGCACATCTGAAATGTAGCCCCTCCCCTATTAATACAACCGTGTTCATTGGGGTCTCATAATCAAAAATATTTGCCTGCCTTCTAAAAATCTAAAAGACAATAACAGGGGCCAACCTATATAATTTCATTCACGAACAATCCACATGTTCTGTTTCTATGCTCACGACAAATTTAAACCAAATAGTAGTAGAATTGATGCCATCACTCTATGGAATTGTAAAAAAAATTAATTTCTTGAAACGGATGAATTAAGCAATGGTAAGTAGATCATTTTAATTTTGTTTTGCTTGTTTTAATTCAAAGCTAAACTTAAATGTTTCATTGGTTGATCCATCGCAATTCAACAAGGTGATGTGTTGCACTCAAAGAATGCCTCCACGAATGAAGCAAGAAGAAGTAGCTAGCTAGTTCTCCCAAGTCATCCACATTTAATTCACCAAACAAGTCTTCAAAGTTGGAGTACTCATTAATGAGTATTTGAAATTTGATTTCAACACGTACTAATGTTCTAATTGATAGAAATTGTTCTAACGACAACTAATTAAGTAAAAAACTTTCTTATGTTTTAAGTTTTTCATTTCCCTTTAGCGTGAAATGAGATTTTGAATTAAGTTTTCAGTTTTCACAAACCTTTTTTTAGTGGTAACTGGTAAGAGTTCATAGCATGGAGAAGGAAAACCATTGAATAATGCAAAAATGAAAAAATTTACTTAGCATTTGTTTTGAGGTACTAAGATGGCACAGGATTCGGTGGTCCAGGAACCTTTGGACCACTTAGTGGTCCAAGTAGAAAACATGTTTTTAGAGTTTTTTATCAATTGCTACGTAGTCTTTGAACTAATTTTAATTACAAATCAACCCCATATATTTTATTTTACGCCACTGAAATACAATCAAGAAAATAATCCATGTTTAAATCAAACGCAGGACCAAGATGCTCAACATTCATAATACCTAATGAAATAAATTATAATGCATGGATCACAATAAAATAGCAATAATCCAAATAAAGTAGTATCAAATGGGTAGTAGCAGGAATATCTATATGGTATGAACTTGTATGAGGAGGAATTCATCAGCCTTGCTTTGATTCCTTCTTTGATTACGTTGTTGGTTACTTGCAAGTTCAATTTTTGTTTTATTATGTCAATTTTGTTTTATTATATGGTTTGAAACTCTTGATTATTCAATTCATTCTTAAGGAAGATGTCCAAAACAAAATACTGAAAGAAGAGAAAGGATGAGCTTGTTATTTAGATTATTTTTTTATTAGTTTAATATTGATGATAATTAATTATAACAAAAGTACATAAGGAGTACATAAGATTAACCATAAAATATTTTTTATAATTTTTTATTTTTATTATCAAATTTATATTTTTGTTAATGTTGGTTTTGGTTCTTTCTTTTATTCTGCTACTACTCATTTGATACTACTTTATTTGGACTATTGCTATTTTATTGTGATCCATGTATTATAATTTATTTCATTAGGCATTATGGATGTTGAGCATCTTGGTCCTGCGTTTGATTTAAACATGGATTATTTTCTTTCAGTGGCGCAAAACCAAAGGACAAACAGATTAAATTTAAAATAGAACAATCATGTAATTAATTGTCTGTTTTTATTTTATGTGCTTTTTAGTTTCTTGTATGTAACATGCATTAGTTGCAGCATGCGAAGCAAAGGTGAATTTATAAATTTTCAGTGTACAGTTTCATTTCAATCGATTGGGTACCATTACCAATCGATTGAAATTGGCAAAACATTCAACTTCATCACCTTCCAATCGATTGGATTACATTACCAATCGATTGAATTTGGCTAAAACTTCAATGTCATCACTTTCCAATCGATTGTATTTGGCAAATCCATGTTGTTTTCGTGAATTCAATCGATTGAGTAACAACAACAATCGATTGTTTTGAGACATTCATTCGATTGGAAAGTATAAACAATCGATTGGTATAAGCTTTTTATCATTCTACCTTACAACTTTCAATCGATTGTTTTGTGATATAGTGTAAACCAATCGATTGAGTTATCATTCAATCGATTGTTTTGAAAAACCAATCGATTGAATTTCAAGGAAACACGATTTGGAAGCCATGGACGAACGTAACGAGATCAAAGTTAATTATTTAATCAATTGGAATTATTAGGATGAATGGAGGATATAATTGGTTGTTATTTTTGTATTTGATTGTTAATAAATATAATAGATAATTGATAAAATAATAATTTATAAAATAAAAACTATTTTTATAATTAAATAAAATATATGGAGTTGATTTGTAATTAAAATTAGTTCAAGGACTACGTAGCAATTGATAAAATAACTCTAAAAACATGTTTTCTACTTGGACCACTAAGTGGTCCAAAGGTTTCTGGACCACCGAATCCTGTGCCTACTAAGATAGAGATTGGAAGACTGAAACTCAGTATCATGTTTGTTGGTTCAGAGACTGGTACTAAAATTTCTATTACTATTTCTAAAATTTCAGTATTTTAGTACCTTCAAAAAGTGAGAACATAGAGGATTAAAATTGTTAGAGATAGAGACTAAAACTTTAATAATATTTTATAACAAATACTTTTATTTCAATTAGTTAATTCCAATTTTACCCTTTGTACAAATTAAATTTGAATTTCATTCTTTTTTCAATTTCTTTCTCCCACTTTGCACCAAATAGAATACTAAAATTTATTTTAATCTCTGTCTATTAGTCTCTGTCTCTCAATCTCAATCTTTCTGTCTCTGTCTCTCTACTAACAGCTACCTTAATGGATTCCAAAGTTTATTGGCACTATAATTCTACAATTTCCCATATTTCCAGTTCCATATAGACAATTAATTACATTCTTTTTAAAGAAAAATAGAATAACATGATGAGAATATATTAATTTTAAAAGAATTGCTTTTGGTATCTCTATATTTGGATGCTTATAATAATGTACAGTAATTTTTGTGTAGAATACCTAGAATCAGTCTTTGCTTGTTTTTTCAACCCCTTTTTCAGTTAGTTCAAGTAGAAAGGTACGTGGTCCTAATAATCTCACTCTATTTTAGTAACCTAATAATCAAAGATACTTTTTACAAATAGAAAAAAAAGTAACTTATATTAAGACAAGTAACTAAATTAGAAGCACTAATTAAAATAGAATATAAGATTCGTTTGAGTTCAATGTACATACATTTTTCTATGAATTTTGATTATTTTTCTTCACATAAGAACTACTTGTTTCACATGAGTGTCAACAGTCCAGTACAAATTAAATCACCGAAAGTAAATTAAAAATATGTAAATATATATGAAAGAAGTGTGAAATGAAAAGAATTAAATTGTAGAATAATGAACAAGTTGCGGAAGCTGAAAAGTTACATTACCCGTGAGTGCAAGGCAAATTAAGTAGCCAACCTACTCTTCTAAGATTAGATTCTGAAGACACAATAAAATGACAAAAACTTGTAATAAAAATTGACAAATGAAAAAGAAGGGAGTAGAAGGGTGGCGAAGTGGTGAGGTGGTGGACGGTCGGTGAAAGCAAAAACCACACCAAACCCTAAGAAAATTAGGGCAAATAATTAGTGCTATCTTGTTCACCTTCAAATTGCATTAATCAAATTGAAATTTAATAGAGGACACACAATCTTTTTTTAAGTAATAATGTGATATACTTATTATTTTATTTTATTCACAGCTATGTAAATAAATGTGATTTTTTTAAATAATAATAATAATAAATGCTAAAACTAATATGTTGTGGTTGCAATTTTAAATTTTTAATTATGCAAATACAGAATTCAATTTTAAAGAATAATTAAGAAACTTAGATGATCAGGAAAATTTGCTGACTTCGTATGGGCAAGAAAATGAATGAACATATTATTTTGTAATTAATAAATTTAATTATTTTTTAGGAAAAAAAGGTGTATATTTATACGCACATGTGAGTAATTTTTATTGTGTTAATAAGTTATTGAATAAATTTAATTAAATTTAATTATTAAAATAACTGAGTGATATGGTATTACTGCAAAAAAAAATATTTATAAAAATAATAACTATTTTAATTTATTTCATGCAATGAGAAATGTATATATATGTTGATTTTTTGTACCATTAGGTAACTTCATCAAGGGATAATATTATTTTTTTTTCATACTATTAAGTATTAACATAATTAAACACTAATTTCATATTATATTATAATTTTAAGTATAATAAATAGACATAACCATCTTAAACTACCCGCAATAAAATTATCCACGTCGGTAAAGTAAATAAACTATGAATAATACCAAAAAAATAGTTACTAAAATATTGAGTCAAGTCACTGTCTCTACTCTCTACCTCGATTTTCTAAAACTAACATTTTTATAAAATATTATTTATATTATAATTATTAAAATAGTATGTTTAGAATAAAATATTGTCAAATAATATGACATATTTAATTATCTTTAATAAATATAAATACAATAAATAGGATATATAAAATAATATTAGAATTTTTAATAGTTATTTAAATAAAAGTGGAAACTCAAGTACAGTCGACTTCACGTGAAGTTGATACAAATTTTCATCTAACAGTTCTTAACTGTCAACTTCACGTGAAATCGACTACACCCGAATTTTTACCTCAAATAAATTAGTGATGTAATGAGGTGTAGCAAGCCAAATGGGATAGATGGCTGTTTTTATAATACATGTGTTTAAGCTAATAAACAACAAAAAGAAAAGAAAGAGAATTGACAAAAAATAAAAAATAAAAAAATAGAAAGAGATGATGATGTGGTGAGTAATGAGCAGCATATATACCCCTGTTCTCTGCGCACTCTCTCACACACACTTACCCATCTCATCACTTTCTTTCTTATCTCAATTTTGAGAAACCCAAGAAATGACGAAGGACCTTGAAGTTACCGAGAGAGGCTCTTTCTCCGGCAAGGACTACCATGACCCACCACCCGCACCCCTCATCGACGCCGAGGAGCTCACCAAGTGGTCTTTCTATAGAGCTCTCATTGCTGAGTTCATTGCCACCCTCCTCTTCCTCTACATCACCGTCCTCACCGTCATTGGCTACAAGAGCCAGAGCGACCCCAAAGCCGGCGGTGATATGTGCGGCGGCGTTGGCATTCTTGGCATTGCTTGGGCCTTTGGCGGCATGATTTTCATCCTTGTTTACTGCACCGCCGGCATCTCAGGTCTCCTCCTCAGATCTCTTCTCTTTTATTACTACTCTTTTCATTTATTCAAATATATAACAAAAAAAAATAACTTAGTTAACAGAATAATTAGCTCACTCCTCTACTTAAACAAGCACACCAAAGTATATACATGTTATAAAAGAAAAGAAAAAAAAGGTGGAAAAAGACAAGAGATACGGAAGAGAGCATTAATGTTTCTGAGAAGAGTAGTGTGCATTCTGCAAAGGTGCTGTGGGTTGGTTTGAATTAATTAAAAAAAAAAAGTAAATAATTGAGTTGGTGGACATGCAGGAGGACACATCAACCCGGCAGTGACGTTCGGGTTGTTCTTGGCGCGCAAGGTGTCGTTGATAAGAGCAATATTGTATATGGTGGCTCAGTGCTTGGGTGCTATCTGCGGTGTTGGCTTGGTCAAGGCCTTCCAGACATCCCTCTACGTCAGGTACGGCGGCGGCGCCAACTCCCTCGCCGACGGTTACAGCAAGGGCACCGGTTTGGGTGCTGAGATCATTGGTACCTTTGTTTTGGTCTACACCGTGTTCTCCGCCACCGATCCCAAGAGAAATGCCAGAGACTCTCATGTCCCTGTATGTTTTCTTCTGCCCATTTTACTCCTTTTCTTGTCATATTATTTTTATGTCAACGGTAAATAACAAACTATAACATTTAATACATCTTTGGATGTATCAAAATCATGTTGTTTTGTTTGTTAGCTAAATTCACATGCCTACTCCTGTTGAATTGTGTCAATTATTTCAAATATTAACTACCCGTTCAATTATTTACCCTGTTTCACAATTATTAACTGCATCATATATCTATGTTGTTAGGACTTAGGGCACCCACTTTATATTCACTTATTTATTACTTAATTACTTGTACGGCTAATATAATTACTTTTAATATTATTATCATGACTTATCCAACCGACTCTCATAAAATTAGTTCAAGTTTCATTCTCATGAAAAAACTCGTTAGTGTTCAGTTCCATGATTACTTTTAGTCCCTGCTTTTGTTTTAGTTTTTTGCTATATAAAAGAAGTGCCATAATTCATTTGTTAGTGGGATATTGCTTTGAATTGATATATTCATGAGATACGAGCCATGAATAAAGCTTTTATCTTTTCCTTCACCATAATTTCGCAAATGAAATGATGGTGCTAATGAAGTATGGAACCATGGGGTGAGGGGTCCCCCATTTACCTTCTTTTTGACAATGAATTTTGTGGTGGTTGAATTTCATGTCCCAAACATTATGAAATAACGTCACACAATTAATAATTTCATCCCAACCTCAGAAAAAAGAAAAAATATATATACTTTATTACTATTATGAATTTGTGACTATTCTATCTTGTTCCTTGAAAGCAAACCATATCTTTGTTAACAAATGGTAAGGTAAATAAATAACTAGTACTAATGTCTTAAGGCCTAAGATTAAAATTGGTTCATAATTGTTCATGATTCTCACGTCATTTTCCGAAAGCTGGCAAATACCATCTTGTGTTGTTGTATTTGTATTCACCTTCAAACACTTTACAAGATTCTCCAATAAATAAAGATGAAAAAAAATTATGGGCTTCACATGTTAGGCATGGCCCATGTTGTCCCCTACTTAAATTTATATATTCTTTGTTTTTCTGAATAATTTGGATTTGGATTCATGTGTTTGGAACGTCAATCACATCAAATTGCTTATTATGATTGTGTATATCGTGCAATTCTCTTAAAGGTTTTGGCACCACTTCCCATTGGATTTGCTGTGTTCATGGTTCACTTGGCTACCATCCCGGTCACCGGCACCGGCATCAACCCTGCTAGGAGTCTTGGTGCTGCTGTTATCTACAACAAATCCAAGCCATGGGATGACCATGTGAGTATAATCAACATTTATAATATTCGGTTGCGACTGTGTGATTGTACGACTGTGTAAAACTAAGTTTGTTTGTATGTTATGTTTTGGTCAGTGGATCTTCTGGGTTGGACCATTCATTGGAGCAGCCATTGCAGCCTTCTACCACCAATTCATCTTAAGGGCAGGAGCAGCTAAGGCTCTTGGATCATTCAGGAGCAACCCCAATGTCTAAGTTTGATTAATGAATGATCAACAATGCAATGCAAGTGCTTGATTATTGTGCTATTGTATTTTTCTATTTATATTTATATTTTATTTTATTTTAACCCTCTCTCTTTGAATTAGTTATCTCTCTAAATTTGGTGGTGTATGAAGAAGATTTGTGGATAAGTGTAGATTTAAAAAAGTCCCTTTCATGACAGTGGGGGAGGGAGGCCTTTTGCACTTTCCTCTGTGTATTCCCTTTAGTGTGTGTCATGCCATCTGTCTTCTTTTGTTATTCTCTTCTGTCATCTTTGTTCTCATTATATATTTATGGAAAACCTTTATTTTATTTGCACAAATTCATTTATCAATTTTCATGATAATCAGCATTGTTAGAGAATCAAATTACAAATGTGTTATGAACCTACTCCATGTGGTTTCAGACTATGTATAAGATATCCTACTATAATGTATTGTATTAATGTAGGGAGTACATGCACTTTCTAAAAAGTATAAGTAAGAATACTATTTGCATGATAATCTAGTACTAGTTCAATAATATATCTTGCTGGTCACTGCTTCCTACTTTTATCAACCACATTTTAATTGGCCTACTAATCCGTTACCTTTTGTTAATATAGGACCACACGTCAATTACCTTAATTTAATATTTAGGGTTAAAACAAGCATTATTCCATCTACTGACAAGAAAAAGGGTTTAAAAAGCAAGTATTTTTTTATCAGGCTCATTCAGTTAGAGTGCTTCCTTGGAACCCTTTTTCGGTTTTCCCAGTGAGGGGTTGAAAACTAAGGATGTAAGTATAGGTCGGATAAAATCGAAATTGTCCTAATTTAGATTTGGTTTTAAATATATATTGGGTCTATTTTTTAGATTATAAACAGATGAAATTTAAATATTTTTGAGTCAATTATATCGAGTTCAAACTGAAACATTTGTTTTGGGTCTATTTTTTAGATTATAAACAGATGAAATTTAAATATTTTTGAATCACAATTATATCGGGTTCAAACTGAAACATTTGTCTCTAAAGCTTTGACAATAATTATAAAAAAAAAAAAATTATTACCGAAAAGTTGATATCCATATTTGATTTTGAATTTGTTCATAAATTTTAATTTGATGTTTTTTTATTTATTTTCTAATTCAACAAATATGACTAAAAATAAAGCAATAAATTTATAATTAATATAATATAATATTAGAATTAATTTAAAACATATATATATTTTTTAGTTCCCTTAGCGTGCACATAGGTTAGGTGAAATCAGGTTTGTTTTGACTCGTACCCGACCCTACATAATAGTTGGGTTTATTTTTAAGACTCGGGTTCAACCCTAAACCCAGTAAAATCACACAAAATTAATTCCTACAATATTCGGGTCCAGACCGGATCTTCGAATTGGATTGGACCATGTACACTCCTATTGAAAACTACTATATTTTGGTTACCAAAATTAGATGAATATTACATAAACTATTTTTGTTTTTTTTTTATATTTTTCACTTTTGATATTAAAAGTGGTTTATAAAAAGTGGGAAAAAATTAAAATATATATTTTTTATATAAAAAGAAATATACAAAAAATGGTATAAATATGATTTAGAGTAAAGTATCATGTTAGGCGACTTTTCTCTCTCTTAACCTATCTTGCTAGGTCATGGGATTCCACATGATTTCACTCTTGCCTCTATTTCCATTTTCTTAGAATTTTTTTTTTTTTACCATAGGGAACTGTTTAGGATTTAGGAAGCCATGGATAACTTTTAAGCATGCTTCCATAAGTCAATTAACATTGATTACAACATAGAAATTGAGGCTATTGCCACATGTGGAAGCTAAGGCACAATTTTCATGCTATGTTTTGAAGGAAAGTAACTTTCATTTTCACTTAATTATTCCTTGGTAATATGAGTCCTTAGGCAAAGTCTAGTCTTGGGCAGCATTTATGAGGCGGACATTCAAAATTGAAAATGACTTGTGATGATTCATGACAATCTCACCGCTATAATATATGTTGGTAATTGCACATTGGTCCCATTTTTTCAAATTTTTTAAAAAATTAGGTGTTATAGTATTTGAAATCAAACATGTGGAATATGAATTGATATGAAATATAAATCAATTTTCATGTTTGGAATTCAACTATATATCCATTGTTAAGATAAGGATATAATGTGGATGACTATTAATATGGGCGGCTGTTTTACTATATTAAAAGAAGCAAGTTATAAACAAAATAATATTAATATAATTTGAAAAGTAAACTCTTATATACCTATAAAAATATATACGGGGTAAAAAAATGCACAACAGTAACAATCAATAATAATATTCTTTTTTTTTTATACTTTTTTCTCTTTTTACATATGATCCTACTTTTATATATATATATATATATATATATATATATATATATATATATATATATATCATTTTTATTATATGAAAATATATATCATTTCTATTATATGAAGATAATTATATTAGTGAACATTAATACTAGAATTTTATATTTTTTATTTTATATTTATATTTTTTGTTTATTTATTTTACAGCATCCATATATTTTATTATGGCGGAGACATAGATGAAGTAAGTTGAACCTTGAAGATCTCAAATAAAGTTTTTTTTTACATTATTTTCTAATCAAACAAATAAGAACTAATTCGTTGTTGATTAGAGATTTTTTTTGGAGTCAAGGATTAGAACTTCATTTAATAGTTTATCTCTGTTAAATAAATTATTTCATACACAAGATGAAATTTAAATTTTTAACACTTGTTAAAATGGACAAGTGAACTAACTATTCAAGGCACCCAAGATGATTTTTTTTTTGGTCAGATCCCAAGATGATTTCTCAAACCATAAATATGTTTTGGACGTACAAACCAAGTTTATTATTTTATTGTCCTAAACTTGTTAAAAGGAAAAGGGCTAGGCCAGATATATAGGTGGAAGAGCATGCATGAAATCGAAATAAGCCCATTAGTTAGTGTACTTACATATGTATAGTGGGTAGAATGGGCTTATTGGGCTCACTTTTGACCAACAGATCGTTAATAAGCCCATTAGAAACTCAAGTTTAAAGTTTTAGTGTTATCAAGATTCGACCAAAACCAACAACCAAAAGAAAAAAGAGATTCGACCAAAAACTTCTTTTTTAATGTTAGCAGGTTGAGATATACGTTGACCCTAGATAGGGATGGCAACGGGTCCCCATGGGGGCGGGGACATGTCCCCCGCCCCCCGCCCCCGCTTCCATTATCCGTCCCCGTCCCCGCCCCATCCCCGTGACGGGTAACGGGGGCCCCATATCCGCCGGGGACCCGGGTCTCCGCGGATATCCGCGGATTTTTATAAAAAAATAATAAAAATTGAAAAAAATTAGAAAAAAATTTAAAAAATAGTGTATTGTATATAATTTAGTATTTTACTTACATCAATATCTACTTTAATATTATGAATTACATGTATAGCACTCAAATGCTTAACCAAAAATTCAAAATCAGTAAAATAATAAAAATTTTAGAATAATTATAACAAATGCTTATCCAAATCACAGTAATTATAATAGAAAAAGCAAATAAAGATAATGAAGATGATAACAAATGCTTAATTATAATCATATAAATTATATTTAACTTAATTCAATAATTATAACAAATGCTTAACAAAATCATAGTACACACAAATGGGGTATTCTAGTCTTTTTACATAAACGGAGTTTAAACGGGTCTCCACGGGGCGGGGACCTCTATCCCCGCCCCCGCCCCGTTTAATATACGGGGCCCCGTCCCCCGTTTCCGCGGGTACAAAATCGTCCCCATATCCGCCACGTGACGGGTAAATCCCCGCGGATACCCGCCCCGCTGGGGATTTTTGCCATCCCTAACCCTAGATATATTTTTCTTGTATGAATGTGTAAGGTTCTTTATCACCATTTATACTATCATTTTTAGTTTACTTTTTTTTAAGGAATGTGCTGTTTGAATTCCCTTTCTCCTTTAATTTAATCATTCGTGGGAATAAAAGTGTAGGAGCATTTTTGTGTGGAACGGACCAATTTCACAATTTCTTAGAAAATATATTGCAACTCGAATGACACTGCAAGAATCTTTTCCAGTTAAGAAAATTGAATGTGAATAATTCATATATTCCTAGTGACACGATCAACACCTTTTTGACTCAAAGACTCAAACATTTGAAAATATAACTTTTCAATTTTTTATTTCAGTTAATTTTATAAAGGGTAACCTCACACTACACAATATCTACGTAAGACTAAATAAAAAAATGAGAAAAATTTTTATATGATGTGAAATCACACTTTATAAAATCAGCATTCTAGCATTTTAAGTAATCGTATATAATTTTACCGAGAGAATTTTAAATTTTTTTTATTATATTTTGAATTAATATATAGATATTTTATATGATATAAATTGGTATAAAATGTAATTTTCATCACATCCAGTATGATTGTTGGTGATGATGAGTAAGAAGCAACATGTTTTGTGACAAATCATGAGAAGGTTGCAATAATGAAGAGATGAGTACAAAAGCAAAATGATTTATAAAGTCCCTTGGCACACACACTTCAGCTTATGATGATGACCAATTTGGGCGACAAAATATGATTATAGTTTGCAGCTTCTCATGGGAATTCTCCAAGAAACTATTAGAGTCCAAACCCTCTGTTTTTCATGCTTCCAAGTCTTTCCAATATTCAATTCTCTAAAGTGAAATTCATGTAAATATATATATTATAAGTATTATATTATTAGCTTTTGCTTTTTGCTCTCTCTCCAAGGAAGTTTCCATTCTTGTCCTCATTTCCTTTCATCACTTAACGTCATTTACCCACCAAACCAAACTGATTTCCCAATTTGTATGTGCTCGCATACTATAATATTACAATACAGTTATACACTTTAGAATCAAGGTTCCAAAGCAAGCTAGCTAGCTAGCTTCTCTTCTCTTCATTTTGAGGCTCTTAAACTAAAACATGGTGCCAATCACCACATGCTTCTTGATGATTATCTCCTCGGTGTTCTATGTTTTCCGGGATGCGGCGCAAACCGTCCTCGCCGAAGATTTCAGCCCTGAAAACCACCTTGGCTTTCCATTCACCACAATGGGCTACGGTATCTCCCACCCCGACGTGCCACTCCTTCTCTAAATATCTCATCAATGCATGCTAGGTATGTAAGTGTTTGGTATTAGAACACGACACAAAATACAGAGACACAAAAACAGAATTCTATGTATCTTGTGTTTCCTTAATCACAAGGTTTGTGTTTAGGGATGTAGTGTTCTATGTTGATTAATGTATTTTGTGGATCCTTGAATGGAACTTACTACTAGTTTGATTTTGTTTGTGTAATTAATTAACTGTAGAATTTAGTGGAAAGTTTGTGGTTCTGTGTAACATTGGGTTTGCTTTTGCTTCAAGTTATGGTACCTTTTGCTTTTTTTTTTTAAGAAGAAAAAGTAAAAGAAAAATTGAAATGCATGGCATGGCATCGCTTTCAGTATTTTCTGTTAAGGCGTGAAAGCAATATGCACGCCAGATTCCTTTTCTTTTTCTTTTTTATGATTAATATATTAATAGATACTAATTAATGTGAGTATTAATCCACTTTTTTTATAAATTAGATATTAAATTTGAGATTAATTAAATAAAAATTATTTTGCAAGAAAAAAAAATGTATACCAACTTTTTTCTAATATCCTCATTATGTATAGTAGATATTTTTGTTGGTTCTTTCGTTATTACATATGTATTTCTGTTTTGTGAAACTTGCAAATGCTTACACAAATTGGTTAATCAGGTACCAGTTTAGTTCTACTATGTGGAGATTAATGAATTTCATGGCAAACATTTCCATTAAGCGCGATCCACTTTATTTTACTTGTCACCTGCGACCTTTCTCCCATGGTTAAAATTTAAATAACCCAAGACTCGTCGCTGCTTTGTCCCTTTCCGAATACCCAGAATTATTTAAATGAAAGTCCAGAAGCAAATAGCGAAATATAATATGTGTAGTTTATAATGGTAAATTTTGAAATGGGACTAATGTACAAGAAAATTAAATCGATTAATAGTCAAAATTAGTCCCTAAAAATAAGACTTTTTTAAATTTGTTTTCGAAAGATTTTATTAATTAAATTTGTCTTTTAAAAATTATGAATTAATTATATTTGTTCTTTTAGTTACTCTATTCACAATTTTCGTTAACGATTGATGATATAAAATATTATCTAATAGCATACATGACACCTAACATGTTTAATTGGACGCTGACCAAATATTTTTATGAAAATTTATCAATTTAGTCACTAAATTATATTGGAAATATGGTTTTTGTAATTGGAAAAAAAGAACTAAATTAATAAATTTTTATAAACATATTTGATTAATATCCAATTAGACATGTCCGTTATTAAATAATGCACCTAGTTGGTCCCTTGCCTTATTTTTGGTCAGTTAACCTTGTCGCCGGCAGTGACATTGATACGAAAAAAAGATAAACAAAATGACATGAATTGAAATTGAATAAGGAAGTTACATTAAAATTGAAATAGAAAATAAAAAGGATAGATTGAAATTGGATACAAAAAGAATCACTCTACTTTTTTATCTAATTTTTTGATGCAACAAGAAAGGGACTCCTCAGCCTAATTTGTTCACACTATAGTTTGGAAATTGTATCGAAATTACTCTTCAATATTCTGCACAATTTCCTGTGCAATAAGAGAAGAATTTACTCAATCTCACTTGTCCACATCATGGTTTCATCACGAAACCAAAAAGTGCTTTAGTACCTGTAATAACTCAATATTACAACTAAAATAGTTAAGGAGATATTTATAACTTCTTATTAGGTTAAAACAAAGAAAATCATAAAGTTCACAAACATAAAGCCCAATTTAATAACTAAATAAACAAGAATCAAAATACATCAAAATAAACTAATAACTTTTAAATAATATTTAATCTCTTCATATCATAAACATTTGAAATACATATCAAACATGGCACTGACATGCCACATTGGAGTATATAACGGCTATTTTTAACCCTAACTTGATTCGCCATTCTTGTTGTTCAAAACCGAAAGCATTGGTACAGAATCATGATTGGATGTGCGAGTTAGGGTCAAAGAAGTTTTTTTCAATCAACAACGAGGACTCCAAGTCGCATTAGAGATTCGCAAGTGCCAGAGCATTGTGAGTACGGCTGTTGCTGTGTGTTTCGGTGGTCTGAAACATATACAAATCCAAATAAATCCTTCTTTAGTTGTTCTAATTACAATGTGAGTTGTTGATTAAAAATAGTTGTTCTTTTATGTTCGTAACTCCTAACCCTATTTCATGTAGACTATTGACAAAAAATGGTGTAAATTTTTTCTCTCGACTGATGATATAAAAGAAGAATATAAAGAAAGAATAGATAGTGATGTAGCAAATGACAATGAATAAGTGAGGATCAATCTAGCTTAGATGATTGAAAAGTTGGAAGTTGAAGCGAAGACTCCAAAATATCTTATCCAAGTGTTATGTTAGGGTTGCTGTTATTTTTTCTTTTACTTTAGTGGTTGTGGTAGTTGTGATTATAAAGGTTTAACAATTGTTGTATGTAATATGTTAATCTATATGAATGAAAGTATGTTAGAGTTATTTTATTTATTTATTTAGTGTGTTCTGTTTTGATACTGACTTAACCGTAAAGGAACAACTAAATTGAAATATGTAACTGGACCATATTATTAGCATACTGTGAATCTGTGTATTTCATATATATGATAGAGTAGCAAGATTAAAGAAACAAAACAAGTGCAAGACAAAAAGTAATAAAGTCTGGCCAAGAAATAAACTATCAAGTTTGGAACACACTAATAACCAAGCCTTACAAAACAAACACCTATTATCCTAAACACCTTAATAGATTAATTAGCTTCAATAAGTACATTGAATATCAGAGATTCTTTTCCCTTGGTGCTTTAAAATTAGGAGTTGGAACAAACTTTAAAAAACTGGACAATCTTAAAGTTATTGTTGTACTTGCTCTTTGCATTAGATCCATCCTAATGGATTGAGGTGATGATAATTTTCTCCTTTTTGTTAGCAACTTCTCTGGTCTTATTGGTGGTGGTGTTGCTAATGCCTACACAGAGGAGGGAAAATGAGTTCGGACAAAGAGCAATAGACAACTCAAAGAGGAATGTTAGTCTCAGACACACAGAAAAAGAGAGCTCGAAGAGATAATGATCGATCGAGCAACCTTCGCGAGGATAATACCACCGGGTCAACGCGTCCTTCGTGCGATGGCAACGAGAAGAGCGATGAGAACTGAGAAGAGTTCCGCGATGCGATAAGAAGAGGTTGGCGATGAGAAGAGTGTGACCGGAGGAGAAGAGTTCGGCGATGAGGAATGGTGATGGTGGCTGGCTGAATTTAGGATTAGGTACACTGTCAGAGAGTGAAAGAAATGGGTGTTGGAATTTTCTTGCTTCTGAATTTTTTTTTTTAAACAATAGCAAAATAGCATCGTTTTCAAGTCATGTATCGAATCAAAAACCATAAAAAAATTGGCCAATTTTAATGATTCACCGGTTAATCGTCAGGATAATAAGTTTTTTTATTAACTTTTTACATAACAATTTTATATATTAATTAAATCAACTAAATGATCGATTTTTGATTAATCCGATTAAACTAGCCGATTCAATTTAATTTTCAAAACTATGCATAAATTAAAATTCAAAATTTTTATAATTTATTTAAACAAATAAATAAACTAATTACTCAACCAACTTAAATTGATTATTCTTCTTAATAGCTTATGCATGATATTTATACATTATTATTACATCTTTGCTCAAGCTTGCTCCATGCTTCAAACTTTGCAAGAATTAGCTTTTACTTCTCTAAACTGTCTAACGCACTCAAAACCAAACACGTATACGTCAACTAATAATTGAATATGCTTGTCATTATTATTAACTTGAGTTACTAACATGAGCCTAAACTTTTAATTAAATATAATATCATAAGTAAAGAAGTTGAATTAAATTTTTGAAAATGATATTTGAACAAAGATGTATTTAAATATTGATAGATATTCCTATATATACAGATAAATTTTTGTTCAAATATCAATTTCTATACAACGATAACACAAAATAAGTTAAAAAAAAAATCAAATCAACATCCAACTAACTAAATGTTAATCTCCAGAGAGGATCATTTCTGCAGAAGAAACAATGTTAGGCCATGGGTATAGAACTTTCTTTTTTCCTTGTGTTATATACATTTGTTTGCGCCCCATTTTAACTACCAAAATAAAAAGGTACATTTGTTTGCAATTTTTTGGATTGATTTTTTGGCCCAACCTACACAGAAAACTATATAGCTAAAATATATTGGCCTATATAAGGGAATTTTTATTTGGACTCAACAAGTAAGTCCATATTCTTACACCAAAAAAAAAATCGTATATACAAAAAAGAAAGTATGTACTGAAAACGAAATTACTAAAATAGTCTCAAAAGTTTTGATAAAAGTAATTCTAAAAAATATGAATGAAAAATATATTTTTGAAAAAATTATTAAAAATAAAAAATATTATTTTTATAAGTAGCGAACGATTTTTATATTTAGCAAAAGATTTGTACATGTGATATGAAGTTTTAGAGATATTTAAATAATTATTTAAAAAGTGTATAAAAATATATAATTCAATTTTAAGGTTAAAGAGAAAAATATTTCATTTTTTAATAATATTTTTACAAAATTTTTATTAAAATATAATTTCTAAAATTATCTTTAAAAAAATATTTAATATATAATCATTTTTATCACATTTTAAAATCTTAAAAATAAAAGAAAAAGGTTTTAAAATCACTCTTCTAATAATTGAAAAAAAGAGGGGGAAAAAAGTCTTTCCATTCCATACCTTCTCTTTGATGGCAATCCTCCCAAGTCACAAGCATGTCCTAAATGGTAAATACATATCACCTCAATTCTAACCGTAACGATTTAAATTATTCATGTTATATATATACATGTCATACAATTTGTAAAAGTATTTTGTCTCTTAAGAAAAAGTGAACGAGTAGATTAGTTACGGAAGAAAAACGTAGTACACAGTAGTACACACGATATTTATTTATTTATTTATTTATTTATTTTGGGTCATGGTACACACGATATTTACTTACATAGGAAGATTTTTTTTCCATAATGGAAGAGAAAATTTCACAAGAATGCATAGGTTACTTTTGCCTGTGCCAACTACTTTCCCCTGCTTCATTCAATTACTAGACATAAAACTTCAAGTCTTCAACTTCCATTCCATCCCCACTTGCAGTTAATGTGCCCAACCTCTTCTAAATATCCAATTATGCATAATTTATTGTGACCACAATTTTTCTTTTCCTTTCTTTTCTTGTTTGCATTTTATTTTTTGTGTTATATCGATTTGTAAGTGACAATATCCACCATCTTATTAGAAATATTGCTAAATACTATTAACATTAAGTGTACATTTTCTTTAAGATTCAAATTACATCATTGAGAATCACGTTTGTATTTGGAATGTTCTAACCTAAAGTATCATTTCTGTACATTAAATAAAGTGTTTGTTTAGCATTAACAATTCTTGAACAAGTCTTTGAGATGTTTTAGAATAAACGAAAACTTAATTCTTTATTATGATATTTTTAAACGAAAAAGTATATAGAGCTAATTTTTTTATAAATGGTTTTCTTATTCAACTTTTGTTTCATTTACACTTATTAAGATTTTATTTTAATTCTAAATCATTTTTTGGTGATTTCCATCAAAACTTTGTGACTAGATATTCTATTTTAGTTTTAGATTTTTTTTAATGAAATTTTAGATATTCTTTTAGTATGTAATTTAAGATGTGCATTTAAATATTAGTATGAGCTAGAAATAATAAAAATTAATTCTCTAGTTGAACTCTTTTTAAAATTATATATATGCATAACTATTAAAATACTAATGACATATTTGATTGTTTGGTTATAGGATAACACATCATCAAATATATGTAAAGAATAAACATTTTTCCTATGTTGGTAGTTCATTTGAATAAATTTTAGTACCAACAATATCAATTGATAATAAATAGTGAAGGAGAGTGAAATAACAAAAGACAGTCTAATCCAAACTCCAAAGTGAGTCTGCGAGACGGAGGGCGCATTTTAGCGACGATGGTGCACCCAGTAGCGGAAGCTAACGAGCGCAGCCCCTTTGGTGACTTAACAGCGGACGAGTTCTACGCACGCCACTCAGTGAGTCACGGCTCCGAGTTCATCACAAACCCTAGGGGCCTCAAGCTCTTCACTCAGTGGTGGCTCCCGCTACCCCCCGCAACCGTCACCGGAACCATCGCCCTCGTTCACGGATATACCGGCGAATCCAGCTGGTTCCTCCAGCTCACCGCCATCTACTTCGCCAAGGCCGGATTCGCCACCTGCGCCATTGACCATCAGGGCCACGGCTTCTCCGACGGCCTCATCGCCCACATCCCTGACATCAACCCCGTCGTCGACGACTGCATCGCCTTCTTCGACGAATTCCGCTCTCGCTTCGATCCTTCTCTTCCTTCCTTCCTCTACTCCGAATCCCTCGGCGGCGCAATCGCGCTATTAATCACTCTCCGCCTCCGCGACTCGCCGGAAAATGTCTCATCCGGGAAGCCGTGGAACGGTCTGATTCTTAACGGCGCCATGTGCGGGATCAGCGAGAAGTTCAAGCCACCGTGGCCATTGGAACATTTCCTTTCTATAGCTGCGGCGATAATCCCTACGTGGCGCGTGGTTCCAACGCGCGGCTCGATCCCGGACGTTTCCTTCAAAGTGGAGTGGAAGCGGAAGCTGGCGCTGGCGAGCCCGCGGAGGAAGGTGGCGCGTCCCCGAGCTTCGACGGCGCAGGAGCTGCTGCGGATATGCAGGGAGCTTCAGGGAAGGTTCGAAGAGGTTGAGGTGCCGTTTCTGGTGGTTCACGGCGGGGACGACGTTGTTTGCGACCCGGCTTGCGTGGAGGAGCTTTACGCGCGTGCCGCGAGTAAGGATAAGACGCTTAAGGTGTATCCTGGAATGTGGCACCAGCTGGTTGGGGAGCCAGAGGAGAGCGTGGAGCTTGTGTTTGGCGATATGCTTGAGTGGCTTCGTGCACGCTCTATACGCTCGGCCGTTGACGGTGGCGCGTAAGTGCACGTGTGTTGTTTAGTGAATCTGTTATATGTTGTAACAAACTTATCTGATGTGTATATGACGATGATGATAATGTTGGTTGGTTCATGCTTATAATTTGGACTTTAATAAAATTGATGAGGCTTCAACCAACCAATAGTTTATGTATTTTGGATTAGTTTTGCCAAAATGAAAGAATTGTAATAGGTTTAAATAATATTCTTACTATTCTTTTATGCTCGAATATCAAAAAGCAGGTTTTTAACTAATTTCTTTAATTATGGTGTTTTCATTTAAGAGAAAAATATGATTTCTAATTTTTGCTAAACAATAATAGAAAATACATGTAATAACATGTGTGTTTTGCTGTATCAATTGATTATGTGGAGGTATATTAGGAATTTTGTTTGTACATTTGTGCTAATAAAGTTCCGAAAATTATACTGATGATGTATTATAGAATTTATAAATTTAATTATGATCTTATTTATTCTTTTTCTTTTCAGTATAAAATTGGTTGACTAAATTATTAAAATGAAATATTTTGTTTCCACAACTTGAATAAAATATTATTTCATTACCAAACTATACTTGATACTTGATAGAGGAAAACATTTAAATTTAGAGCAATAATTTGTTTTGGGCTGGGCAATAAATGTTTTTTTGTGTATTTGGTTTTAAGACGGGTACCCTAACCCCAGTTTCTGTATTTTGCTATATGGCCAATACAGCGAGTTTTTTCCCTTACCAAAAACAAAATTGTATATTTTTATCGCTTTTGGTCAGAGTCCAATATGTTTTTTCTCCATTATCTTTTTGGGTTGGACATTCTTTGATTTTATGTTGCAATTTCCAAATTTATGGGATGGCCATGGCCCATGGGTGCGGTACTTGTGAAGTATTGAGTAGATATACCAAAATAAATAAATAAAAGAATTGTACCGAAAATAAATTAAATAAATAAAAGAATGGCTTGAGATTGAAGATCTTGAGAAGCATGAGTCAACTATTTTATTTATTACTTTGAAGGACCAACAGTGTGCGATGTCATTACAATTGGAACTATTGTTGTGCAATTGCACTTGTCTTTGTATAATAGCTTTCGTTTACTTAAATTAATTTTTTTTATTCATTAGTAGGATTTGGTAAAAGACACTTAATTAAGGAAGTAATGAAAAGAACATTTTTAATCGAAAATTCAATTTTTTTTGGACTGGGTGTGGGTTGGACAAGACCAACTTTCACTCCACAACAAAACAAAACTTCACTCCATGAATTTTTTACACTCCACTTCTTACATTGAAATTCAAATTAAATATTCCTCCCCTAATTTTTTAAGTCTCTACTACCAATCGAAGATAGCAAAGACTGAAAATGGGAGATGCTCTCTTTAGGAAGGAATGAGATCAATGGATCTCGCATTCCATAAAATGTTGAGTGGAGAGATTCTGAATCAAATGGATATACTTTTAGATTTAGACCGATTCGAATCAACTTTGTGTCATTAAATTCTTGCCAAAAGGGTGAGCCTCAAAATGGGAGATGCTCTCTTTAGGAAGGAATGAGATCAATGGATCTCGCATTCCATAAAATGTTGAGTGGAGAGATTCTGAATCAAATGGATATACTTTTAGATTTAGACCGATTCGAATCAACTTTGTGTCATTGAATTCTTGCCAAAAGGGTGAGCCTCAGTCACTGTCTTTCACAGTCTTCATGATGCCTTTTTCTGCGACTCTGTTGTTGGTGCATATTGCTTGTCGCTCCTGCTTGTCGATTCCTGATCTTGCAATAGCCCTTCATCATCTTCACGATAACTTTCGGAGGATGATTGATGCTCCAGTTCCTATTCAGTCGCCCCATCGCCTCCAATAAAACAACCTTGTGGGCTAATCGATTTCCCTTCCTTGGAGTCCACGTGAAGCCAATTCTGTTGTCTTCGTCCTTTAATTCTTGGATATTTCTGAGAATCGGATCAACTTCTGCAATTCTGCTTTTGGTTTTCAGTGCTTTTGCATAATAGGTATATTGTCTTGTTCAATTAGAACTTTCTGTATTCCTAAACTCTGTATCAAAACTAATGCATCCCTAATTGCTGTGCTTTTTGCAACTAGACTTGAATTTGCCTTTATCTTATTGGTTGCTCCTGTTATCAACTTTTCAACTCCATCTCTGACCATTATTGCTGTGACTCCCTCACTTGTTGTTGCCATGAAGGATACATCAACATTAGCTTTTACGCACGGTTCCGTCGGAGGATTCCAGGTAAATGATTCTTCCTCCTCTCCTGTTGTTCTGTTGTTTTAAAATTAAATTCTGTTTTGAAAATTTTTTGAACTCTGTCTCCATTAATTTAGCTTTGATGATAGTTTTGATTGGATTGACCTCTTTCTTCTAGAATAATGCTTAGTTCCTTACCTTCCAAATTTTCCATCACAAAAAGGCTACTCTTCCCACCATTATCTCTTGGTCTGTTTTTGCTTCCGCTTTTATTTTTCTTATGTTTTCAATGAATCAATCCCCAAAAGATGAAACCGCATTTTCTGTTGGATTTAATTGATACTGAGCACCAAACCAGACTGCTCTTGTCCAGGGACATAGGAGAATAACATGTTCTGTAGTTTCTACTACTGCATTGCAAATTTGGCAATCAGGCTTCCTTGCTATTTTCTTTTTAAACAAATTTTCATTTACTGGAATTATGTTTTGAGTAACCTTCCACAAAAATATCTTGATTTTCTGGGGAACCTGTATGTTCCACAATTTTTTTCAAAGTTTTCTTCTATCTCTGCTTGATGTTGTTGAATCAGACTCTTGTTCTACAAGCTCTTTCTTTGCCACAAGATAACCAGTTTTTATTGTATAAATTCTATTTTGCATGAATGGCCAAATAAGTTCATCATCTATCCCAAAGATACTAATTATCTCCTGTGGAAAAATGGCAGTAATTTTAGTGACATCCCATCCCTGTCCCGATATAATTAGGTCACTCACTCTAGAAATCGAATTATTTCTACCGTTGTATATTCTCTTTAGACCCAGTACCTAATTGTCCTCTCATACCTTTATTTTTCTCCCATTTGCTACACTCCACCTACAGTTCCTAAGTAAAAAATCTCTTCCTTGGAGAATGCTCCTCCAAACCCACGACCTTGACTTATGATCTTTAGCCTCCCAAAAAGAACATTCCAAAAAATATAATGATTTTAAGATTTATGCCCAAGGGGCCTCGAGATTCTCTGTTAATCTCCATGCTTGCTTTGCTAGATGAGCAAGATTTTGAATTTGAAAGTCCTTGAAGCATAACCCGCCATTCTTTTTGCTGACAGTTAATTTGTCCCAGTCCTTCCAGTGAATACTGATAAACCCCATTTGTAGGGTTTATCTTGTATTGATTTTAGGGGATTTTATAACCTTTTACCCACATTTATCCATTGAAATAGCATGGTTTTATAACTTCTCCTTTAATTGTGCTTAAGAGTGAAAACATGCTTTTTAGGTCTTAAAATAACTAAATCTAATTCTCCTTGATTCCATTAGATGCCTTGATATATTTTTTAAGTGATTTAAGGTTTAGGAGGCAAAGATTGGATCAAGAGAATGAAGAAAGAAGCATGAAAAGTTGGAGAACTCATGAAGAAATGAAAGAACCGGAAATCTGTCAAGCCGACCTCTTCGCACTTAAACGACCATAACTTGAGCTACAGAGGTCCAAATGATGCGGTTCCAGTTGGGTTAGAAAGCTAACATCCGGGGCTTCGAAACGATAAAAGATTTGCCATAGTTGCTACACGTATGGTGGCACGCACGCGCATAGTACGCGCACGCGCTGTTGCTGCCACCTGGTTCACTTAAAGCAAAACGTGGCCAGCGAATTCTAAAGCCTTGTGGGCCCAATCCAACTCATTTCTGATGCTATTTAACCCAAGGAATGAAGAGGAAAACACATGTTAGTTACCATTAGTCATAGTTTAGTTTTAGAAGTAGTTTCTAGAGAGAGAAGCTCTCTCTTCTCTCTAGGATTAGGATTAGGATTAGGCTTAGTTCTTAGATCTAGATTTCAATTCACCTTCTTCTACTTCTACATCTCAATTCCTTGTAGTTACATTCATTCTTCTTCCATTCTTTTATTGTAATTTCCTTTATGTTGTTCTTACACTTTATTGTAGATCTACTATTGTTCCTTCCATTTTCTTTCAATTCAATAAGAGGTAATTCATAATAATTGTTCTTCTTTGCTTTTCTATTGTTGATCTCTTGCCTTTGTAGTTAGATCTCTTTTTAATTCTTGCAATTTATGTTGTTTACTTTTATTGCCTTTTATGTGTTTGATGAAATGTCTCTTATAGCCATTAGTTAGATTTTGTTCCTCTTGGCCTAGGTAGAGTAATTAGTGACACTTGAGTTATCTAATCCCTTTGTTGATTGGTAATTGGAGAGATTGCTAATTGGTTTGGAGTGCACTAAAGCTAGTCTTTCCTTGGGAGTTGGCTAGGACTTGTGGCTCAAGTCAATTCATCCACTTGACTTTCCTTTATTTAGTAAGGGTTAACTAAGTGGTAGCAATGAACAATTCTCATCACAATTGAGAAGGATAACTAGGATAGGACTTCTAATTTTTATACCTTGCCAAGAGCCTTTTATAGTTGTTAGTTTATTTTCATTTCCATTTATCTTTCATACTTCTTATCAAAACCCCAAAATAATTCACAACCAATAACAAGACACTTTAATGTAATTCATAGGGAGAACGACCCGAGGTTTGAATACTTCGGTTTATAAATTTAGGGGTTTGTTTTAGTGACAAACAACTTTTTGTATGAAAAGATTATTGCTTGGTTTAGGAACTATACTTGCAACGAGAATTCATTTGTGAAATTCTAAACCATCAAAAATCCAATCATCAAATACCCCGTTCCTTTCCGGGTGTTGCCCACCATAATTTGAAAATTCTTGCACTAAGCTATTGGCAAAATTTTTTGGGAATCTAATCATGTTCATAGCATAAGATGGAATAGCTTGTACGACCGCCTTAATTAAAACCTCTTTTCTGACTTGGTTTAGCAGCTTTTCCTTCCAACTTTTCAGTTTGTTAATTACTTTTTTCTCAATCCATGCGAATGCTCTATTCTTAGACCTTCCCCAATATCCTGGCAACCCTAGATATTTTTTTGAATTGTCCTATGATGCGATTCCAAGAATCTCCTCTATATTCACTCTGGTTTTTATCGAGACATGTTTGCCAAAAATAATTCTAGATTTAGCCAGATTAATTATTTGTCCCCATGCTTCTGTATATTCATTTAGGAGCGAAATTATCTGGTACACTTCTTCCTCTTTTGCCTCTGCTAGGATAATGCAGTCATCTGTAAAAAGTAGATGTGTAATAATTGGTGCATTAGGCTTGATTCTGAATCCAGATATTTTGCCCTTCTCCTATGCTTCCTTCATTGGAATTGAGAACACTTCAGCAGCTAAGATGAATAAATACGGAGATAAAGGATCACCTTACCTTAAATCTCTTTGAAAAAATATTTTATTGGTCAACTGCCTATTGACTCTAACTCCATAATTAGCTATCCTCACGTATTTCATGACCAGTTGAACCCACTCCCTTTTAAAATCAAAAGCTTTTAGAACTCTTTTCATAAAGTTTCAGTCAATCCTGTCGTAAGCTTTACTCATATCTAATTTGATAGCTAAATTTTTTTATCATTCTCTTCCTTTTTTCTTAAAGTATTGAATTCTTCTTAGACAATGATTATATTATCCTGGATTAATCTTCCACTCACAAAAATACTCTAAATATGAGAGACCATCTTATCTAGCACCGTTCTCAATTTCTTCACCAATTTTTTTTTATAATTTTGTAAATAAAATTGCAACAGCTAATGAGTCTTAGCTGATGCAGATTCTTTGGTTGTTTCACTTTTGGGATCAACACAATTGCTGTCTCACTTATCTCTTGTGGTAGAACTTGATTAATGAAAAAGTCCTTGACAACTTCAAACACCTCCCTTTTATGTCCTCCCAATGTTTTTGAAAAAATAGGCCATTCAGTCTATCTAGTCCCAGTGCCTTCATTCCACCCATATTAAACACCACCTCTTTTATTTCTTTCTTTGACACTCCTTCAGTCAGCCAGTCATTCATTTCAGAAGATATTTTCTTAAGGTATTTTGCTCATACACCTTTCTAAATTAGTCGTTGGAGAAGCCTTGAACAGATCAGTGAAGTGATCCTCAATTAGCTTTAGCACTTTAGCATTTCCTTGTACCTAATTCCCTTGAGCATCTCTAAGTTTCTCAATCCTGTTCCTATCCTTCCTCTAAATAGTGGTAGCATGGAAAAAAATAGTATTCTTATCACCCCATTTTATCCACTTCAATCTTGACCTTTGATCCCAAAACTTTTTCTCTTATCTCCATAATTGCTCTATTCTAATCTTGGTTTGTCGGATCTGTTCTTGTTGAAATTCAGATAGGCTTGATCTTTGGAGTCTTTGAATTTTATCACTTAGTTTGACGATCTCTTTGTTCGCTCGAGAAAAAGTTCTTTTGCTCCATCTTTTTAATTCTTCCTTGCAATTCCTCATCTTATCAATGAGCTTATCCCACCCTTGTGTCCTTGATGTTTGCTTACTCCACCCCTTTTTTATTGTTTCATTACACTCCTCATGATCTTCGCAAAAAGTTTTAAATCTGAATTTCATTGGTTTCTTTTCTTTGGTCTCAAAATTTAGTAAAATGGGACAGTGACCTGAACTGATGGCTGGTCTTGCCACAAGAGTAGTATTTTGGTATAATTTTTTCCATCTCCAATTAGCAAGAGCCCTATCAATTCTCTCCTTAGTTATAAAATCATTCATTGAGTTGTTGAACCAGGTGAAACTTCTACCCTTTAAGTCAATATCCATGAGTGCATTACAATTAACAAAATTTTTAAAATATTCTAATTGACATTCCGGTATAGTGTGCAAACCTACCTTTTTGTCTTGTCTTAACATATCATTAAGATCCCCTATGATAAATTGAGGTAATAAACTGTCATCTCTCTTTCTTGCTAACTCCTCTCACAACTTTCTTCTTTGTGCAAATTTCGGCTGGCCATACACAAAATTTTCTATCCATTTATTTTTACTTTTATCTTCTATATTAGCTTTAATGATATTGTTAACCCACATGTAAACATCGATCTTGATATTAGTATTCCATAAAAGGCATAAACCACCGGATAATCCCTAGAGTTCTACACAAAAGGATTCAGTATAATGTAATTCTTTTTAATTTTGTTGATACAATCATATTTAGCACGAATTTTTATAAGAAAGACTATAGCGAGCTTAACCTATCTACACAGATTTTGTAGCTCCGAGACTGTCACGGGTACCGCTAATCTACAACAATTTTAGCTTAAGCAACTCATGACTGGGAGTGGGGCATAGTAAGGCTCGCCTCCCCAGCCATGATTTCCTCAAGCTCTGATGTTGTCCCATACCTCACAATGCTCCTCTCTTTTGTTGTCCCTATTCCTCTCTTACTTGCATTTCCATGATATCTACCTCCTATAGGGCTTGAATAGATCACCCTTTATCGTTGTCTTCTATGTCTTCACGTCTTCTCTTCAGCCTTAAGTTGCAATTGATCCCCTGCACTAGTTCAGTTTCTAGTGTCTCTAAAATTTTATTAATTTTTTCTCCTTCCAGCTCATCTTCATCCTCTTGCTTTAGCATTTCTACGAAGTATACTTTTTCTGTTTTTTGTTTCATGCTTTGTCTTAATTTTTCTGATGTTTCTTTCTTTGAAAAATTTTGACCTCTCTATTTGCTTACTTGCTATAATTTTAACATTCACCGCTTCTATATTTTTTACATTTTATCCGGTTGTGACCTATTCTCCTACTTTTACTAAGTAAATATTATTTGTATTGACCATCTCTGCCTTCAAGATTGAGCCCATAGTGTGCTTAGGGCCCTCGGTTACATCTTGATCAACCTCCTCTAATCTATACCAAAAAAGACCTTCCTTCCCTTGTTTGCTGAAATGTTCTTTAGGTGTGGTCTCTTTACTATTGGCCTTGAAGCAACCAGGTGCAGTTCTCTCCCAACTATTAGCTACCTCCTCTTTCCTTGTTGGGCCTTGACTATTCCAGCCCATTATACCTGTATCTCTCAACCTTCTTATATTTTGACTAATGTACCCTTTCAGCCCTGCCATTTCTAGATCTTTCTCTTCAAGTTTTTCTCTCTCTAGGATCAGATTTTTAGGGATATTGTTCACATGTCCGTTCGCCCCTAAATCTGTTGCATTCCCTTATTTTTCGCCGCCTAATTGCCTCCTCTCAGCCGGATTTTTTCTTAGACCTCCAACATTATTTTTTCTACCTCTATATGTATCATAATTTTCTTCACTCCATCTACTCTGCGTTTCATATACACGCGCCGCCTCTGTCTCCCCCTGCCACTCCGTTTTCTCATTCATACTTTTCTTTTCTTCTAAAAATCTTATCTATTTGTCATGTACAACTGCTAAATCTGGTGAGTATTTTGTCATTTATGGATTCTATACCACTATTGTCTTCTTTTCCTTGCATACCTTCTTGCTATAGCTAATTCTGCCACAGTTTAAGTAAAAGCAACCCAAGAGTCTCTCATACTTAAAGAGTATCCATCTTTGAGGCAGATTATCTCTGTTCATCCAAAAGTCCGTTGGTAGTGGCTCATGCACGTTAATCGCCACCCTTATCCTTAGAAAGGTTCTGACTGTTACATTTTTCACCTTCAAATCTTCTACTTCTATTAAAATTCTTACCATATTGTCTATTATTTCAGCTATTTTCCTGTTGATGAACTCTAAAGGTAGCCCATGCACTTGAATCCAAAATTTCATGTGGTCATGTTTTACCTCGTGAATTGATTCACCTTTGGCCCAGAGTTGTAGGTTGAGCAAAGATCCCTTCACGCACCATGATCCATTCTTCAAAACTTGAATGCCTTTTTTCTTATCTTTGAAACTTATGTGCATCTTATTCTTCCCTACTTCAGCAAAAAACACACCTTTCGGATTTTTTCATATACCCATCAGTAGGGTTGGAAGTGAGTCGAGTTGAGTCGAGCTAGACCAAACTCAAGCTCGACTCACAAAAATTGAGCTTGGTTTATGGCTCGGCTTATGAACAATCGAGCCTATTTCTTAAGCTCAAGCTCGACTCACGAAAGCTCACGAGCTGGCTCAAATAATAAAAACATAAATACATAATCCATAATTCTATATCAATAAATTATAATTTATATATTTTAAAAATATTAAAAGGATCAATTTTATATATTATTTATCTATCAATAAATTATAAATTTTTTATTTATGTCCTATTAAGTTCACGAGCTAATGAACTGAACTTATCCAAACTCAAACTCAGCTCATTTAATTTATGAGCTCAATTTCAAGCTCAAACTTGGCTAATGAGTCGAGCTTGGCTCATCAGCTGTCTTAACTCACTTCCAGCCCTACCCATTAGTATCTGCTTGCTTGTTTTAAAATTAATCTCTTTTTTGATAATATTTTTTTTTACCAGGTTGATGCTATCTTTATTGAATTTTTTTGCTCATTTGTGGTTAATATGACAACTTTTTCTTCAATTAATTTCAAGGTGTAGATCGCTATTTACTCTTCTCCTCACATTGACATGATTAGTTTGGTTGTTGGGTGGTATGATTCTCATTTAAAAAGATTAAAATCACTCGACGAATGAGAATTCTTTCCTTAAAAAAAAGAACTAAAGTTCTAGAACTTTTTCTTTCCTTTAGAGAGAAAAGCTCTGCACGTACTGGGAGATGAAAATTTCAAATTTTTATACTTACAATAGATTTTCGATGAGTTAAATACTAATATGTACTTAACAAGTGCCCTTTAGGCTAGTATCTCACCTTTCTTTTTTTTTTCTTTTTTTTTTGTTTGGTCAGGAGTATCTCACCTTTCAACAGCACAAGCATTTTGTTTTTCGGCTTTGTCTTAGGTGGGGAAAGGTATATTAAGGATCTTGGTGGTCCAAAAAAAAAAATTAAAAAATAACATAGTAAATTACTTAAGTACCATCATCTTCTTTCTCTTGTTTTTCTTCGTAATAATAACCACCATCACGCCATTTGCTGTATCTTTATTTTTCTTTCTAACAATAGCAATCACCACAGTACTTACAAGTTACAACCAACATTATTAACAATATTATTACTAATTATTGTTTTTCCGTTTTATATTGTTAGGACAAGGTTTCTTCGCTCAATTCCAACGCTCCACAATCATAGATTTCATAAATTGGTTTGAGATAAAAACAGTGGTAAAAAGTAATAATTAATTTCTATACAATTTTTAACACCAAACTGAACCGATCTTTGATGACTGGGTTGTGCTTGTTAAATGGTAACTAATATACAATTTCAATGCCTTACTAGTTGCCACTTCACAGATCCAATATGTTGTATTCTAGATTAAACCTCAATAAAAGACGAATTCACTTGGTCAAAAGTGCTATGGATGCTTCATACCCATGATAAGTAAGTGATGCGTGTTGTTTTTTATAGGAGCTTCTATTTTTACTTCAAATTTTATATTAATTAGAGAAAAATATTCATAATTATATCTAATTTACTATCAGAAGAGAAAGATAGCAAAGTGGATGATAGGATAAAGAGGGAACAAATTGAGAAAAAAGAAAAAAAAAATAAAATCAAAATTTTATAAATGTTGAATAATTTATTTATATTATTATAATTTTTAATATATAATAATCATTTAATCTAAACCATTCATCATTATTTTTTAATGATTAAGATAAAAGATTCTATTTGGATCACTAAGATCCAAATATACTTTTACCACCATAGAACCAGCCTTGTTTTTGTTATAGTCTTTTCGTCATAAAAAGGGCCGTTTTGTGTGTGTTGGGGTCAGAAAAGCACATTTGAATCTTAAACAATCTTCTGCATTAATCATTGAAAAAAAAAAACCTTTGATGAATCCATAGCTACTCTACAATTTCCACAAAGGCTCAGTTTAAGGCCCAATAATACATTTTCAACGAGTGGCCCAAGAGTATTTTTAACGAAATATATGCTGTGTTGTTATCAACATCATAGAAAATTTAAATTTTGTTTTAACAATAATTATATCCTGAAAAAAAAGTGTTTTGACCAAGAATACCTGTTAAAGGGCAAGGGCTCCTTTAAAAAAAAAAAACAAAAGAAAAACAAAAATAATCTTAAATTGAATATAAAATTTTTATAGAGGTAGGAGTCTCCTTATTTTATACCAAAACGGATTAGACTGAATTCATAAGTAGGTGAAAACACAAAATTTTCCATTTTTAATTTATTTATTTCACATTAGTATTAATTATGGGTAGAAGATAAGTAACCACATATTTATGAGGTTGGATTCATTAACTAGGAATGGGACCAAATGCCATAAAGATTACAGCAGATGCAGGACCAAATCCCACAACAAAGTGATGTAAGAGCCTGTACGAAATGGTGTAAAAATTTGAAGTAATTTATAACAAGAGAAGGTACACTTGAAAATAATCTTCCTAACTTATCTATTAGCTAGTAACAGTGTCCAAAGAGTTTTGATTATATTGAAAGGGTACCCTAATAATAATACCTTAGATGCACTTATTGCATTCATTTCATTAACAAGCAAGAGATCAGAATGGGGTCATTCATAGAGACAAAATTCATAGATTCATAACACAGGTTGTAGCCGAGGGTAATAAAGGAATCGGAAGATGGGTATAAGATTCTATTATTTTAAAAACTATACTTATTAATGAAGAAGTTCAATTGAATTAACAATTGAAGCAGAAACTAGAGTCTTTTCAGTTCAGTTTTAAGTTATCAAACTTAAATGTATTATACCTTAGATATTATTAGTTGAATCAATTATATATTGGTCCAATGCAATTTTAATAACTATATATACTATGTGCTATCAACTTTCAAACTCAACAATTTAGGTATGAAGAAGTATAGGGAGTCAATGGAATATTTGTATAATGTATATAATGAAGGTTTAGAGATGTCCGATTCAGTATAATAGATATATTCATTAATGTTATCTTTTCCCATTAGCTTAAACTTTTGGGATGAGTGATATCATGACATGGTCTTAAAACTTTAGATTCGAAAGGTCAAGAATCCTTGGTGAATTCCAAAATCAACTTAAGCTTTTTGGGATGAGTTGGGTGATATTCATTTTTTAACTTATATTGGGCCAAATAAATAGCTCATTGTACATAGGAGTGACAAAACGGGTTGAACCTGTCGAGCCGACCCGCCAAACCCGCTAAAAAGGACGGGTCGGGTTAGAATTTGGAGCCCGCCAAATAAAAAAAAATCCGCTAAACCCCCACCGCCAAATTGGCGGGGTGGGCCGGGCCGAATATTTTTATTTTTTATTAAATAGAAGAGTAATTAGTATTATAAAATTAATAATTATAGAATTTTCAAACACTTTTTTTTTTTGTTTTTGTTTTTATTCTTCTTTTAGTTATTAACTTTTTTTTTATTTTATTTTACAATTTCGTATATTTGCTCAAATTATGTGACTTATTTTTTAAAATGAAGATGATTCTATTAACAAATATTATTTTAAACAATTTTATTGAAGTTAAAAATTCAAAAAAGATAGTGAAAAAAATTATATTATAATTTGACTATTTTTTATTTTTTATTTGTATTTAATTTTTTAATTATTATTTTTTAGTTAATTTTAATGAATTTTATTTTTCAAAAAAAAAAGAGTTAACCAGACTAGTCCACCGACCCGCCAATCCGCCGTAAAATGGAGCGGACTAGTATTTTGAACCCATCTTAGTTAGCGGTGCTGGGACGGGGCAGATTAGGGTGAGTCGATCCGCTTTGCTACCTCTAATTGTCCATATTGTACAAATATTTCATTAGTTCCCTGACAGAACTGTTTAGGTAAATGTTACTATTAGTAAGATATTTAAGCATAACCATGCATGAATGTTAAGATAACTGCAACCGAATTTCTACTTATAAATTAATAATGATTATAAGTAGTAACCGAGGATATGTAGAGATTAAAACTAAAATAAAATCAATGCAGCGGGAATCTGCCATGGCAGACACGCATGCATAGAAGAGAATTCCAAAATGACAAGAACAAACACAAACCGAAAAGACTCCAATAGCAGAATTTCATTTCTCAAATATACAAAGGAACAAAGTGTAGCATGCATAGCATAAAAAGGAGTTGTTTATTAAATTTTTCCTAAGAAGAGAAAGATGTGATCACAAAGCATGAGTAGTAGTGAGTGGTCATTCATCAAATAGATATGTCTTTCAATCTATTCATCACACTCATCAACTTGCATTGGGTTATTGGTTATTTATTGTTTCATTATCTAAATCAAATTTGACTAACTGCACTAATTATTCCATCGTCAAAATTTCTTTTATTTTGGTTTTACTATTTTAAACACCACAAGATTCAGGTTTATCCAACTAAATTTCCCTCTTTTTTTCCCTTTCGATTAATGACGGAACTTTTTATTGACCTAATTGTTTCCCACTATAGAATATTGGACCACCACTCATATAAATGATACGATTTTGTTAAAAAGAACAAAGATTAGTGAATAATTATATATTGAAGTTCCAAAATTAAATTAAAATACATCAAAACTAATTGTATATCCAAAAGGACCAAAAGAAATGAAAGCAAGAATTATTGGGATTTATTGACGCTTTAATTAAAAATAAAAGAATAAAACTCAAAATAATCCCTAACAATTATCTCGAAAGATAACGAGATTCTTAACAAAAAAAAACAACGAGACTTCTGTACCAAAAAAATTTTAAGTTATTTTTTTTTTTTATAGACTAATCAGTTCCAAAAAAAATATCAAAAGCCGAATTTAATATTTTTTTTGGCCTTATTATCTTTTTGAAATAATTGTAAGGCGGTATTTAGATACGGTTTTTGAAGAGAGAGAAGACTAAAACGGATATGGTTAAGCAATCACTTGCATAGATGACATGATACCATTAAAAAATTAGCATGAAACGAAATCATTAGTTAATTAATTGTCGTACTTGCCCCTGGCGAATATGTTTTTTGTGATGTCCTTTATTAGAGTGTAGAAGACGAATTTGAGTTAATTTCTAGGTCTAATCAATTTCATTCTAGAATTGACTGAAAAATAATTCTAATTTATCTTTTTCCCTAAAAATATAACAAACTACTACTACAGGCAGGAACCTTTCTGCACTGATTTATTCGTCTTAGTTAAGTACAATAATGTCCACTGAAGATAATAAGTACATCTTGACTATGCTGAAGGCCATGACATGCTTCAAATTCAATGATGAATTTGTGGAAAAATATGTAGAATACCAAATCAGATACCATATGCTTTTTGACTGATAGAGTGAGATTTAATTATTTTACCATATATTTATATATATTTGGTGCATTAATAATTATATGCAAGACTTATTTTTCTGAAACTCACTATTATAACTTTGGATAACTATTATCTTACTATTATATTGTTCAGAATTATTATTATTATTATTGTTATTATCATTATTATTATTATTATAGAAAAACGTATCTATTGATTTTTACTGAATATGAATAACAATAAATGTAAATTTGTTAATATAGTAAGCATTATAGTTTCTCTAATTAATAATGTTGGATTCAAGTCTTAATTAATTGAAAAAGAATATTCAATTTTGTTTTAGAAAGGAATAACGTAGAATATTTTAGAAAGAAAAATTGAGTACTAATTTTTCTCCTATTCTTAATTTCTATATACAGAATATTTGGGACTATTTTTTTTTTCGGTGAAGAGATATCGGACTACTTGGAATAATCACTATCGTTGGAGGTTATAATTTGATAACGTTTTTTTTATAAACAATTTAAATGAATAAATTATTCCAAAATTTATTATAAAAATTATGTTAAATAAAAATTAGACATCAAATTATAAGTACTATAAGAATATAGAATTTACCTATATAATAAGTCCCAAGTGTTTTAACCATACCCTACCCTAAGCCAGACAATTGGTTCAAAATACATAATTGTTTGAAATGATGTACCTACACTCTCACCCATTTGAATAAGACTCATTTTTTTTTTATATTGGAAAAGTGTGTGAATTGTGTTTGGTTACGGTGTATATAGGTGTTAGACATAGGTGTGAGACAGACTTTTTTAAACAATAACAAAAAAAAATTGATCCGTCCGAATTCTTTGTTAAAAAATTCGTTAACCACAAATTAGACCGTCTGATTAAATTTTTTTTTTAAATCAAATCGGACCCTCTATTTACAGTTTTTTTTTTCTTAAACTGAAAGTGGACCCTCCATTTAGAATTTTGATTTTTTCAATTTTTTCTTACAATGAAAACGAATCCTCCGTTTTTCAAAATTTTTTTAAAATTAAAACGGATCTTCCGAATTTTATTAAAAAATATTTTTTTTGTAGATATCTTTTAATCGAACTGTCCGAGTTTCTTATTCTAAATCTCTCAATCCGATTTCAACTCTTCTGTATCACATACAGAAAAAATACTCCTATTCTTTATAATACTATATCACTCCACACTCTCCTCCGTTTAAAAATAAAAAGTGTTTGAATAACGTTACAATATTTAAAAATTCCGTGCAGGATGATAATCATATACGTAGATATGCCATATGTCATGTATTATTTCAATTACTATTTTTTTTTTGAACAAAAGAGGCTCAACACAGTAAAGTGGAGCAAAGGAACTAAGATAACTAGATAAGCACAGACATAATAGAAAAGCTGGTATCCGTTGTCATCTCCGGCATTGCCATCAACAACCAAACGGATCGACTCCACACCACTCCTTGTAACTCAAGAAGGACATGATCTGGATTCCTTCAACACTTGTCTCTACCTGCTGGAAAACTCTGCTATTTCGCTCCAACCAGATATTTCAAATAACCGCACAAAATCCTATCAGCCATTTTCGTTGCTCTGATTTTCGACCTGTTGCTTCAATCCAACTCTCATAGAACTCTTTAGTGGTTCCCGGGATGGCCCAAGCTCTATTAGAAAATGTCAGCCAAGCACACCATACCTGCCACGTGAACTCACATGCAAAAAATAAATGATGTACAAATTCTATATTCTTTTTACACAACACACAAATGTTGTCATGATAATTAATAATTCCAAGTCTGCTTAGCCTCTCCTTCGTATTTACCCTTCCTACTAGCACAAACCAAGCAAAGAGTTCAATTACTATTACATTAAATATTTGATCCACATCAAAATAAAAGCTTGGTGGATATATTAAACCATGTTATGATATTTGTTTGTACTACTTACATTTTTGTCTGATTATATAATTCGTGAAGATTCAAGAGTAGCCTTAGACAATCCATTGAATGAGAAACTAAAATTAGTAGTAAATTAAATTTTAGATGATGATTATTATTGTTTGATGTTGTGCACCTGCTGACCAGAAATTGTCCCCCCTGTGTAGTGTGGTTGTCATTTCTTGATTGTCTTTGCTCTCGACCACGTACGCACAAAGACAAAACTGGCCCTGGTCCCCCACGTTGGCTCTTGCCCCCGCCGACCCAACCCTTATCTGATTCCAGGGACAAAGTCGTCCATGGCCATTTGGCAACACGGAATGCAGTGCAATCGGAGTAGGGGGTTTTGGTCTTGTTATTCTTCTCTTCGCCGACTGGCCCCACACGCCAAAGACATATCGCCTCACATCTCTTTTTCTCAACACATAAACCAACTTATGTGGTTAATTACCAGGCCTATTCTCTTGTGTCTCATTATTTTGAGGTGGAAACTCAAATATAATGGATTTAACGTGAAGTTGATATTTGAGAGTGGTTAAATAATTTAATTTATTTGATTAAATTTTAATTTAATAATTTTTAAATATTAACTTTACATAAAATTGATTTTATCTGAATTTTTATTTTATTTTAATGTTAAATTTGTCTGATCTTTTAAAATAATTTTTTAATATTTTAAAATTATTTATTTTTTATTATTTAAAATATTAATTTTTATTTTTTAATAAATTAGACATCAAATTTTAAATATTAGTTATTATCTAAACATATAAGGACATTTAATTTCAATTTTAAAAATAATGTATGATACAAGTTTATATCAATTAAACCAAACTAAATTATATTATTATACTAAATTGAATTAATTTGACGAGATTTTATTCGGTTTTTTTATTAATATAGTTCGTAAGTAGTTGATGTTTGTTTAATAATTTTGTATAAGAGTTAAATAATGTTTTTTTTTGTAAAAATCAGTATTAATGATTAAGAATTTGGATTTAAATGAAATACAGAAATTTTGAATTAGTTTTTCGATCAATGTATTTTTATTATGTTTAATGATAGTTTTAATGTGTTTAAAATATAATTTGGTACAAAGTATAATTAATTTTGGTGCTGTATATTTTGTTATGGTTACTTTGATATATGATTTTTTGGTTGATGTTGTTGGTTCTTATATTATATAGTCGATACTAAATGGAATTAGTTATTGTGGTTATTTTTACGTAATTTTCATTTAATAATGAGTTGATGAAATTTTTTGATTATAAATAAGAATAATTTTAGTGTTGTTGTTAGTTTACAATGGCGTGGTGCTTTATAACACTCTTGTATTTTTGTAGATTTTGTGTGATGTTGATGAGTAATTTGTGTCTAAGATTGTGATAATTTTTTAACATATTTAAAAAAGTTAAAAAATTTTACAAAAATTATTCTAAACTTGTAGATTGTTCTACTAGAATAAGAAACATAATTAGGAAGAGAAATTAAATTAAAAAAATATTAACATAATTTAAATGATACCAGAATGTATAAAAATTAGTTAATGATAACGACACATAAAACAAATTCAATTCAAAACAAACACACATGCATGTAAATTTTAAATTAAGAAAAATCATCAGTATGACTTAAATGACACCAAAATCACTACAATTATCTTGCATGAATTAATTACACCAAATTCAAGTCAATGAGACCAATTACACTTAATTTAAATTCAGAATACACTGAAATTACTTAATGATGATGACATACAAACAAATTTACTTCAAAACAAGCACACAAACTAAATTCAACCATTCACAAAAATACATGCATGTAAATTTTAAATATAGAAAAGTTATCAAGATGGCTTAAATGACACCAGAAGGGCTACAATTATCTTGCATGAATTAATTATACCAAATCCAATTCAACGAGATTAAGTGCACCTTATTTAAATTAAAAAATGCACCGAAATTACTTAATGATGACAATACACAAACAAACTCAGTTTAAAATAAGCACACAAACAATACTCAATCAATCACAAAATACATCCAAATTAATTTTGGATTAGAAAAAATCATGAATATGGCTTAAATAATACCAGAATCACTGTAACACATTTAACTCAGAATTACACCGAAAGTAATTAATGATGACAACATACGAACTCAACTCAGAATAAGCATACAAACAAGATTCAATCAACCACAAAAATACATAAATGTAAATTTTAAATCCAGAAAGTCATCAACATATTGTTCATAATTTTTGTTTTCACCCTCTTAACAAAAATTTGTGTCACGGTTAAGAAATTTCAACGTCAAAATTTAAAAAAATTTGTATAACAGTTAACAAATTTCGATGTTATTTTCTGATAAATTCTGTATAACTTAAAACTCCTCCTCTTCTATCATTTTCTGATAAATTATGTATAATTCAAAACTACTCCTCCTCCCTCTTATGTATAATTCAAAACTCCTCATCCTTCTCCTCTGCCTCTTCCTTCTTATATTTGTTTAAAATTTTTAAATTTAATTTTTAAAAATATTTTTTACTTAAAATGTAAGATTTTATTCTCATTAAAAAATGGGCATTTAAATTTCCACGACAAGGGAATAAATTTCAAAAACGATGTTGACTCAAAAACACTTCTATTTTTATACACTAAAAAAACAGTGGATAAAAGAATCAATAGTTCATTTAATTATATTTTTTAAAATAATTATTTAAATTAGTTTTTAAAAATTTTAAAATTAGATATTTTAGTCTCTAATAAAAATTAATATATAAAACTATTCTCAAAATTTTACTTCAGCACACAATTCGATCCTCAGTTTATATTTTGATAAAATAATTATCCAAATTAGTTCTCAAAACTTTTAAAAGCGGATATTATGATCCTCAAAAAAATATTAATATACAAATCAATTCTTAATATTTTTTCCATCAAACATAGTTTCCATCAATTTTATAGTATGACTCACTAAATTCTTCAAATATTTATTAAAAAAAATATTAATAGATATTATAATCAATTAACTTCATTATATATATAATTTCAAATTCAACAAAAAATATATACTAAATCTCATATTTTCATATCCAATAATAGTATACCATAATTGTTTGCATATTTTTCGACAATAATAATGATAAATTTGTTCATTAGATTTTTATGTATATATTATATTATAAAAAAAGTTTCTGCATAAAAATATAAAAATATATATTTGTCACTCAATAATAATAATAATAATAATAATAATAATAATAATAATAATAATAATAATAATAATAATAATAATAATAATAATAATAATAATAATAATGTTCAATAAAGTTATTAAAGATTATTTAAAAAAATAAAATTAAAATTATTTGATATTTTTGTATTTAATATAACTTAGTTTAGTATGATAGCTAGGAATTAAATATAATCAAAGTTATTCTTCTATTTTCATTTGAATCTCAATTTAATCATCAAAATTATTAATCAACTCGAAAAGCTTACTGAATTTTTACTTCATAATTAGACTAACTTAATATACATATTTATGTGACATATACAAATTATTTTTTTATAATGTGTGCAAAAATTATGTTAATAAAAAAAGTATGTCAAGTTTGCATTTTTTGTTAGTGAGTTATGTTGAAAAATAATAGAAGACTATTATATCTGATAGAGAAAAATATTAAAAATTGATCTGTGTATTAATTTTTTTTATGATTAAAATGTTTGCTTTTAAAATCCTTAAAGATTGATTTAGATAATTATTTCATCAGAAAATATTAATAAATTGAAGACTAATTTATTTACTGGAATAAAAATTTAAAAATATTTTTGTGTATTTATTTTTCTAAAATATTAAAATATCTATTTTTAAAGACTGAAATTGAGATTATTTTGGAAATTAAAAATTGAATTCCAGAAACATGCATAATAAACAAACATATCTTAATTTATTTGTGATAACAGTAAAAACAACTTCAAATTATTTATTGTTTTATTCTTTTGAATTGAATATTTTTTAACTGACAAGTAATAAATATTTTTTTTATAATACTTGAATATAATACCTTTAACCTAATATTTCCAAAAATATATTTTTTTGATATTCTTTTTACGTATCATAAGTTTGTTGAATGGTATCAATATAAAAGTATTCATGTGGACAGAAATAGTTTGAGTGGGTATCTATATATTTAGACAGTTATAAAATTAAGAATAATAATAAAATGAATGCTGAAATGAATACCTAATTTTCTTAACAACTACTGTAAACACCTTTTTTTTAAATAATAATAATAAAAATAAGGATAATATTTTTTCATAAAAAGGCTAAAAAGCAATAAAAGGCTCAACTCTTTAGTCCTTAAAAAAAATTTCTTTAAGTCCATTCATATAGAAATGACAAAAACAATTTTTTCTAAAATTATTTATTTAATAACAATAAAAAACGAGCTTTAAGAAATGTAGGTTATATTAAAAACGTAAAGTACGAATAAAGTTGAATTAACAAGTAAATTAAAAGATTTTAAAAAAGAAATAATTAAGTTATCTAAATTAATAGAAAAAAATGAATGATTTTAACTAATATTAATTCAAATAATACTAAATTTTTTAAATTAATATAAAATAATTTTTTTATGTTAATTTTACAATAAATTTCATTCAAAAAATAAAAAAATGAATAAGAATTGTTAGACTAAAAATAAAAACAATAAGAATTGATAGATTAAAATATATATTTAAAAATAAAAAAGAATGATTAAAAAATAAAAATTATAAATTAAAACTGAATTTGTAAAAAATAAAAAATATCAAAATAATAATAAAATAAAAGCATAAACTAACATTATAAAATTTATAAAAAAGTAATAAAAGGATAAAATATTTTTCTAATAAAATTTTTGTTAAAAATATAAATTTTAAATAAATTTAAAAATTAATATCAAAATTAAAATAATAATTTTAAAAATACAATAAATTTTTTTAATAATAATAACATTTTTAATTTATGTCAAGTGTCAAAAATATAATAAATGGCCATTTATTTAATAAACAAAAGAGTGAATATTCTATTTAGGCTCTGACAATTATTTCGAAAGGACTACGAAGTTCTTAAAAAAAATATCTAATCCGACTTCTAATCTTTTTTTTGGATTAATTAATTTCTGTGCAAAAAAAAAATAATATTTAACTTTTTTTTAGCACAAAAATTAATCAATCTCATATATAAAAAAAAAATTAGTTAGAGACCTCATTATTTTTTGAGATAATTATTAGAGTTATTTAAAATTTTTTTCTAAACAAAATCAAATATTATTTACAGACATTTTAAAGGTCTTTGACCGAGTCTCCCTTCTTCGTGATTGAAATGGGAATTGCTAATTGCGCAAGTCTACGTAGGGGACAAAGTTTCCCATGGAGGCCACCTAGGATTTCCGAAATCGCAACGTTGATCACGGAAGGAATAGTAATCGGCGGATTCAGTCTCCGCCGTTGATCGTGGTCAGCTAGATGGACGGTTTACAAGTGTCGGTGACCCATTGGTGATCCTCCCTCCACCCTCCCTAATTAGTAATTCCTACGGCGGGACCCTTTCAGACCAATATGGCACACATTAGGAGACCCTCTCTCATTAGTAGACTATTTATTACATCATCAACCATTGGAATGAAGATGGTATGGTGAGTGTAAAATATTAACACATAATTAGGTGTTATGAAAGCTTAACGTTTTAAAACACGATTGTGATTTGTGATTAGTACCAGGGGTAAGCAATTAATAATAATAAAGAAAGAAAAGGGCAGTAGTGACTAGTGAGTGATGTATAAAATAGAAGAGCGCACATTAAGTACTAAGTAGTGATGGTAAGTGGTAATAATAATAAAGTAAACTAAAAATATATATAAGAGGAGGTGCATACTGCATAGATAGCATAGATATATGGGGGTGGTGATTTGGCATTTTGTGGTTTTGTTCGGTGCTTGTTGCTGTTGGTTGGTTGTTTGTTGGCTGCCTTTGAGGACTTGAGGAGCGGCGAGTTTTCCCTTTTCCTTTCAGCAGCTAAGGAGTTGTGACAACTTTTGACTCCGTTTATTTAATTTTTACTAGTGTTTATACATGTAGCACCAGCATAGAAGAGGCTCAACACGCCCACTCTTTTCTTTCTCAAACGTGCTTTCCAATCTTCTCATTGCAAACATTTCACTAATAAAATAATATTTACTTGTTGTGTGTGAATCGGAAGAATGGATTCAAGTAGTGAGGTGGAAATGCAGGAGCCGAGTATTGAAACCGATAAGCTAAGCTACGAAATATTCTCCATTCTGGAGAGCAAGTTTCTATTCGGCTACGACCAACAGAAGCTCTGGTTCCCCAAGCACATACCTACCTCTATTGATCCCAAACCGGAGCTTCTTCAACCGTCAACCGTCGCCACCATTGACGCCGTATCTTCCGTCAAGAACCAGCGTGGCAAGATATGCATCCTCTCTATCGACGGCGGCGGAGCCATGCGTGGGATCCTCGCCGGTAAAGCCCTAGCCTACCTTGAAAATGCTCTCAAGAACAAGTCTGGCGACGCCAACGCAACAATCGCCGATTACTTCGATGTCGCCGCCGGTGCCGGCGTCGGAGGCATCTTCACCGCTATGCTATTCGCCACCAAGGACCACAAACGTCCGATTTTCGCCGCCGAAGACACCTGGAGGCTGCTGGCCGAGCAAGGTCGCCGATTCTACCGCCCTAACACCGGAACCAGAACATGCTCCGGCCGCCGAGGATTCTTACGAAAGCTGTTCGGCGGTTCCAGCTCCGGTTCAATCGGTTCGGCGACTTCCGGTCTAGAGAAAACCGTTAAGGAAGCGTTTACGGGCGAGAATGGTCGAAGCTTAACGTTGAAGGACACGCTGAAGCCGGTTCTTGTTCCGTGCTATGACTTGTCCAGTACGGCGCCGTTTTTGTTCTCACGTGCTGACGCCTTAGAAACCGACAGCTATGACTTTCGGCTCTGGGAGGTGTGCCGGGCCACTTCGGCTGAACCGGGTCTGTTTGAGCCGCTTCAGATGCGGTCCGTTGATGGCCAGACCAGTTGCTTGGCGGTTGACGGCGGTTTGGCCATGAGCAACCCCACCGGTGCCGCCATCACGCACGTGCTCCACAACAAACAGGAGTTCCCCTTCGTCCGCGGCGTGGAGGACCTCCTCGTGCTGTCCCTCGGCACCGGCCAGCTCCTCGAAGCCCGTTACGACTACGAGGAAGTCAGGAAGTGGAAGCCCAAGGATTGGGCCCGGCCTGTGTCCCGAATCTCTGGCGACGGCTCAGCAGACCTAGTCGACCAAGCTGTTGCCATGGCTTTTGGACAAGGCCGGAGCACAAATTATGTTCGCATTCAGGTAGAGTTTTTTAAGTTAATTCCTTTAATTATGAATATTGTTATGTGGCAACTTAATTACAATTATGTTCATGTTGATGTTTGCGTGACACTAGACATGAATGAGAATTTTGCTGGATTGAATTTAAAATGTGGTTGATTGCAAAATAAGAATTTTGTTTTTATTATATGGTTGGGGGTGGCACACTGGCACGTGAGTGTGAATGAGCATGGGTCAATTTTGTTGTTGTTGGGAGTGTCAATTTAAATAGGAAAGGGAAATTAAACTGCTTACAGGTGAAAGATGTCTCTCAAATTTAAAAAAAGTAGTATTATATTTCATAACCGGAAGGAGATGATGATTTGTGGATTGTGAATGCTCCAGCTTAGGAACACAAACACAGAGGTGATGAGGGTGAGGGTGATGTTGATCTCATAATAAATAGGGTCAATTTCTCACCAGCAGGAGGGTGTTGTGGGGTTTCCATTTGGGGGATGATTCTCTTGCCTTGTCTGTAAGTAGCAACTTGATGAGTATGGGATGGATAGCTGGATTTGGACTTGTTAGGAGTGGAAAGAGGATATCTGTACAATAGGGACAATTAATGTTGTGCATTTTGTCCGGTAAGAAAGAGCCTTGCCACCATGCTTGTTCCCCCTTGCCATGTGTTCAGTTTCTGCAACTTGGAAATATGGAATACATTGCTTTACCCACTGTGTGTAGGAATTAGGATCAAAGGGTAATAATAGCATTTGTTTGTTATTGCTGAGGCACTAAAGCAGCATTGAGTTTCAAAGTTTGTCAGTAGTACTTAAAAGAAAGAAAAAGGGTGGGGGTGGGGGACATTTTCTTTATTGCAGCCTTGTGTTAGCAATTTAGCATACACCTGTTTTGGTAAACTAATAAAGCCTATTCTAATTTCGATCATATTCTAATCACCAGAAGAAGTTGTTAGGTTGCTTTTAATTTCATGATTAATGATGGATGTGTGTTTCTCATCTTATTACATGTCTTTAACTGTTTTTTCTGTGTATTTCATTCATTCATTTGTACTTAAATTCGGGTACTGTATTTAATTTCAAATTGAAAGATTTTCTAAGCAATTTAAAAACTTGAGGACAGGCAAACGGGTCTAGGATGGGGCGATGTGGACCCAATGTGGATACAGATTCAAGTCCTGAGAATGTAAAGATGTTGATTGGGATGGCGGAGGAGATGTTGAAGCAGGAGAATGTAGAGTCAGTGCTGTTTGGAGGGAAGCGGATTGGCGAGCAAAGTAATTTCGAGAAACTCGACTGGTTCGCCGGAGAACTCGTCCAGGAGCATCAGAGGAGGAGCTGCAGAATAGCTCCCACTGTTGCTTTCAAGCAAGCTACCCCAAAAGCGACCTAATTCATGGACCAACACTTGCAAGAATCAACATAAAGAAAAATTAATGAAAGAGGAAAAAAAAAAGGTATGGAGTATCTATTTGTTTTGTTTTGTGTTACCCTCAATCATTTATAGACATCCTTTCAAAGAAAGCGTTTTCCTTGGACCCATTGAATGAATTAGCAAGAGGGATGGCATCTTAATTAAAACAATGATAAACATAAAACCATGGACATTGATTTTATTCAGATGTCTTTGATAAATAAAACATGGCCCCAACTTTGCTTAACTACACGTCTATTCTAAATCCCACTTTTTAATTGGACATGCTTGCTCACTAGCATTTTCATTTAATTAATTGTTTTCTTTTGTGATGAGTAGCATGGTCTAGGTAAATTTAATAGCATAGTTCATGCCTCCTAAATTAAAACTTTAATTTCCTGCAAGAAAGAAAAGTTAGTTATGGTTTGACTACACTTGAATTTTCATTGACTACCATAGCCTTTTTAGCAGGAGTGCTGATATTGTCAGTTCATATAATCTATAGATATAGATGTATGATTAAATGTGTTAGGACTTGGGAAGAAATTGTAGTTGTATGATGTATGGGGAAGAAAGATGAAAGAAATATGTGATGTCGGCCCACCGACACTCATTGTTGGCATGAGGAAAGGACATTCTGGTCAATTCACTTTTTATTTTTGGGGTTAGAGTTTATAGGGTATATTTTGATCATTATAAAAGAATTAAGATCATTGCGGGGTAGCCCCTATAAAAGTGTTTTCCGTAGTCCTGAAAAGTAGTTCATGTAATAATAATGTCTTGAAGTGTGGTAGGTTTTTAAAGATTCGTCCCCTGAAAAAATAAAACAAAAGTTTTGGGGTGGTTGACTGTTATTAAGTTACTATTCATCATTGTTCTACAGTACTCAACTGCTTCTTGAGACCGCATTTATAGGGTTATCTGGTTGAAAATGGTTTATGTTCAGTCTTTGTTTTAACAACACTTTTTACATAAATAAACTAGAAAGCTTTTTTAATGTTCCTAGCTAAATCTAATCCAGTTTTTTTTTGTTTTTTGTTTTTAATATATCTTAGAGTGTAGATCATTGTTATTCATTCCATTACATGCATTTTCTGTGAGATTCCAGTAAAATTTCATACTTCAATTGATTGGCTTAGTACTTAGTAGCTCTTTTGATGAGTATATTTCTGTCTTTCTAATCTATCATGTGTGATGCTAACTTTATTACATAATTTTGACTAAATAAAGAAAATGTTGGAAGGAAAAAGTCTCTCCTTGATTTGGAGTTTGACTAATTATTAATGGAACATTGAAATGGGGACAACTTCACAAAGCAATGGCAGGGTTTTATTCTTTTTCTAAAACAAAAAAAGAAGAAAGAAAATAACAGACCAAAAAGAAGTATTAAGACTGTTCACATGTCCCAAAGTGAGAAAGAGAACGTTCAACACAAAGCTCAAATTCCAAACATCTTTAATTTTTAATTTCTCTCAATCTTGAATGATTATTTTCACAGCTCTAGTTCTCAAAGTACATAGTATTTGTTCATATGAATTGCATCATACTTATAATTGTACACCTGCATCTCATTCAACCTAATTGCATTTAAAAGTCTTTCTATTGTTGATGTAAATTTCTATTTCTTGCAGGGGAAAAACAAGATATATATAGCTGGAAAAACAAGAAGCAGGAGGAGTAGAAAAAGAAAAAAAAAAGGAAGAGGTTGAAGGGGTAGTAAACTAGTAATATTTAGCAGCTTTAATATGCAAGAATAGACAAAGAAGTGTTAGGGAGTTGAGTGAAAAGGACAAGTAGTGTAAGTGTAAAAAAGGGTGGAAAATCTCTGTGGGATACTTTGTTCTCCATAGGACAGACATGTGGTCTCCACTAAAACCTTTCTATGAGGTAAGATACCAAGAAAAAGAAAAAAGAAAACAGAGTTGAAGGCTTGAAGTTTTTTAGGGTCAAACATGAAATCAAGTGTGAATTCTTTTCATTTAAAAGAATTCAGGGTGGAATATTGGATTACATATTTACATTCTTCGATTTTAAGTTTTTATTTCTCTTCTTTAATTTTTTTCCAAGTATATATAGTTTAGAAAAATTTTCAAGTATATTGGTACATTGGTATTTCAGTAATTATAAAAATTAAGATTAACGATTAAAAATCACTGAAATACCGATTGAAATACTGATATATCAGAACACTTGAAAGTTTTACTATAGTTTGTAAAGATTTCTCTTGTTTAAATATATTAAAAGGATTATTCATTCCTGCTTCGGATAGAATATGTGGGTGGTATTTGGCTACTAGTATCGAATTGTGATTTATGGAATTTCAGAAACGTGGCCATATTTGTGGCTGACCTCTTCAGTGTAGCTTTCTATTTTTAAATTTTTTATTTTTCTTTTCTTTACTTCTTAGACTAGGGAAAAGATTCATGATTTGTGGCTAACGGGCTATCTCTTTTTATGATAATAAAAAGTAAAAACAGCTTGAATATTTTGGAGTGCTTCTCATCTTTGTGTACACAGCGTGCATCGAACCATTTTACAGGCAGATATCGATTATTTGTTTTTTGTTTTGACCTATATCTTTCAAAATAGTGCTATTTACATAATATTTATGCTTGTTTAAAACGGAATATTTTGGTGTTTTTCACTTAACTGCTAGGATTTTTTTCTCCCAAAAAATAAGATATACCCAAATCGAATTGAATATGAAAAAAATCTCATAATTTAAAATCTTAATTTAATTTGCACTTAAAACATTAGATATCGAATTGAATATTTACAATTTTTAAAAATAATAATCATTATCACCAAAAGTAATTTTAAAACTTCAGAAGAAAAAATAGGTTGTTGCCTTCTATACTAAAAAGATTGAATATACTTAATTAAAATTATAGATTTTTTTAACGATAATAGGAATGATAACTAAAAGATTCTAGTATTACTTTTAATGGCCACACAGTTTTTATGATGATTGTTATAGTTATCGCTAAAATAATTTAGCAATAAAATATAAAACGACTAATATCTAATTACCGATAAATTAAATATGTTAGTATTTTGCTTGATTTTTTTGTAACTTCGACGGGGCGTCGAATTAAATTTGTACCAAATTTTTAATTTGGATAGCAGATACGACTCCTCTAAAAAAGAATAAACTCGATTCGGAAATTACTTAACGTAGGTATTGAAACTGTGTATGTCGAAATTTGTGATAAATTGCATAAAGTAAAAAAATAAATAAAACTAAGTAAAAGCCTAAAAATAAAATGCTTGAAAAAAAAGAATAAAAATAAACAACGTAAAGCAGAATAACAAGAAGGAAAAAATGGAATAAATAAAAACTGTAATTGAAGTTTAAAATATTGAACAAAATAAATTAAAATATCTGAAAAGAAATTAAAAACGATAAAATAAAATAAAATAGAAAGTTAAAATAATGAAGATAAAATGAACAAAAAGAAAATTGACTCTAGACACTCAATGCACTTGCATTTCATAAATTCTCTTGGTGTCGGTGTGACTTTGAATTTTGTAGAGTTTTGTGTGATGTTGTAGTGTTCAAATTGAAGTCTCCTTTTCACTTCTGCTTTTCGTCTATTTATAGACCGCCACAAGAATAGATTTGCAGAGTATTTTTCTCTTCCCACTATCTAGTTTAGGTCACGACACTGTCTTGACCATGAAGAATCTTGACACCCAAATTTGACATACTACATCTTCTCTTACCTTGGTCTCCAAGTCCCATATTTTATAAAGTGCTTCTGGATGATGCCTTAGTGCAATTATCTCATTTCGATTTTTAAAAATTATCGACTTGACTCCTTCTAAGATAAGTCAAACTCTTGTTTGTGATACTTCAACCTACATTCTCGTAGAACAAGTCACATACTTTGATATTTCGACTTAAATATTGTGAGCTCACTTTTAGGTCAAATAATCATGGCCGAACTATCTATACTGCCGATTTTTTGTGCTAACACTTATTAGCAACTATTTTTATTGTCACTAAAAATAAAATAAATGCCACTAAAAATAATTTTTCTTGTAGTATCAATAATTATATATGAATTGAATGATACTATAATTAAAATTGAAAATAAAAATTGAAGTCAAATATGAAAGTTCTATTTGATTGTATATGGCACGAACTATTCACTTATTGGAAATTTAGAAGTGAGAGTCACGGAAAATATTGTAGTACAAATTACATTATTATTTAAATATTTTGGATTTATTATCCATAACAATTAGAAAAGAGAGATGGAGAAGAAACTATAGTATACAATGCAAACTGATGAGTGAAAGAAATGTAAGCGTCTCATGTGTAATTTAATTTGTGATAAAACAGTAAAACTGGTCAACCTTAATTGAGTAAAAATTTTAATTTGGCGCACATTTGAAGGCCAAGACAATATTCTGCAAGAGATTGGATGTTGGGTGATAGAGGATAGTAGTCAAATATCATTATCTTATTAAAGGAAAGACCTATAAAAGTTGTACCAAAACTAAAAAGACCTAGATTTTAATGACTTAAATGTAATAGTTAATGACAAAAACGAACATTCTTAACTGGTAACTAATTGTTTAGTCTTATATAATCAAGGTTTTAATCGAATATTAAAGACCTTAGGCTGCGTTTATTTATAGAGACAGGTTAAGACATAGATACAGAAACACAAAATTATGTTTGACAAAGGAGATATGGATATAGATAGTGTGTTCAGAGACACTGAATTAGTGTATTTTGTGTCCATCTTGACAGGAAGGACACAGAAACACTAACAAGAGATACAACTTATTTTTCATTCTTTTTTTCATTATTTTTGTTATTTTTTATAATTATATATTTTTATTATTATATTTTTTATCTCAAATTTTTTAAATAAAAAAATGAAAATAAATTAGATTTTCATAATTTATTCTAATTTATTACCAAACAGAATATAAAAACACAAAATTTTGTGTCTTTATCTATCAGTACCTAGTTAATAACATCATTTACTGTACCCACCCCACAAAAAAAAGAAAAAAGAACATTAGATAACTGTATAAATAATAAAGCAGTGATATTAAATTCCAATTATATATTAGACAAGTATCCGTTATTTTCGGTGCTCCATCATATGTGTCCTTTGAAAGAGAGTCATGTTAATTTTTCTTGTAACTCTATATATAACTAAAAGTGAAATTGGAGCGTTGGCAATTGGCAAATGAGTGAGTGGTTAAGGATGAAAAATTCAACGTACGTGGTCCATGCACAGTAGGTTGTGCATACGCATGCAACTACAGAATGAGACCTTTCATGTCTTCATTTGGTGTGGGTGCTATACTCTCTCAAGAAATTCAACTCATCTATCTTTTGACTTGTACCAACTACAACTACCTTTAATTTCTTCAACAATTGAACTTTTATGTTGTAATTAAAAAAGTAAAATGACTATTAGATCTTCAAAAATTTTAACTTAAGATTAATTAATTAGTTTTTGAAAAAAAAGTACGAATTAAGTTTTTTATGATAAAAAATAGTAGACATACATATATCCTTCTGTTAATGATAAATAGTGCGAAATAAAATAAAATTGCTAATATATTTCGTTACCTATAATGATATGTGTTTTGTTGCTGTCACATAAATCTGAAAATGATGAAATTTTAGATAATTAAACATTTATTATTTTTTGAGTTTCTATATATCTTTATCAATTGATTTTTATTTATCACGAATATTATTAAAACAGATAAAGTTTTGTTCTAAAAATAACATTTTCATAAATAGACACGTTACAGTAATTAATGGTACATCTAAATACTATCTTAAATTTTACGTGATAAATTGATAGAAAAATGACATAACGTGTCTATCATTTAATATCGTGGAGGATCAATTAACGAAGTCAAAATCTTCAAGAACCTAACTGTCACTTTACTCAATTAAAAAAGATAGCATATAAAACTGTAATACTATCGACTTGATTTAATAATTAACTCACTTATATGCTTAATTAAGCAAGTATTGAAAGTTTGAATCCCAACTTGTAAATATAGCAACTCATTAACCAATAACAAATTTTTAAAATAAAGCTCAGATTCACAATAAATTAATTCTTAATCTACTATATATATATATATATATATATATATATATATATATATATATAGCACTATCTAACATGAGAAAACTAACTAATTCTATTTACACTTCATGTATATAAATACAACTAATAACAATGTGTCAAGTAATAGTTTGAAATATTTGAATTGGATGGAAAAATAAAATAAAATCAAATGAATACAATTTAAATTCCAACAACAATATAAACAGGTATCATTCAATTTTATCTCATTTACACTGCCATCAAAATAAATAATAATTTTTAGTTATTTATCTTGTGTGCAAATAAAATACTTAAAAATATTTATAGGCACTTTTCTTATTCGCAAATGAGATAAATGAGAATTTTACATTACTTATTTTATTTGCAACACGTGGAAACGAGACATGTTTTAGGAATAAAAATATAAATTTCTTTTCATATACAAACATGTATAAATATTATTAAACTACTTTTCCACTTTATTCCATGACAATAATAAAGAAGTCTCGTGACTTACAAATTTAATCCAAGAAAATACACAAATTCAATTCAATTAGTCAACAATAAAAAAAATTTGCATTCTTTTTTTTTTCTTATTCTTTCACAATTTTATCAAATATATCATATTTATTTTATTAATTCACATGAATCATGCATGATTCCATAATAGTAAACACATGGCAATGAGCTTCTAGCTATGAAATCCTTCCATATATATACATTCTTGCAAGTTGCAACCTTGGATTTTAACATTTCTTTCCGTCCTCAAAAGTCAAAAGCTACTATATACCCAAACAAAGAAGGGTAATAAACTATAATAATGCATTCATCACAAAAGCAAAAAGTGGATGATTTGTTTCTTTATATTTCTACTTCGTTCCATTTTCAATCCTGTGAATTAAAAGTGACTGATGTAGCTTTCTTAGCATTCAAGACTTTGTGAGGTAATAAACTCCAAATTAAGTATATTACAATTTCATCATTCTCTGTATTATATGTCTAATATGATTTATTTAAAGAAAATTTAGGTTAAATTTACTCATATAAAGTTAGAGGATTCAAATTTTAAAACTCTTTTCTTAAAAAAAAAATCATTCTATTTATCAGTTTATTAAATTTTAATAATTTAGATTTCTGTGTCTAACTTATTTCTTTATGAAAAAAACTATTATCTGTAATTGATGGGGAGAGTAAAGCACCATTGATTGATTATTGTTACGTTTATTTATGAGTTTTTTAATTAGGGACTTTAATTTGTTGACCATATATATCTTTTTGTATAAGATAAATTAAATTTGCTTTATCATAATATGTATATTAGCTCCTTTTTTAGTCCCTTTCTTTTTTCCAGATTTGGAAAATTTTCTCATTCTAAAGTCAGGCTATAATTGTAAACCTTTAATAATGGCTTAGACGCGACCCACACATAATATTTAAGAAATATTATGTAGTACCCTACACTACATCACCCAAAATTTTAATACCCTTAGCTTTTCATTCACAAACAAATAAATTAAATATTTTGTTTGATATGCAATCCTCAGTGTATGTTCACCTGTTCCATTCTGAACCCTAAGCCAGCAATAATATATATAGGAAGAGTTTTAAGTGTATCAAAAATATTGATATTTTAATTATTTTAGCTGTTGATTTTAATTAATATATATTATATATATTTTTTATAATTCAAATCAACGATTAAAACAATTGGAATATCGGTACTTTTGGTACACTTAAAATTTTTTCATATATATATATATATATATATATATATATATATATATATATATATATATATATATATATATATATATATATATATATATATATATATATATATATATATATATATTCACATACTATCAAATACATAAATATTGAGTTAATATCAACCAAATTTTGGGAGATGTCAATTTTTTTAAAAACGCGATAAAAAAAACAAAAAAAAGAGTCCTAATTACAAATTAAGTGGAGTAAAGCTATTCTTTGTTCATTATTAGATAAAAAAGTTACTACCTCATTTAGAAGAGTATTCCAAAAGTGGAACCTAGTATCTAATTCTAAATTTTTACGCGCTAGACAATTAGCACATCTATTGTTTTTTCGGTAAATATTTACAAGAAGAATGTTCCATTTTCTGTTATTCCAATTGTGAATGTTTCTGGTAAAGATATTTGGATGATTTTTTCTGTTTTTGGGACTGTTAATACTCTCTATGACAGTCTCTAAGCCACACTCCACTCTAACTTTCCTTATACCCATAGTCTAAGCCAATTTGAAATTCTGATCTATTCTCCACAACTCTGCTTTGAAGGCAGTACAACTGCCTATGTTAAATGGAAATTTTTCTATCCATTTACTATTCTCATTTTTTAATAAACCCCCGCAGCCAGTCTTTTTGGTGAACCCATTCATAGACCCATTAGTATTGAGAGTGATCCAATCAAAAGGAGGGGGATGTCATCTAATGAGTTGTTCTTCTCTGGGTCTCTTGTGAATTCTTCTTTCACTACAAGAATTTAATAGACTAGGGACATATTTTTGCGAGAAAATTTTTTTGTCACTAATTCATCACTAATTAGCTAGAAATTAGTGACGCACTAACGACAAACTTAATGAACGGTCACAAAATATTCGAACTTGAGAATAACGACTAATTAGTGAGAGATTTACGAGTTAGTTTGTTTATCGCAAATTGAGTTCTGTAGCTAAAATAAGAGCGGAAAAATTTTTTTTCGCTAATTTGTCAAAAGCTTCCCTAATCTCTTCTGCTTCCTTCAAATTTTGCAGGTGAAGGTGGGGCAGCCTCCGCTAGTTCTATTCGTGGACCTTCCAATTTCTCCAGCTCCAAATCTTCCAGACGGCGACGATAAAGATGTCTTTCCACTTAAGGTTAGGGTTTATATTCAATTGGTTGAATAAGTTGAATTGTGTCCAATCTTTAAAATTGAGGACAAAAATTTTAGGTATTTCTTTTGGGTTTTTAACAAATTCACCCAAATTTGCGTAACTTTGGTTCAGTTCCTTAAAGCATAGAGCGCATCTTCTTGTTTTCCGACGCAAAAAGGAAAATCTTCTTGTCCTCTATACATTCTGGCTTTTCTGACATTGTTGAGCAGTCTATTGTGACACATCTTCCAAGTAAAAACCTTTGTTTTTTGCGGCCTTCTCAAATTCCATATGGTCATCGAACTCGATTGGTATGGTTTTGACCACCCTGTCAGTGCCTTAAAGGTCGCACCAGTGGAGAATTCACTATCTTCCGAATGAATCCAACCTAGTTTGTCTTCTCCGTTCATAATTTTTGGTGGAGGGTGTGCTAAGATCTTCTTAATGATATCTTCAGGTAGGTATTTCTAAAGTTCTGTTAAGTTTCATTCATTGCTTGCATTGTTCCATTTTTAAATTGTGCTCTCTATATCTAAATTGTTATGTATTACAAATGCTAGCAGGGTCCTGCCTCTTCATTTGGGAGATGTCATTAAATTATTAATAGGGACACAAAAATAATTAGACGCCCATGTGTGAAAACGGATTGGATCGCATTAGATATGACCAAAATTTCGATTTAATCTGCACTAAAATCATCGGATCGGATCCAATATTCGGTTTTTAAGTTTGGATCCGATCCGATCCGCAAATGTACGAATCGAATCAGATATCGGATATATATGCAAAACACAAAAATATTTTTAAAATATTATTTTTATTAAAAAATATCAATAAAATTTATTTTTTCTATTCTTTTAAGTATGTCTACTCTTAAAATAATTTTAAAATACTTTTTTTAAATAATAAATTTAAATAATACAACATATATGATAATTATTAGTTGAAATAAAACATAAAAAAAATATTTATTTATTTATTTTTGCGAATACGCGAATATGCGGATCGGATATGCAAATACCTACACAAAATCTACAATCCAATTTTATTAGTGTGCGGATCTGATCTAATCCAATCCAATAATTTTGCAAATCGAATCTATATCCGTAATTTTCGAATCGAATTCGAATAAACATAGTAGATATATGAATCGGATATAATCCATAAATATCTAGTATAATATCAATTAAATTAATTCGAACAAAGCTAGTAATCTAGTATAAGATAGTAAATCGAACCAATAAGACTGAATTAGGAGGAATAATATTAATATCAATGAGAGTAACCAAGTTGTAAATTAAAACTAAGGCTAAATAAACCATGCATATTGCAAGATGACCCTACCAACTTTTCACATGCAAGAAAAAGACATGAATTATGTTATACCGTTCCACTGGAAAAGTTAATTAAAGTAGTGTTTAAATATGTCAACAATCCACTTCTATTGTCGATTTCGAGTAATAATTGTATATAAAAATATTCACTTAAACTATTCTTTGTTCCTTTTTCCCACCTAATTAAATAGCACTTTACGTACTCTCTCTTAATTAAATAGCACAAAAAGACATTTTATTTCTTGTCAATTGTTGCTTTTTGACATCTTTGCATGTTTTGATCGCATTTTTTTTTATGCTATCTCTTAGTCTGATTAATAGATTAATTTATTGTAGATTAAAATTTATTTAAAAATTTGTCGAAGGTTTTTATGTACTTTTAAAAAATTGGTATTCGTAAAAGAGGAGTTAGTTTCGCTCCTAGACCATTAGAATCTAACTACTCGATTTGCTAAAAATCGACAAAACAGACGGATACTAAAATTTTTATATTTTTTTTTTTACAAAAATATTCTTATTTAACTTTTTAAAATTCCAAAACTACTCCTTAATTTCCATATTTATCTTAAATCAAACGTGATACTGAAATACAACTCAATTTAATATATTTGACTTAATTTAATTTTTATCTTCCAATTTTTGTGTTGAGTTAAGAAATTAACTAAATTAATTAGTGATGACAAACATTATATTTAGAAAAAATAAATAATCAGTATTGATAAATTAATAAGTATATGTTGCTAATTGTTTACTATATATTGTAGGCCATAATTAAATTTAAGGAACCCAAATGGAATGGAAAATAAAACAAAAAATGATGGGTCAATAAAATAAACAAAGCCTAAGGAATCAAAGTTGAAGAAATCATAACGGGCCAAGCATATCACTATCCGATTCAAGCTTAATTTTATTTCAGCAAGCAAATCCCTCTCTTTTATCTTATCAAAAGCAACGTTCACTTCTGAAGAGTTGGTCAGAAACTCAGAAAAGTAAGAAAGAGAGAAAGAGCTTCTTCCCTAAGCTAGTAACCAAAGAAGCAAGAGAGAGAAAGTTTAAGCTTAAAAGACAGAATATCAAATCAACAAGTTCAAGCCAAATCAAGCTTAAGAAAAGATCAAAGGTAAACCATTTCCTCATACATGCAACTTAGTTTCTTCTCTTTTTTCCAACTCTCTGCTCAATCCGAAATGGGATACAAAGGAAAGTTATTTTTCGTTCTTTTCTGTTGTGTATCCACAGTCTCAAACTTGTCTTGGGGACCAAGTTGGTTTTCAAGGGTTCAGATTTAAGTTGACCACTAAAAGATTTTTGTGGTTGCTGCTTTATGGCTTTTGGCCAAGATGAAAGAGTCAGAAGTAAAGTTTCTACTCTAAGGTTTAATGAGAAAAAGTGAATCTGTGGGTTGGTGAAACTCAAGACTCAAGGTGTTGACTTTGGAAGAAGAACCCAACAACATACAAGGAGATAAAAGAGGTTTGCTATTCATTTAGAAACCAAGGAGATATAACCAGAGTATTGAGGGTTTGTTCTGAGAAGTGTTCTTTGAAAAAGTTCAACTAACTGGACAGTGTAACCTAATCAAAGGTGCATTCCGCCACTATGAAAAACTGAATCAGAGGCTTGCTAATATGGTTTTTCGCATAGCACAAAGGCTGTTGATGAAGTCAATCTCCTTCATGTTTTACTGATTGTAATGTGCTTTTCTATGTTTATCTTTCTCTAATTTCTTGTAAGAAAAGGCATTGTGAGAAAGCTCAAGTAAAAGCCATGAGTGGAAAAAGGTTGAGTAATACACTTGAGAGAAAAGCCTAAAGTTATTTTCTGATTTCTTTAGGTTGGTTAAGTGTCTTGTATCTTGTACCTGTTAGGTATTCCTTTCTTAGTTGGGTTAGCACTAAGAGTGAATAGTTAGGTGTTAGCATAGCCAATGTCAAGTTAGGTTAGAACTTGAGTGTGAAATTGGTGTATGTAATACTTTTAACTATAGTGGAAATTCTTCCATTGTTGTAGAGGAGATTGGATGTAGGTTGGATAGCACAAGACAATCGAACCAGGATATATGCTGGTGTTAGCTTTTCTCTTCATTAGACAAAAATAATTTGTCTCATAAATTTTCGCTGCTAAGTACAAACAGAATTAAAGTTAAAAGTTTTGATTTAAAAAAATTATAACAACAACTTAAAAGAAAGGCATAGATTCAATCCCATTCTCTAAGCCTACACAACCTTCACTTTGTCTTTTAATTTTTATCTTTTTGTCTTAATCTCTCTTCTATATACAACCTTATAGTTTTTATTAATTGAGATAAGCCCTAGCATGTAACTTGAAAAAAGAAATTAATTAAAAGAACATTCAAATATTAAAAAAAATGTTCATAAATGAAACAAAAATGTCGTCATCTGATCAGTCGGTGAAGCTATGTGAAAGGCAAGTGACAATGGTAGCAGTATAGGGGAAGGTACAAAGATACAAGCTATCGTTATTAGAAGAGAAGCCCCTTACTTTCCTGTTTTCTTGTTTAGAAAGCGAAAAAAATTTTCTTCATTTTTTGAGGAGAAATTATAAGAGGGAATTGGATATCTTATTGAATATATTATTCTATTTAGTTAAAGTTAGATGAAATTCAATACTGATATATCTACTAAAAAATTCAACTATAATAAATATACATAAAAAATTAGTTATTTATATAAACTAAAAATTAAAATACAAAATATATATAAAAATAAGTTAAATTATAAATATTAATAAAATGATTATTTTTTGTATGCATATAATATTTAAAAAATAATTTTAATGCAACGAGAATGGAGGAGTGTTTGAATTTATATTCTTATGGCCTCATTCATTTCACAAGATAACATTCTATTTGAGAAATATGATAATTTATTTGAATGAGAAAGAAACAAAGAAAATGTGATTTTGGGATGAAAATACTTTTAAATGTTGAAATAGAATAATAACACAAAAAAATAACAATTTTATTTATTTATCATTATAGTGTCTATGACTAATACACTATCTAAATGCTACCTCAATGAAGTCACCAAAAAAAAAATGCTACCTCAATGTCCCAAAACACAATACAAAAGCATTGAAATAGTAGAACAAAAAAAATTCTCTATCCTTGCTAATATCCTATGTATATATTTTAGGTAAACAAAAATACCAATAATAATAAAGGAAAAATTTTAAATGTTTAATAAAGGAAAAATTTTAAATGTTCTAGAACACTGATATTTTAATAGTTTTAACTGTTAACTTTAACTATAAAAAATATATAATATATTAATTAAAATTAATTATTAAAATAGTTAAAATATTAATATTCTATAAATATTTAAAAAAATTTTAATAATAAATCTTAAAACACATACAAGAATAAAAATATTTTATTAATAACAACCATCCAAACAAATTTAAATCCTTGAAGAGCATATCTTTTTTTTTTTGAAATAAAAAGTTCAACACAATATGTAAAGCAAGCAAAACAAAAATAGAAATAACAATCAGTCAAAGAAGTAAATTACGCAAAGGACACTAATTAATATCTCTTGTTATCTTTGATATTACCATCAATAATAGAAGGGATTCATACCTAATCATTCATTATAGTTCATGAAGGACTGATGGATAATATCGTCGACCCCTTTTTAATTATTCTGAAAAATCTCTCTATTCCTTTCTAACCAAATGTTCCAGATAATCGAACAGAAGCATACCATCCACCTCTTGCGCTCTTACTTACTAGTTGATAGCTCAGTCCAACTTTAAAAATGTTCTTTTAGCGTTCCTGGGCACGACTATTGTCTTCCAACAAATGACAGCCATGCATACTAAACCTGCCACGAAAAATCATAACCAAGAAATAAGTAGTGACCATATTCAACACCTTTATTACATAATACACATACATCATCGTTTTGATTAATCACTCCCAACCGACTCAGTCTCTCCTTCGTATTGACCCTCCCAGTCAAGACAAACTAGACAAACAATTCAACTCTTGGTGGGACTAAACCTTTCCAAACCGACTTAGTAAAGCTATAACTCGCTATCTCTTCCGGCATCATTTCTACCTGCAACACCTGCATAAAAGAATTAGTAGAAAATATACCTTGTTTATCAAATTTTCACACAACTCTATTCTCTCTGTCATGTGCAAGTTTGACCAGTCTTAAAGTTTCATACAACTGGTTCACTAAGTTCAACTTCCATTGAAAAAGCTCTCGTCTCTATTGAAAGTTCCATCTCCAATCTAACCCGTTCCAGCACCCACAATCCCCTATAACGGATCCTCTTTGGTTTGACTGAGAAAAGCCTCGAAAAAATGTCTTTTAAAGAACCGCCACGCAGCCATACATCTTCTGTCTTACTTGTTGATCTTTGAACTATATATGGCGTATATCTTTTCATGGCCCCTCTCGAATAGGTAGCACCTGGGATGACAGCATCACATTAGGGTTAGGATTCAAATTGTTATAAGAGCACACCACCTTTTTTGATAACAGACAATCCTCTTTCGAAAAATACCACCACCACTTAAAAAGAAGGGCTGTGTTATGTACCATAACATCCTCGATGCTTAATCCATCAAATTTTTTGGGAGTTTGCACCACCTCCCCTCTTGCCATAGCCATACCATTCCTATCATTTTTCTTACTCCATAGAAATCTTTTCTGTAAAAAAATCAATTTCTTTATAATATCTTTTGATATTTTATATAAACTCAAATAATAGATAAGAAGGTTGTTCAAAACAAATTTAATAAACACTAATTTAGTGAATTTATTGAAAATCTTAACTTTCAATACCTATATTTTATCTTAAGCTAATCTTAAAAAAATGCAACTTATAAACTAAGATATACTGTGATTTGTAATCAGTAGAGATAATAACAAAAAATAAGAATATAAATCTGAAAATTGGTTGTATAGTATATTATAGAAAAAATTTTAAGTATATTAATATATCGATATTTTAATAATTTTTAATTATTAATTTTAATTATAAAAAATATAATATATAATTAAGATTAATGGTGAAAAATCACTAAAATACTGATATAACGTTATATTTAAAAACTTTCCTATACTGTATATTAGGACAATCTATCTCTTCATAAATTAGTAGCTTATAAAGTGATTGTAGGTAGCTAGCTCTAGCTGGTGTCAAGTCCTTATTTGAAAAACAATAACAGTCGGTGCGTTCCTTTTTGTCATGTTCTTTAGCTCTATTCATCTTTTTCTTCCAAAGTCTTAAGTAGTCTTTTATTATTAGCCTACCTTATTATTATTATTTTCCACAATGCTCATTATCTTTAATTTGTCCATAGGGCACCACCCTCACCCTCCATTTTCATGCACCCTATAAAAGATACTGTTCCATGGCCTTATTGGATGACCAAACTTTATCATAATGGAATCTCTCCTTTTTAGTTTCTTAATCAAATTAAAATTATTGCCTTATCCTTATATTACACCATTGGTGGCCAATTTTGCTATCTTCAATGATCCCAATGAACCATCCATTATATTTAATTTATATATCATTATTATTTTGATTGATTGAAATGCTCATAGGTCCCAAATGTGACGTCCTACTAAACTCAATTAAATTGGATTATATACTAATAACGACAATATAATGATGATAACGAAAATAAAGAAAGGTACCGTTTTAAGAGTTCTTTACTACTCAAAACCTAAAACTATTCCACTTATTATTATTATAACCATATTAAATATATATTAAAATTCGTCATCAGAATTAATTATTAATTTAAAATATATATTAAAAATAAATTAAATTACACATATATTTATAAATAAATATATATAATGATTAATTTTAATATATAATAATAATAATAATAATAAATTTATTATTATTATTATTATTATTATTATTATTATTATTATTATTATTATTATTATTATTATTATTATTATTATTATTATTATTATTATTATTATTATGTCAATAATTTTTGCAATCTCTATCTTTCTCTCTTCAATCAGCATCTAATATGAGCTCAAATGATGATAATGAAATTAAAGGCAGTCACATACGGTTCAAAGTTATGGAATAATAATTTAGAAGGGTCGCTAACTGAAAAATAGACACCAAACAATGAGAATATACATATAACAATAATGCAAATACTCATTAAAAGTTAAGTCCATTTAGTTAGGAGGCGTGCTCTCATAAACTTCTTATTCTTGTTTAGTAGTTAAGAGAGTCCCATTTTAGCAGGAATTGCATTTGTGTTGATACTAATAATAAGAATTTCCCAAGATTTGAAAATATAGTGGACTGATATTTCGCTTTCACATGCACTATTGAGATAATAAATGGCATGAAACGTGGACTATTAGTTGGTTCATAATAAAGTGTGCATAATTTTCGATAAATTTTGGGAAGACAAGGACTGATGAACAAGGAACCTATGAAATTAAAGGATCTAAATGGTGAAATTGTGAATATAATTTACTAAATGGAAAGGCGTGGAGAATTCATATATGGTGATGTTATTATTTGTACATCCATAGCTTCTAGGCATTATTTATCGGGGACACCTAAAAGTAGGTGTCAATTTTAAATAGTACCTGTGAATTTTCTTTAGAAGATTTTTATATTTTTTCAGGATTTTTTTTTTGAAAAAATTAAGTTGGATATATATATACAAAATTAATTTTAAGAATCAAATTTTGATATAGTTGTTCATGAGTATGATTAAAAAATGAGAGCATTTTATTATTAAATTTGATTATTTTAGACAGTTATTTTTTTCTTTTGCGATTTTTTTGTGAATGGCTGAATTTAAAAAAAATGAAAAAAGAAGTTTAAAAGATTGAGTTTTTTTCTTCCCCTTTTTTACATGCATCTTTTAAATTATTGAAATGTTTTCCCAAAATTCGAATTAAATACATAAGAATAGTTTGTTAAATACAAAAACTATTTGTTATAAAAATAATTTTTTTATTATTTTGTCATGTTTTAAATATTTTAGAATATTTTTGTTATTCTAATATTTTTACCTGTGCCTAATTTTTTCTAAGGACATTTTTAATGGTTCACCTCTTTTTTCTTTATTGCTGTGAATGGCTTATGAATTGACTTTGATCACTTCAAACATTCCCATGCGGAGCTTTAGTGGATGATAAATTTGATAAGCTTCAAAGTTAAAGGTTCTATGGTGATCATAAGTTCATAACCATACAAAGTGGATCACTATTTAGCGACTGTTTCGACGAAAATGATTTTAATTTTGACATGTTATTAATTAGCTCAAAAAAACACAATTATGATTTAGGGTATTTGTATTGTTATGATGTCAATTCTTAAAGAGTCATTATTATGGATAAATAAGCATTAACACTACTAGTACACTGCAAAATTGAATACCACCATGCGCACTAACGACATTTCACTTTCACATTTTTTTTTTCGACAATTCCTGCTGCTAAACGTTATTACTTATTGTCTTGAATATGATAGATAGAAACTGAGACTTCGTAAATAATTTACAATAATTTCTTGGCGAAGGGTATATAATAAATAATTGGTTTTTTCCTTTGTATAAAAGCTTCGGTTATTACGTAACCTAATCCGAGATAACCCAACTATGATACCTCAACAACCTAGGTTTATTAGATTGGCTGACATGTTTGAATTCTGAGTTATATAGACTTAAGCAAAGTTTAATCAAATATGACCTTTATTTATTGATTTTTCTACATTTAAGGATTCGTTATTGGCTGATAAATTACTGCATACTTGAAATTCAAACTTCCAATTTAAACATACTAGTATACTGTATACTAACTATTAACACCAACCCAAATTGATTCTTTATGAGGTATTTTTATTTCGTCTGATTTTGTTTCTCCAGTAAGTTTTTTTTTTTGGTCTTGTTCTGCAGAGGTTTTTTTTTTTGGTCAAGGTTCTGCAGAGGTTTAAGAGACAGTTTGATGTGGGTTTTGGGCCATGACATTGAGGAATCCTTAACAGTAACAACCAAAAAGGCCCACAGTTGAACACCAAAAACAAACAACAATCCCGGTCCACAATCAGCTAAGTGTTCTCAAGTGTATACCTAGATCAAGACCCAAACAAAATAAAGAGTGTATACCTAGATCGACCTCCAAAACAAAAGGTATACACTATACACCCAGAAACCAGAATTACCAGCAGTTTACAATATGAACATGCAAGCTTGCCAAAGCTTCATTTATTGATAAGATAATAAGATCTCCAAAATCTGTTACATTTCTTACAGGAAAAAGTCATACGGATACGGTCCAATTCAATATAAGAATATAGATCTATCTTGCCGCTTTTGCAGCTAAGCGTTCTACAATCCTCAGAGGCAAAATGTAAGGGGAAAAAAAAATTAAAAACTAAAACCTTATGATAATACAGGAGGATACATTGCACTCACAAAAAAATACATTATATCATTCAAAAGGGTACTTCTTCTGGCTCTAATACGGGCAACAAAGGCTCTTGCAAATCTGAGTTTACAGGAAACAGATTACACTGCGCATACTGCGCCATCAACTGGTCCACAAGCACCAAAGCTACCATGGCCTCTACCATGGGTACAGCTGCAACAACAGTCCAAGCAAGGATTTCACACATTTTTCCACTCATGGATGTGCAGGCAAACAAAATGTTTATATTTTGTAATTGAAGATAACAGTATAACACACATGAAAATGTTTCATCACATAGCGAACTATCTGATCTTAGTTTCAGTTAATTCTAATGTACTTAAATGAATTAATATATGAAGCATAATCTCTTTCCAAGAAGAAGAAATAAGGAAGGCAAAAGGCCGAGTTTCTAACCTCTTGGGACAACACAAGGATCATGACGACCACGAGCGATCAGCTCTGTTTCTTTTTTATCTCGGGTCACCGTATTTTGCTTCTTCTGCACAAGCATAACACCATGTTCACTTCGGATAAAATACTTAAGTAAACACAAAGTCAAATTGTCATGAGAAAGACCGCCTGATCAGCTAAACATCTAGTGAACATATAGTAAACTACCTCAATTACTGATTAACTTTCCCACACAAAAATGTGTGTGTGAGAGAGAGAGAATGGACTTACACCAATAGTTGATGTCGGCTTAAAAGCTATTCTCATGTTTATGATTTCTCCATTAGAAATTCCACCCTGTTTATCAATACAGACAATAGTAAGTAAAACATTTATAGACACGTGACCATCATACTGCACATCTAGAGACAGCTAATTAGTAATAATAGAATGGAAACTGATACCTGTATCCCACCAGAACGATTTGTTCTTGTCCTTGTCCTTCCATGTTCATCTATATAGAACTCATCATTGTGTTCACTCCCAGTCAAAAAGGTACCTGTAATGATTTCATCAAGCCATCATCAGACAAAAGTAATTGACGAAAATAGCATTTTTAAAACAATTCTGCCATAGTCAGGACATATCGTAACACATTCAATCAGAGTCAAATAACATAAACAATCGAAATACCTGCAAACCCACTACCAAATTGAAAGCCCTTGGTTGCAGGCAATGACATAGCAGCTTTAGCCAGTTCAGCTTCAAGTTTGTCAAATACTGGTGAACCAAGCCCCTGATATATAATAGATTCAATTATACTCTTAGGTGGAAAGTATATTGAAAATCAAATAATACAGCACTAGAATAAATTAAAGCAGTCTTCCTTCTGTTCTGCGTGCTAATTATTAAAGTACCAATAGCAGGATCAAAAGAGCACTCTTAACATTGATGGGATACAAATTTATCATGGATACATGCTACACATGAAAGCAAGCTCTTAAACCTCCCAAGGATGACTAGCACAGCTTGTTTGAGTTCAACTAAGGCCTTCCAGTGTTTTCTAGATTTTATAGAAGATTCAAGTCATGCCTTCATTAGATTAATTTTAGAATCAACAACCACTCAACAATGAGAGTTTTGGCCTCTTGAAATGCCATACCCCTTGTATTCTTGCAATTCAATGTTAAATCCAGAAATTCTCTTCAGTGTTTGTTATTACTAGTACTATTATTATCCATGGGTACCAACTACCGAGTACCTTACACTCACCCATAAAACCGTTGTGTTATATATTTAATCAATTTTACAAGTTTACTTGTACCCTAAATTGTAACTGCTAACTTGTGCAGTAATTTTATGCAGACAGAAAAAGGTAGAAAACTTACACGTGGACAGTTCCTCACTATGCATGTCACAACACCACCAACAGAATCACCTCTAACTCGGACAGCATCAATAGCAGCTATCATCTTCTCTGCATATTCAGGGTCAGGACATCGAACAATGTTGCTCTCGATCTGGAAAGTTTTCATAGAATATATACCAAAGCAAGATTTCAGCTTCAGAATTGCAATAATGTAACAGAGTAATAACCAATTATGAAAGCAAGTTAGAGAGAATATCCACCAATTTGGCTTACTGCAGTCAGTAAAACATTATGGCATTGGCCTTTTTATCTACAAATGCCATTTTTATTTTCCTAACACAAAATTGTAAAGAAAAGCATACACATGATATGCAAAGACAATCCTTTAGATGAGGGTTGAGAAGATGTCAACCTGATAAGTTAGTACCATTCAAAATCCATTTAAAAATATTAAAATTTAAAACAAATAGTCATCTTCAATTCTCTATGTATAGGATACAATAAATCTCCTTTAAACTCTTTTGTTTGGCTCAATTTTACAGAAGGCACCAATAAACATATGTGAATATTCACTTTAAAATACCTGATCAAGTGTCACAGTCTCATTATCAATTAAATCCTCTGGCAGAACAACCTTGTGAACTTGAGACACATATGCAAGAATCTGAAAAGTAAGAGACCTTTAGCAAAGGATATCGTGAAGGAATTGGCATATAAAAACATGATACATGCACATAAATATACACCAACTATGAATAGACATATAGAAATAATCGATGCTGGACAACTTTGCTGATTTACTGGGTAAAGTTCCATCTTTCTTTTCTTGTTTTAGAGGATCTCTTATCCTCTCCCTTGTTGTACTTTCCTCTTTTCTCGTTTAAAAACTTTTTGCCTATCAAGAAGAAGAAAATATGTACTCTCTGCATATATTTTCGAAGGTGGAAACTGATAGAAGAATAATAGAAAACGTGACATACAATGGAAAAAGGGGGATAATTAGATTCGAAATATTTTTATCCCATATTAATATCTATTGGTACAATTTTACAGTTTCTTCTAAGAATAAGCAATGGACCGCTAAAATAAGGGACAAAAACTTCATTGTGTAAAACAAGCAGAAAACTCTAGCCTAAACCACAAGACAAGTACACACCTCAGTTCCTGCAAAATCCTTAAGGATTTTTTTAGCAACAGCACCAGAAGCAACCCTTCCAATGGTTTCTCTTGCAGAAGATCTACCACCACCCTTAAAAATAAGAGCCCTGATGCATAAGTTTAATGCCTGTCTGATTAAAAGAAAATGCCAAACTCATGAAATCATAAAAGTTGATACCTGAACTGATCTGACACCATACTTCATGTCGTAGGTTGCATCCGCATGGGAAGGCCTATAAGCTAATGACATCTCACTATAGTCCTGAAACCCAGAAAATGTAATGAACAAAGCTATAAGCATTACAGAATCAACTAAAGAATACCAAATATGAACTTGTGATTCAGTCATAAATCATAAGCAATTATTATTATCAAGACTCACAACTAACAAGTTATTTACTTCATCTAACCAATTGCCAAATAAGGATAATAGATGTACCAAAAGATTGAGTATGACAGGAATCAAGGCTATTGGACCTTGAATCAGTTAAGAATTAGTATAAAAGTTGGGTGGAAAAGAGAGTTAGGGAGATTAACACTTAGTAGGAAGGGAATAGGAGAGCCGAGAGTCCTCTCAAGCACAAATGTGTCATCCAAGAAAACACCCATCTAACGTCAGTCTTAGCATTTCCAATTCAAAGTAAGTACACAAAAAATATATGGCAGGTTTTAAGTGCAAGTTCCGAATAATAAATAGTCCCCAAACACACACACGTGCAAAGAAAAGAAAAAGAAAATTTTGGGGGGTTGGGGGGGATCTCCCTTTAGTTAAACATTATAACAGCAAGTTTAGAATAAACAATAAGTGTTGCTTGTTTTTTATTAACTCTTCTGTACATAAATATAAGCTCTATCATTAGATACTCACATGTCCTCTTTGATCAGTATTAGGTACAAATACATGGATTGGAGTTCCAGTAGTAAGTCCTGCAATTAACAAATTATACTTCAGTGTTTCTTTTTTTTTTTTTTGGCAATAAATATACAGCTTCCCAACTAATATATAGAAGAAATATCAACCTTCGGAGACTCCTGAAAATATTTTACACGTATCAGTCTCCTTTCTAGGAGTTGTAATTCGGCTTTGGCCTGGCCTCCTATACACAAGAACTGTACAATGTTACTCTTTAGAGACATTTTGTGATGCATAAAAAACAAACATTTCCTATCATTCATAGTTACAACAATGAAAAGCTATCTTAAAAGATATTCATCTTTAGCCTGTTAAGTGTTTTCCACTATGCAGTACCTTCTGTCAAGATCAACTTGCATGTCAGACTCGGAGAGAGGGATGCGAGGAGGACACCCATCAATGACACAACCAACACCTCCTCCATGAGACTCTCCATATGTTGTCACACGGAAGTGATTTCCATAGGTACTCCCGGCCGCCCGTATCTCTGTAATTCACCAATGACTTCAGAAACTCAAAACAATGTCCATCTCAATATCATTAACTATGAACTCTTAAATGTATAACTGGCATTAGATTACAAACCAACCAGTTCTTTTAATTTTCATTATCATTTAAGAAACACTCAGACCTAAGTTAGAAGCAGTTCGAACTAAGTGTACGTCATCTAGGAAGCTTAAAATCTAAAATCCTAATAGGTACTTAGGTAGAAAGTTTCAGGAAATAAATAAATAAATAAATCAAATTAAGAATCAATTTCACATAAGATGAAACATGTATGTAATCCCCCTCCGAGGAGTTCTTACATGAACTAAAAACGAAATCACCAATTACAATGAGCACATTACAGCGAATTTCATGCTATATCGAACTTAAAAACGTTAAAATACAGCAACAGATTCAGTATTCAAAATCATTAAGCTGGAAAAGGTGCATTCACAAAAAAGCAAATAAATAAACGCAATAGAGAACACGAATTTACAAGAATAAGCTGATGATCTGAAAATCAACTAACAATAATAACCTGAAGAGAAATTTATATATTATTATGCGATGAAGAAAAAAACGAAGAGATGGAAGGAGAGAGAGAACTGACGGAGGTTTTTGGGAGTGCGAGAACGGAGGGAGACTTGAAGGTAGGCGGAGGAGAGGGATCGGATGTTGGAATTGGGAGAGATGGAACCGCCGAGGAATGGCTTCGAAGAGAGAGAGGTAGAAGAAGAAGCCATTGAAAATAAAACACAGGTGGAAGAAGAAAATTGGTGAATTGAATTGAAATGAGTAATAAGGAGGGAGCGGTTGAGGTTTGGTGGTTGAAACTTGAGATACAAAAGAAAGGGGTTGGTGGTGGTGTTGGTAGTCTCAGTGGTGGCAATTTCTGTAATTATATTCAAATTTTTGCCCACCTTCCCAACCCCCTCCTCCTTCACCTACCCTCCCTCCTCGCCTCCCTCCTTCCCCGTTTATTTATTTTATTTTTCTCTTTTCTTCATTTAAGCAAATGCACTTACTAGGTAAATATTGTGGTTCAATTAAATTTATATGTTTAAATAATATATGATTAAATACCAAAATGATATGTGTAAAGGAAAATTAATTATTATATATTTATATATAAATATATATTTTTATATTTTTTAATATATAATTTATATAAATAATTTATTTAGTAATTAATTTTTAGTATACAAATAATTAGATTAAATAATTATGTAAAAATTTGTATGAAAATAATGAAAATTAAATTTATATAATAAAAAGTAATTGAATCTTGATGCATATCTTTTTTTTTTTTTACAAATAAGGGTCTATTATTTGTTGTTGGGGACTTGGGGCTGGTGTCGCGTATGTTCTCTTTGACATTAATCCACGTTTGGTATGTTTGACAGCACGTGTTTGTCAACTCTCAAGGGTTGGTAACGGCTAAAGGGTGGATTCCTCCCGGAGTCTTATTCCATAAAAATCTAATGTATAAGGGAAATAAAATTTAGGGTTTAGCTATCTTTAGCACACATTTTAATAATATAATAATAAAAAATTTTAAATTATTTACATATATATGTATTAAAAATATAAAAATTTTATTTTTTAAATAATTTTTAATAAAATATTTTTAATAATATTTTTATAATACGTGTTTCAAGAACATATATTAAGTTATTAACAAGATTTAAAAAAATTAATATATTGTTCAACCTCTTTATGGATATCACTATGACAGTATTTTATTATGAAAATAGAATAATAAGACATTAAAAATAAGATATAAATAATAAAAATATAAATTAATATTTTTATATTTTATTAGATAATTAAATTATAATAAATTAAGAAAATTTAATTTATTTTTATTATTTTCATTTAAAACATTTTAAAAATATAATAATTAAAATATATAATTATAAAAAATTCATAAATATGATAAAAAATAAAAAAAATTGTATTTTTATTAAAATTTTAATTTTTTTATCAAAATGAATATAAATTATACTAATTTATTATTTTTAGATATAATATTTTTATTTATATTTTATTTACTAAATATAAATTTGTGTGTTTGTATCTCTATTTCACTATTTCATCGTTATAACAAATGCAACCCATGATAATAACGTTGAAGATGCTGTATGGGACTTGCCTATCCTAGTTTTCTAATACTTTTACTTTTCAAATTGCCAATGTATCAAATTTTATTAAAATTGGCTAGTCCAAATCAGTCCGAATTAGTTTTTTTCTTTCTATGATTAGATCCTTCAATTTGAATGGCATTGTGATCGATTTTTGGGTCGAACCAGCTGATTCGATCTGATTATGACAAGTATAATTATGAGAGATATGGTGATTCTATTAATCTTTAGCACCCCAATTAATTTATACTCAACCTCAATGACAATATATATATATATATATATATATATATATATATATATATATATATATATATATATATTTGTGAGTCTTAATAATAGCCATTTGTTTAGTCAGTAACATTTTTTAAAATACGATAAAGTGGTTCATTTGCTCCTACATTTGCCCAAGAGACAAAATTACAATTATAGGTTATATATAGATTAATTGAAATATTTGTTTTTACTAAATCACTGGACTTTTAGAGGAACTGAAAATATTTTTTCTTATTTCTTTGTTAATAAGAAAGTAGTTAAAAAATTATGGTTATAAAATTTTAATAATATTCTTTTTTGTAATTTTTATATTTATTGTTTTAATCAATGTTCTAAAAATAATAATTTTAAAATTATTAATTTTTTAATAGAAAATTTGTTAATAAAGTAGGATATGAAAGCTGAAACTTTTATCATCAAAGTTGAGCCTTGTAACTTTTTTATCCTTTAATAGGGGTTCGACCTATATTATTAGATTAGTAAAAATATTTTTTTTAAGAATGTTAGGACACTCAAAAAATTAATCACAAAATAGTTGTAATATATTGTGTATAAATATATTTATTTTTAATATATATTTTATATTTTAGTATTTTTTATACTAATAATTATTAAATGATTAATTTTTTTGTACAAATAAAATTCTTGAATTTTTATATTAATTGAAAATAATAACAAATGACCGAAGATTTTTAAATTTAAATCTAATATATTTTACACATTTATATATTAGGATATTTTACAAAATTAGGGGTGTACGCGGATCGGATCAAATCGGATATGATATTCGCGCTTTTTAGTGCCGGATTCGATCCGATCCGATTCGCAAATATCAGAGATATCCGCATAATTAAACCTTCTCTTTTTAATCATATTTCTATGTTAAAAAATTCAATAAAAACATTTTTTCATACTTTTAAACTTATTTATTCCTAAAATATTTTTAATCAAACTATTTCTAAATAACAAAAATAGAGTTATGCCCCACTTTGGTTCCTGACATTGGTGAGTTACATTTAATTAGTGCTCGAGATCCCAATTACACTAAATTAGTCCCCCATATTGGAAAAAATGCACCACGTTAATCCTTCTCCCAATTTCCGTCACCGGAGTACTGACGTCGTCAGTGACGTGGCCAGTTCTTGCCACCCTGGACCCAGCAACGGTTAGATGACATGGCAATAAATTTGATTAGCTCTAATTTAGTCCTTATCCCCTTTTATAACCAAGATTTTTGCCCTAACTTCTTCCTCTTCTTCTTCTACCCACTTTTTCCGGTTCTTCGTCTTCTTCCTCGCTGTGTAGCTTTCTGGGTTTAGGATCATGAGTGCAAATGGGAGCTAGAGTTTCCTGCAGTCAAACAGAAGGATCTTCAGAGAAACCAGTAGAGCATCGAGTGTTCCAGAGTGGTGTGGGTGTGGCTGCCGCCCTGTTTTCCGGTGGTCCACAATAAAGGCTAACCCTAACAATCCATTTTTTGGGTGTCCTAACTACAATGTCAGTAGAAAGACGTGGTGTGATTTATTTGTCTGGGTTGACATTGGAGAAGAAGACATCGTTGGAAGGGTGACTGCTATCAAGAATATTGATGAACTGGGGGTCAATTTGGCTTGGAGAATTGGAAAGTTAGAAACTGAAGTTAAGACCCATAAATTGTACATGTTATTGTTGGCTCTGTTTATAATATTTGTTGCTGTTTTCATGTTGGTGTTTAAGGTTTGAGGATGATTATGTTTTAATGTGATTAGGATTATTGTAAAGTAGACAAAAGAAAAAGTGTCATTGTGAATTGTTTAAAGTTGGTAGTGTTGTTATAAATATAAACCAAAAATTCTGTTTTTGTCATCCAACAAAATGATGGAAAAATATGTAAAAAAGAACCTATTAGTAGCATAATTAAAGGTAGAACAACTTGTCATTATAATAATAAGATGCAACATAACAATAAGTTTTCAGCATGAGTATTAACAAGCAAAACAACTGTCATATCAGTGACACCTCCCCAACCAAATAACAATGAGTTTCCAACATGAGTATTAACAAGCAAAACAACTTCCATATCAGTGACACCTCCCCAACCAAATTAAAAGCTAGTTCTTAATTCAAAATACACCAATAACAAAGACAAATAGTGCCATCAACCTTACAATGTTTCCAAATATAACAATTGGGTGGTGAAGTGTTATCAGCCAGAGCAGTGGGCTTATTGCCTTCGATGGGATTAGAATTGGATGTGGTTCTGGGTTCATTGTTGTCAAACAGGGGGTAGGTAGCTTGTTCATGGATCTTGCTTGCTAGGGGTTCATTGCCCGGCATTGTTATATCTTTCTGATTAGGTTTGGCAGGGCTATCTTTTTTGAGTTCATCATGCTCATCTTCAACATACAGAATAATCTCCTTCAACATGCTCAAAGTAAATATTAATCAGTCCATCATTTTCTTGAGCCATGAAACACATCTCTCTTAATTCATCATCAGAATTCAGAGCTCTTAAACCACTGTCTAAACTCCTCCTAGGAACATGCCACCAACATTCTTCTATCTTATCATATCCTAGTTCTTTATAATAATTCCTCACCCAGAATACATCCAAAGTATCTTGATCAATGTCACCAACACAAGCCTTCTTATCAGGAGAATAAATAGTTATCTCATTCTCATTTTTCTGAAACTTTCTCCCATGGTAGAACATAATATCTAACTACACATCCATCTGCATGGTTCAAAAGAATTTATTTTCATCAACAGTAACACACATTGATAACTTTAAGCTAATTTTCATCAATAACATTCATAAAAGCCATAGAAAATATCATAAAAAGAAAACATGGTCACTCATGCGAAGGTGCTGATTCTTCCACCATTGGAACAGAGCATAAAAAGAAACTCCTAAACACAGTCCCACAAAACATCAAAATAAAATCCTAACACAAAATCAGCTTTAAAACTTGTGAACTGACAATATACAAAACACTTAACCATGATCAACACACATCATAACATTCCATTAAATTTGAAAAAAAAAATTCATCCTCACTAACCTCAGTGACGACACAGAAGATCCCTGTAGTGGCAAACATAATTTTTCGACAACTGCACAGCAAACGTCGTGTTCCAATGGTCTCGAGAAATCCTACTGCAGCCACTTGTTGCTACTTTGGGTAACTCATGGAAGAGAAACCTTTTTGTCTATGCGTCACTGATAGAGAAGTAGAAGACGAATAGTAGAAACAAAAAAGAGTGTCTAACATTTTATTTATCATTACATACAAACGACGTCATTCAAAGGGGTGTTTAGCGCCAAATTAGAAACGACGTCGTCTCATTTTGTCCAGCGTGGCAAGAATTGGCCACGTCACTGACGGCGTTAGTGCTCCGGGGACGAAAATTAGGAGAAGGACTAACGTGGTGTATTTTTTCAAATCTGGAGGACTAATTTAGTGCAATTAGGATCTCGAGGACTAATTAAATGCAACTCACCAATCTCAGGTACCAAAGTGAGGCTTAACTCAACAAAAATAAAATAATACAATATATGAATAATAATTACTAACTAAAACATACAAACAAGAAAATATAATACTAAACATATATTTATTTATTTATTTATTTATTATTGTGCAAATTTGCGGATCCGCGGATCGGATACGCGGATGTAGAGCATATATCCGCGATCCGATCCGCAAAGAGTGCGGATCGTATCCGATCCGATATGTTCAATTTGCGGATCGGATCGTATCCGAAATTTTCGGATCGGATACGGATATTTACTGCGAATCTGCAGATATGATCCGATCCATGAACACCCCTACACAAAATATGTTTAGATATTAATTTGTACAAGCAAAATAATAAAAAAATGACTTATTTTTAAATATTTTTATTAAGTAAGGAAAGTTACCTCTTTTGTTAATTAACTAAATCTTAATTATTTATTTATTATATTTTATATTAATAATTTAAATTTAAAATATAAAATGAAAAATTTTAAAATATTTTAATAACAAATTAATTTTCAAACACTGCCATTTTTATTTTTTTCAAAAGACATTAACATTCTTTCGATTAAATACCATAATATTTCTTCCATTCAATTCTTTTATTTTAATAATCTAACAATATAATTTTTATTTATATTTTTAAATATAAAGTTAACTATTAATTAAAAATAATAAATTATGTTAATGCTCTCATTTCTTTGTACATAAATATTTCATAGAATAAACTATTATTTTTATCCACAAAAATTTTAAACGCTAATAAATCTATTCATAAGAAAAAAGAAATTACAGTTGTATTTATAAAATATAAATTCCGTACGACAAAATTAATTAAACACTAAAAAATCATCTAAAAATTCTACATTATCCTTTTCTAACCCTAATCTCAACACTCATTTTCCAAATCTCAACCTTTCTTTTATCGGATTTGGATCCTCTAAATTTTGAATTTGTATTTTAAAAGATAAAGTATGATCTTCTACTTTTGAATGATTTCTCTCTCATATTTATTTTTTGTCCCACCTATGAAATAAATTGTGAAAGATCACACTTTACTCTCTAAAGTGAAATTCAAAATTTAGAGGATCCAAATCATCTTTTATCCTTTTCATAGATTCCACCACCTTCTTCACCAACACTACCATCATCGTCGCCACCAATCATCAGTTTCACCTTCTTTCTTTTTTACCATCACAACAACAACAATGATGATCAAGTATGGTAACAGAAAAGTAGCATCTGTTTTACTTGACCTTCTTCTTTATTCTCCTGCAACAACATTCTTTTTCAAAATGTGAGCTGATTATGAGTCTAGATATTGCAGTCAAATTGGAAAGAAATTATAGAGTAGCAACAACAGTAGAGACAAATAAAATGAAATTAGGAGTGTTTGAGTGTATCAGCAGAGCGAAAAAAAGACTCATAATAAATTAAAGTAGCACGTCGAATAAAATTATATAAAAATCTAGGTATCATAGATTCAGGAGTACTCTCACTTGCATGGAGTATAGTGCAATATTGTTGTGATAAGAATACCTTATCTCACCTTATGTGATGTTCACTTTTCATAAGATACAGTTTCTTAAGGATGACTGTATTTAATATAGTTTGAAAAAACGAAGCCTTGCACATGTATAAATAAGAGTGTAAGCTGAGGCTTTTGACACATAACAGAAACAATAAAAAATTATTCTCTCTTTTCATATATTGTTCTCTTCTTTCTCTCTTACAAATAAGTTGCTATATATATTAGTAGATATATATAAATTATCTTTATTATACTGAGTTAATTATATTGGCAAATAATACTAGAGTCTTCAATTTCTTATTTTATCTTCTTTATTTATTTATTTTACAACAGGTTATCAGCACGAAACTCAGATCAAATTTTAGGAAGACTCAGGTAACAAATTTTTATTATATTGGCTACGCAAATGTTGGCTACTTGTCTGATCCACATAAAGGGAGATCTCAAATAGAATATCTGTTTACATATGACGGAACAACTATATCATGGAGGTCCACGAAATAGACGATTGCTGCAACATCATCTAATCATGCCGAAATACTAGCGATTCATGAAGCAAGTCGCGAGTGTTTTTGACTCAAGAGTTTGATCCAATATATTCTGTCATCATGTGGTTTGATTGATCATAAGATAGCTCCAACTGTCCTGTTTGAAGATAATACATCATGCATTTCTCAAGTTAAAGGTGGATATATCAAAGGTGATATAACAAAGCATATTTCTCACAAATTCTTCTTCACTCATGATCTTAAAAATCAAGGGACAATTGATATCCAACAGATCCGCTCAAGTGACAATCTGGCAAATTTATTTACAAAGTCACTCTCAAAATCCTCCATTGAAAGATTGGTACATGAGATTCGGATGCGCCGATTTTGAGACATAAACTGATGTCGACAAGAGGGGGAGACTGTACTCTTTTTTCCTTGGTCAGATTTTTTTCCCATTGGATTTTTCTTGACAAGATTTTTAATAAGGTAGTCCCTATCACTAAAGGATATTGTACTCTTTTTCCTTCATTAAGATTTTTTTCATTGGATTTTTCTTTGGTAAAGTTTTAACGATGCAATAATCCTAAATGGTTATCAAAGAGGGAGTGTTGTGATAAGAATACGTTATCACACCTTATATGGATGCTCATTTTTCATAAGATACAGTTTCTCAAAGATGACTGTATTTAGTATAATTTGAAAAAGTGAAGCCTTGCACATGTATAAATAGAGACATAGACGGAGACTTTTGATACACAATAAAATCAATAAAAAATTATTCTCTCTTTTTATATACTCTTCTATTCTTTCTCTCTTATAAATAAGTTGCTATATATATTAGTAGATATATATAAATTATCTTCAATAAATTAATTATATTGTCTAATATTAATACTAGAATTTTTTATTTCTTATTTTATCTTCTTTATTTATTTATTTTATAACAAATATGATAATAGTAGTGGTATTGTTATGAGTTATGCCAGTAAAAAGGAGGAATGTAAAGATGATGGTTAGTAATGACAAGGGTGATAATATTAGTGATATAATGAAATTCATAAAAAAATAAAAAAAATTAAAATTTAAAAAAGTATTGATATTAGAATTAAAAAAATAATTTAAAATTTTTAAATAATTTTTTAATATTTAAATAATTATATCATATAAAATTCATCTTTTATAAATACAATTATAATTTTATTTTTATAAATAAATTTATTAATATTTAAATTTTTTTTTATAAAAATAGTAGTTTACTTTGAATTTTTGACAAAAGTACCATAAATAGAAATATTTGTACCAACAAACATTGAACCATAAAACAAGGTAATTTATTCAAATAAATAAAGTTGGTGAAACTTTTATCCAAATACACAAAATAGAAACATGTTATGTGCATGTGCATTTTTATCTTTCTATGTAATCCGTGGGAAGTAACCACCAGGGACGAATTATGAATGGTGAGTGTTGTGTGTAAACAGTGGCAAGTCGCAACGGATTACAAAGGGAGGAAGCAATGCATAAACCGTGGCCGGCTCCCACGGTTTATGAAAATGGTGCAGTAAACTTAAACCGCTCTAGCTTCCCACGATTTACGTGTTAGGGGCTATAAATACATAATCCGCTGAAGCTCCAATAATAATTATTGATATTCATCCAATATGTTTTCTTTTTTTTATCTTATTAAAAAATAAAAAATTTTACTCCAATCACAGTTAGACATACTGAAATATTATTACGTATCAGTGTATTCAATTTTATTTTTAATATGAATTTTTAAAATAAATTTAAAAATAATATATATTATTATTTATAAGACTAATAAGACTAATTAATCAACATAAATCTGCTCTATTAATATATTAAAATTTTAAACTTATTTTTATTGTATAACAGACCAGAACAAATCAAACTAAATAAAAATCAGACTACAGGTCTCGTCAAACTGCCTGACCTTTTCTTCACCGGTATCAATAAGGTAACTTAACCTCTAATATTTGTACATCTCATACTCAAAATAATTTAAGTATTGAAGAGTTTTTGCAAGTATTTTCACCAATCAACTCCAAACTCCTCCAAAATAATAATTAATATTTTTTTGGTGACTACAATAATTAGGACTCACTTTGGGTAAATAATTTAAATAAATTCTTTAAAAAAAGCTTAAAATATAAGAATTTTTATTGATAACAGATTATAAATAAGTTATTTTGTGTTTAGATTTTTAATTATAAAAATACTTATTTTAAAGTTGTAGCGTTTTGATAATTAAGTCAAAAAATACAATTTTTTCACAAGAAATGGATAATAACAAATACTTGTTGATTTTCTATAACCTAATCACTAAGATTACAATTATTTAGACAATTAATTATTTATGTGCTCTCTTATTAGTTTCATTTTTTAGGTAAAAACCTGTTCTTCTACTTCATCTTCACCCATAACAGTGTTCTTGTATGTGGTAAATAGTAATAAAATTTTAATTCACAATAATCTTGATGGCAATGCCAAAAAAATTATTATGTAGTTAGTGTTTGCTGTTTTATTATGTATGATATGGTAGATACAAATAAAAAATAAATGTGAAATATGTGTCAATGTATATTTTGTTGCTTCTTTTTATTTTTTTTACTTCTATTAAAATTTCTTCCTCTTTTATTGGGGTCAAGAACTTGCTATAACTAACTATAAAAATAACAGCATCTCTATAAAAAATAAAATCACATAGAAAAAAATAAAATTAAAACTGAAATTTTATACTGCACATAATGTTAAATACAAATTTAATAATAAAAATAGAGTAGTAAAAAAAATAGATGGAATATATGCAATAGGTGATTCAGATGGAACATTATTTTAAAATGGTGATGGAAGGTCTATATTTTCAACAGATAAATCATTACGTGACAATAATGGTAGAAAGCCACATTACGTGAAAATGATGGAAGGCAATACTTCATATACCGTTGTAGCCTACAACGTTTTATCATCACCTCGCAGCCTTAGTAAACCGTAGTGGCTTGTCACGGTTTACACATAACACCCATCATTCATAAACAGTCTCTGGCAGCCACTTGCAACTACAGTTTATGTAGAAATGAGAAACTGTGGTTGCTTCCCACGGATTACATAGAAAGGTGAAAATGCACATACACGTAACATGTTTCTGTTTTGTGTATTTGGGTAAAAGTTTCACCAACTTTATTTATTTGGGTAAATTGCCCATCAAATAATGAATTCTTTATTCACGAATAAGAAAAAAAATGCTATGATCGTAAAGGAAAAAAGAAAAGCATTTTGAGTGGCATGGCCACAATATATAGAATAAAGTGAGGTGATTTGATTCTTCTTCATGTATCTGCACCACCCGCTCCGAATCCTCACCGCCTTCGTCACCATTCGCCACCATCTCTTTCAACCATGCTTCTTCCGTAAACTGCGGTATCTATCTCCTTCTCCTCCTTCTTCCTTTTCGCTTTTTGGTATCCACACTTTCCCTTCTTTCATTTCATCTCTCTGTTTGCTTGCTTATTGTTTCTAAATCCAATTTGTTACTTTCAGCTTCTTCTTCTTCTGTTTCTTTTCATCTTTTTCTTTCTCTTACGTGATCTGGCTCATTGAGTTTTGCATCCCTTTGTGATCTCTTGAATCTGCAACTTCTATTCCATACAATCCAAAATAGCAGGAACAAAATTGTGTTTGTGTTAGTTATCAACAACTACATATGTGTCTCTGTTTCTTTGTTCTTCATTTTTTCATGTTGAAATGCATTCTGGGCTGTTTTCAAAATCACTTTTTTCCCCATTCAAACTTCATTTTTTTCTCCATATGTTCAATTTATTTAGAGGTTCACATGTTTTATTAGTTGCTATAATGTGATAAAAACTGGTTTTTGCATATAATTGCTCGTTAAATTGATAGGTGTACACTGACATGAGCTTAACACTTAGTTTGTGACATTTTATGAGTTTAGAAGACATAAAAAAATAGAGCACAGAGCTTAGAGCATAGACTGAGAATTTTGCATGCATATTTCATCTGCAGAAGGTGGTGTTGGCAGTGGTGTGGAGGCTGCAGCTTCTTGCTCAGATCCAATCCAGTTTTCGGACACTTTTTCAATACGAAAAATGAACCTTGCTCTGCGGTTGCTGCCTTCTGAGCTCACTTGTCCAACAAGTGAAAACATTCAATATGCAAATGTGAACTTTCTTTTGTTCAAACCGTCGGTGAGAGTCTCTTGTTTTATTAAGAAAGATGATGTGCAGCCATCGAACTATGATAGAAAGAATGTGACTATATCTTGCCAATTGATGCATAGTCAGTTAGAAGAGTCATTTAAAAGAAAAAAAAGGCTACAGGTGCCTTTGCCTTTACAGAAGCCAGATTTTGTGAGAACATTGTTGATTGACAACTATGACAGTTACACATATAATATATATCAGGAGTTATCTGTTGTTAATGGAGGTATGCCATTTTTATCTTTCTTTTGAAGGTGGATGTGATTTAAAGTTGAAGATCTGCAGAATGGTAGTGTTGTAATGGTCAATCATTAGATTCTCTCCTTAGAATTGCTGTTTTATGTATAGAATTATAGATTCAAATATATATATATATATATATATATATATATATATATATATATATATATTTGGAGTGAATCATTAGCTTCCCACTTGTTTAGAAATGAATTATCTTGTAATTAAGAATCAAAATAAACAGCTGGTTTTGTTTTTAATTTTGCCAGTCCCTCCTGTGGTAATCCAAAATGATGATTGGATATGGGAAGAACTTAGCCATTACTTGTATGAAGAAAATGCATTTGATAACATTGTAATATCGCCTGGACCTGGTTCTCCAGCATGCCCACAAGATATAGGTGAGAACATGGATGTCTTTGTGGAGTTCCCATTATGCATTTATTTACTTCTCTGGAAGATGCAACCGAAAAATAAGTTGCTAAACTTGTTGATTGATGGTCTTTATGCATGACTTCATCATCTTAGACGAGTATTTGTATATTGTCATTGGATGCTACTTCAGTTTTTCCCACAGATACGCTTTTGACTTTTCTATTTTTTTTAGGGGGTTGTTTGTGAGTTGGGGTTCTGGAAGGAAAGAAAAGGTTTGTGGTGTCAAATTATGAATTTTTATGCTACAAACCCTTCCTTCTCTTCCCCTCCCCTCCAAAGTCCCAATTCGCAGATTCAACTCCTCCTTTTTCTAACCATATAAGTGAAATATCCTCAAAAGAATGGATTGTCGGTATAACTATGCCTATATGTGTTTTTAAAAGATATAATTTTCATAGTTTAATCTTATAATTTTAATGTAGTATGTGTGTTGATCTTTGTGTTATGAGGTGTCGAGATTCTTTATCTTAATAGGAAATGATTTTGTATGCGTCAGGTATTTGTCTTCAACTACTGCATAAATGCTGGGATATACCTGTTTTGGGTGTTTGCCTCGGACACCAGGTATTTTCTCCTACTTTATGCATTGATTACGCTCCCCCTTCCCCTCTTTCCCCGGGACCAATATAATGGTCTATTGTTTGATAATATGGTAAACTAATCCTTGTCCACAAATAATTGATATTGGCTATGGAGTTATTCACCAATTTCTCTTGTAAAATCCTGGCGTGTTTTCACATGTTACCTACTGCTACATAGTATCTTAAAGTTAATATTGTTACTCATCTTTTTGATGATATGATTTGGTAGGCATTGGGATATGTTCATGGAGCTCACATTGTCCATGCGCCCGAACCAATCCATGGGCGTTTGAGGTATGACCCAAAAATTCAGAAACTTGTATGCTGATTTTTCAGTATTATTATGTACTTATTATCATCAGGAAGATGAATTCACGTAAATTAAAATGTCATTTATAGGTATAATATTATAATATTTATTCCTTACTTCTTGCATTTTATCTCTTTCTACCATGTAGTGAAGTTGAGCATGGCGGCTGCCAGCTTTTTCATGGCATACCATCTGGCAGGAATTCAGGTTTCAAGGTATGTTTGCCACTATAGCCTAAAGATAATGAATTTGAATCCTCAAACATTTTAAAGAATTCAAATATTCACGTAGTATTCAATCCTGAAGTTATCATATTCATAATTGAGACATAAAAGTTATTCAATATTAACCAAAGATTGTTGCATTTAGAAACTCGAGAACATTTCACAAACCAAATGCCCCATATTGTAGTTCATTATGATAATTTGGATTTCAGGGTGAAAAAATGGCTGTGCAGTTAGATAATTTGTTGATAATATCAGAATATTATGTATGGTGCACCATGATTGGATTATTAACGTAAATTAGTCCCTTGCAATTTATGGTTAATTCATTTTATTCTTGTCAAAAGTTGAACAAGATCTATCTAATCTACCACCAGCAGTAGTAATACTTCTTTATCCCATATTTCAGGTGGTTCGATATCATTCATTGGTTATAGATTCTAAATCACTTCCTGAAGTGCTCATTCCAATAGCTTGGACGTCTTCCTCAAGCACACATCCATTTGTTGGGCCGAAGGATCATAACATCTCCAATGCTCTTGGAACACAAACAGATAAAAATGTCTTCATTGATTCTTTTTCACCTAAAGCAGAAAATGGAACAACGAGAAGTCCAAGAGTTCTTATGGGGATCAAGCATTGCACAAGACCGCACTATGGCGTGCAGGTGTTATGTACAGACATTGTTTAATTATAATGTCGGTCTTTGTTTTTATTGGTTTAATCTTTTTTATGAACTATGTTCAACTCAACACTTTTGACCTTCAGTTTCATCCAGAGAGTGTTGCAACCTTCCATGGAAGTCAAATATTCAAGAATTTCAGAGATATTACAAATGAGTATTGGCTGAGATACAGATCATCACAAAGCAGAGAAAAATGTGTTCATTCTTACGGTAAACCAAAGAACTTTTTGTATGTAAATGCAAATCCATTCTGACACGTGTGCTTATCAAATTATTTTTGTGTGGCCACTCCTCTTGCATGGTGTGCTACAAATATTAACCAGTATGTCGGTCATGCCAAAGTGACTCAAATCTTTGTAACATGGTTTCCATGTTTTTACTATTATTTTTATTACCATTGAGTTCCATGTAATTTACTTGAGCAGTAAACTTTCTTTAGCACACATGCAGGTTTCAAGTGCTAGTAGACATTGTGGAGATTCGTATAGAAGTATTAATTCAGAGAACAGTAAAGTTGATCACCTAAATAAGGTAGTTAATGGTCATCGACATATGGTAGATGATAATGCTGAGATGACTCGTTTAGAAAAGTTCAACGTTGCAAATGTTCATCATGAAAGAACTGATAGAAAATGTTTGAAGTTGAAATGGAGGAAATACACTCACCTGGCTAGTCAAGTCGGTGGTGCGAAAGGTATATTTTGTGGGTTGTTTGGACGTGAACCTGAAAACACTTTCTGGTTGGATAGTTCTTCCACAGAGAAGGTATTTTTTATATGAATTCCTTGTTTTTCTTTCTCCTCCTTTCCTTTTCAGTGATTTTGGATAAGTAACAGAAAGCTCTTATTCTAATCATCTTCCACATGGTAGATCTTTTCTCACTTGGATCATGAAACTCTTAATTTTTATACAACTTGCATCTCATCATCTGTGCTAATCTATATGCCACGTCTTCCACCGCAACTTACTGTTCTATATTTAACATTATTCTTGCCATCCTAATTAGGGAAGAGCACGCTTCTCATTCATGGGAGGAAAAGGTGGACCACTTTGGAAGCAATTGACTTTCAGACTATCTGATCAAAGGTTTGAAATTTATACTCTTTACTATTAAATTACTTTGTAATTATCTCTTCTCTTTTCATCGATTCTCTTCATTATTATAGATTATTTTTCTCTATCATCGTCATCATCATCATGCATTGTGTTTCAGTTTATGCATCATTGATTGTCACAGTTATCTGCATTGATGCATTGACATGAAAAAACCTTTCTATTTACCATTACAATGGTCATACCTTTTACTCTTCCGTACATTCTTAGATGAATAATGTATATTTCATTATTTTTCCAGTGATGGGTGTTCGAAAGGTGGTGGCTACTTGTCAATGGAAAGTTGTCAAGGTTCCACTGAAACAAGATTCTTGGAAGAAGGTTTCTTTGATTTTTTGAACAAGGTTGGTAGATGTACCTTGGAACCGATCAACTTCTTTATTGTACCTTAAGAGATATAGGGCTATGCCTAATCCTTTTCTATTTGCATAAGGTTCCTAGAACATAGGATCTTGACATGGGATCAGAGTCTTCATTAGGAATACTATCCTTATCATCTCCATGTACCATAATTACGTCGAATTTAAGCAGAAGGTAAAATGGGCCCACACGCCTATCTTTCAATGCCAAAAAGTTATAGTCTGAAGGAGAGTGCTAGAGGGTAGAGAACTAGAGATATAAAATCACTATTGGCTCAATGGCTCCTGCCCAACAACTTAAGATTTCAAGATAGTTGGTCCTTGACACTTGTCATGTTTAGTTTCTTTGGTTTGGTTTTTCGAGGATATTTTGCCCTTCCTTTGCAATGTTGTCCCCTTTTTCTCCAATGAAATTTCTTTCTCCCGAGAGAATGTGTATATCCCAATTAATAAGCAAGAAATATGTAGATATGACATATATAATAAAGATCCTTAATGTGCATGATTGTGGTTTAGACCAATAAAATGCCATATTTGGCTTTGAATTTTGCTCTTTTGATTAGACCTGAAGAAAGGGGTGTGTAGGATGCAGGATAAAGTAAACTGAGCAGAGACAAAAAAGTATAATTTTTCTTTGAACAGCCTTCATTTGTGTACTTTGTATTTTTCTTTGTACAAACTTGTATCTTCCCAATATTAACAGGTCTATATTCATTTATAATTATCATAATCCAATATGTTATTTTTTCTTCTCATGTAAATATATTGCCTTCTTCATTTGGCAGGAGCTTCAATCATATCACTATGATGAAAAAGATTACGAAGGTCTCCCATTTGACTTTCATGGTGGATATGTTGGTTACATCGGGTAGGTGGTAAAACTCAAAGCTATTGTATGTCTACACTGAGTAACTAAATGCTTAGTTCAAGCAATGGCATTGTTTTCTTTCAAGTTGTGCCTTTCTAATTGTGATCTCTTTATTTTGTGCATGCGATCACCTTTTCTTTCTCATCTATGAATTTCCTCTGATGCAGGTATAACCTCAAAAGTGAATGTGGTGTCGCATCTAATCGTTACAAATCCGAAACTCCAGATGCTTGTTTTTTCTTTGTCGACAGCCTTGTAGCTGTTGACCACAAAAATGACAATGTTTATATATTGGCTATACATGAAGAAAGCTCAAGCATGACACAGTGGTTGGATGATGCTGAGGAGAAGCTTCTGAACTTAAATGGCTCTGAGATAATGGGATCAGAAAAGCAGTATCTTCATCCTCTAACTTGTTCCTCACAAAAGGCCGGTTTTGCAGCTGAAAAATCTAGAGAGCAGTACATTGAGGATGTAAAGAAGTGCCTGGAATACATTAAAGATGGAGAAAGCTATGAGTTGTGCCTCACAACTCAGATGAGGAAACCGATCGAGAATTTAGACTCTCTTGGACTCTATCTTCATTTGAGAGAAAGGAATCCAGCACCTTATGCTGCGTGGCTTAATTTTCCGAAGGAAGACTTGTGTATTTGCTGCTCTTCCCCTGAGAGGTTCTTGCAGTTGGATAGAAATAATATCCTAGAAGCTAAGCCCATTAAGGGTACAATAGCTCGTGGTGCTACCGCCGAGGAAGATGAGCAACTCAAATTGAAATTGCAACTCAGGTGATCCACTTTTCTCTGGGTACTATTTAGGTCTTTTCATCATCATATCCTGAAATATTGCTACTAAAGCTTAAACTATGGTTTCTCACTTTCTCGAAAGTTGTTTTGTCATGTGATATATTGATTCTCGGAGTTTAGCTGATGCCTCTGTGATTTGAAAAACTATCAAGACTCTTTGAAATGTGTGATGACCTATGCTTGGTTGCAAATGAAGTTGTGTATGTAGTTCAGAATATTTTATCTATAGACATATGCTGTCCAAGAAAATTAAACTCTTAAATTAACAAAATCCGAAATCTTAACATGCTGGTAGTTTAAGACGAAGATGGGTGAATATGTTATGAACTAACTGGCTTGCTCTCTCTCAGTGAAAAGGATCAAGCTGAAAATCTGATGATTGTGGACCTTCTAAGGAATGATCTCGGTCGGGTCTGTGATCCAGGATCTGTCCATGTGCCACATCTCATGGATGTGGAGTCGTATGCAACTGTTCACACAATGGTGAGCACGATTCGTGGGAAGAAGAGGTCTGACGCCAGTGCAGTAGATTGCGTAAGAGCTGCATTCCCAGGTGGTTCGATGACTGGTGCTTCAAAGTTGAGATCGATGGAACTTCTTGATTCCATTGAAAGTTGTTCTCGAGGTATATACTCCGGTTGTATCGGATTTTTTTCGTATAACCAGACATTTGATCTTAATATTGTCATAAGAACGGTGATTATACATGATGGTGAAGCTTCAATAGGAGCTGGAGGTGCCATTGTTTCTTTGTCGAACCCCGAAGACGAGTACAAAGAGATGATCCTGAAAACAAAAGCCCCAGCAAAGGCAGTGATAGATTTTGAATAGTTTTGAGAAGTCACACAACAACTTCCCCCAACAAACTTCAATCAAAGCATTTATTTCATATCATCCCACTAATTATTTAATCTTTACATAGAAGGAATATTAAAGAATATTTTGTTTTAGGTACTAGATTCAATTGTTCTGGGGTTAGAAATCAATTGGTTTTCTTTTCAATCTGAAGAGTGTCTTATTATTCTGTTGTAGCAATGGCTGCATTGTACTATAGGTTTCTGTATACTGTAATTTCCCCAGTTTCTTGTATACATGAATTATTACCTTGCAGTTTGGTGACAATTTTATTCATATATATAATATTCTCACCTTTGCCTCATACTGTTTCTGCTATTATGTTGCTGCTACATGAATAATAATAAAATCATGTACTATTAGAAAGATGTTTATTTGGAATGAGAGTGGTTTATTATTGTTGCCTTAATTTTATTATTGTGAAGGATCATTTTACTTTCAGAAAATGTGAGAAGGCAAATTTAATATGCGGAGTTGTTGACTTGGATGTTTAAATGTTTACAATAATCTTAATACCCTCACTAGTCATTAATTCATAAATTGCTTGATTAGTGCAATGATTTAGTAGGAGCACCTCAATGTTCTCATTTGGCAAAAGACCATGAATCGTTGTAAGCTCACAAGATTTAGTTTTTTTTTTTTTTTTTTTTTTTTTTTTTTTTTTTTTTTTTTTTTTTAAATGAAACTCCAACGGCAGCAACAATTTATGACCAGCATGTAATATCAATATTCAGCCATGATGTCATTGCTTAGGTCACAACAGTTCTTTCTCTGAGTTGGCCTATGAAAAAATCGATTAAATGGTTAAATTCGTCTTAGAAAGATCACTTATTTTTTAAATTGGTCTTCGAAAAATTTTTGTAATTAAATTCGACCTTTAAAATACTTTAAGTTAATCACATTAAATTTTCCGTCACTTCCATTGTTCATGATATTAGAATTTGCTAATATGACATGTTAAGTTATATTATAGTGCATACCTGATAATCTTAATTAGCTACTTATAGGATTAATTTATGAAATTAGATCAAATCAACTCCAAATTAAGAAATTTCAATGTTTCGAAGTCCTCTTCAATCTGGCTTTCATTTGATTTAATTGCATAAATTTATTTAAAAGACGAATTTAATTAAAAAAATCTTTCAAAAATCAATTTAAAAAATGATTTTGGCTATTTACTCGTTTACTTTTACATGTGATAATTTGACAAAAATATATTAGCAAGTATTGAAATTTCAAAAATTAAAAGGTGTTTTAGAAAACGACTCTTAATTAACCTCTCTCCAGCTACTTCACTTATTCCTACCATGTTATTTAGTTGAGTATAATTGGCAAAAAATAATCATGATGATTGTTAACAATGTGATTATTGTGTTTGTAATTTAATTTATAGTAAAAATTAAAATAAGTGAGTATAAACATGTGTAAGAGATGACAACTAAGAATGAAGTGACACTTGCCCATAAGGGGGCTCCCCTTGTGCATCAGATCCATGTCTCTTCCCTAAAACAAGACAAATTACAAATAGCAGAGATGAGATACCATAAGATCATTTTTTATTTTTTTCAGAAAAGAAAAAAAAAATATAAAAGCCACCTTGTGACTCTCTAGTCGCCATCCAATTATTAAGAGTGTTTTGTTTTTCTCAATTTCATTTTTATAATAATGCAACTTCTTTTTTTAATCTTTTATTTTACTTATTTATTTAAAATATTTTTTTTTATGTTTCATTGTAAATCCTTGTCTTTTTTAGAAGGTACATGGAGGACTTATTCAAGATGAATTATTATTAGTATTATGTTATTATGCTAAGAAATAAAAGCTAGTCACAATCTGATTATGTTTATATATATACTGAGACTTGGGTGGTGATTATTTCACGTAGTCTTATATTAATTAATCAGTGATATTAGCTAGTTATACATGTATACTTTGCTCACTTTATTAAGGGAAGATTATCATAACTTCTTAGCTTCTAGCAAAATATTCGGCAAAAACACAATTAAAAAATTGTGTTGGATGAATTTAGTTAAGAATTTAATTTTAATATAAATGTAAATTAGTTTTTATTTGTATCTAAAAATGTAACTTCACATTAATAAAAATAATTATTTTTATTTTATCATGTAAATAGTCATTAAAAAAATATATGTGATTTACACCGTTAATGTATTAAAATTAAACACTTTAATTAATGCACATGTGTTTACTAATTAGGGTTTTCTTATAAGTAAGTATTAAACTTAAAAAAGGAAAGTGGAGTTTTATAGCATGAACCAAAATTTTGACAAAAATAATTATAACTATCTAAATAAATTACATGATAAGTAATATTTTTTCCTCATTACAAATAGAGTTAAAGCATTGCAATTTGATCGGTTTCTACGTTATGATGCCATACCCTCTCTTTGGCATTGTCATTAGGAATGAATAATTCAATATTGTTTTGTGTATCTTGTTTCATTTTTTTCATTTCCTCTTCTTTCTACATTGATATCTTATCCAATGTGATTTTAATTTCTCCCATGTTTGTTATTTCCTCTCCCCTTTTAATTTGCTTGCTCGAAAAAAGAAAAGAGACTCACATACACTATTCTTAATATCTTAGGTAGCGTTTGGTTTTACAAACTGGAATTAAAACTGAGGAATTAAAACTCAATAATTATGTTTAATGATTAAAAATTAAAACTAAAATTTTAATTTTTTTAATATTTTAAGAAAATAGAGATATAATAACTGAAATTTTAATAATATTTTAAAAATATTTATTTTTATTTAACTTTTTAAATTTAAAATCTACTTCTTAATCTTCATATTTATCTTAAATTAAATATAATAATGAGATATAACTTAATCTAGTACATTTTATATTAAACAAAATACAAAAACTTAATTTAATCTCTATCACTCAATTACTATCTCTCAGTCTCAAGTCGATTTCAATTTCTCTTCCAAACATCTCTTATATAATATATATCATAGAAAAAATTTCAAGTGCACCCAGAACACTGGTGTTTCAGTTGTTTTAACTGTTGATTTCAATTAATATATATTATATATATTTTTTATAATTCAGATCAACGGTTAAAACAACTAAAATACTGTTATTTTCGATATACTTAAAACTCTTCCTATATCATATATGTAAATATAATGGCACGTACTTAGCTTGCACACAACTAGACAAGAAGAGTAGAGGACACCGCAGTTTGCATATGGCAGTGAAGAATCTTACAGAATTTGCCTTATCTCTTCTATATAGCTTTGAGCATATCATATAATTCATATATCTATAACATGACACAAATTTATTTTCTAGTCCAACAATTCACGGAACCCATCTAAAAGGACAACAAATCAGAATGCATGCTAAAGTTAAAATTCATAATATGCAATATGCACATTTTTAAAAAAAATTAATTATGCATAGATCTTATCAACAACAAAACAACAACAACAACAAAGCCTTATCCCACTAAGTGGGGTCGGCTACATGAATCAAACGACGCCATTGTGCTCTGTCATGTATCATGTCTACAGAGAGACCGTTTACATGTAGATCTCGTTTGACCACCTCATGGATGGTCTTCTTAGGTCTTCCTCTGCCTTTCGCCCTTTGTCTATCTTCCATCTCATCCACCCTCCTGACTGGATGTTCTATCGGTCTTCTTCTCACATGTCCAAACCACCTAAGACGCGATTCAACCATCTTTTCCACAATGGGTGCTACTCCAACTCTCTCCCTTATATCTTCATTCCTTATTTTATCCAATCGCGTGTGACCACTCATCCATCTCAACATCTTCATCTCTGTCACACTCAGCTTATGTTCGTGCTCTCCTTTAGCCGCCCAACACTCCGTACCATACAACATAGCCGGTCTTATAGCGGTGCGATAGAATTTACCTTTAAGTTTTAAAGGCACTTTTTTGTCGCATATAAAACCAGATGCACTCCGCCATTTTGACCAACCTGCTTGGATCCTATGATTTACATCATGTTCAATCTCTCCATTATCCTGTATGATGCACCCAAGATACTTAAAACTTTTAACTTTTCGTAAGGTGTTCTCTCCAATTTTCACCTCTATATTGGAGTTTTCCCTTCTCAGACTGAACTTACATTCCATATATTCCGTCTTGCTACGGCTTATGCACAGACCATACACTTCTAGAGCTTCTCTCCATAACTCCAACTTCTTATTTAGGTCTTCCCTTGACTCTCCCATAAGGACGATATCATCGGCAAAAAGCATGCACCATGGCACAGGCTCTTGGATGTGCTCTGTGAGTACTTCCAAGACTAATGTGAAAAGGTATGGACTTAAGGATGATCCCTGGTGTAATCCTATACCAATAGGGAATTCCTCTGTCACACCACCTTGAGTCTTCACACTAGTTGTGGCCCCATCATACATGTCTTTAATTGCCCGAATATATGCGATCCTTACTCTCCTCTTTTCTAAAACCTTCCATAAGACCTCTCTTGGTACCCTATCATACGCTTTTTCCAAATCAATAAACACCATGTGTAGATCCCTTTTATTACTACGATACCTCTCCATCATCCTTCTTAATAGGTATATCGCTTCAGTGGTAGATCTGTCTGGCATAAATCCAAATTGGTTCTCTGTTACTTGTGTCTCTTTTCTCAACCTCCGTTCTATCACCCTTTCCCATAACTTCATAGTATGACTCATAAGCTTAATCCCTCTATAATTTCCGCAACTTTGTATATCCCCCTTATTCTTGTAGATAGGTACCAAGGTGCTCTTTCTCCACTCATTAGGCATCTTCTTTGACCTTAAAATCTCATTAAAAAGCTTGGTTAACCAGTTGATGCCTTTTCCTCCAAGACCCTTCCAAACCTCAATCGGGATATTATCAGGTCCTACTGCCCTGCCATTTTTCATCTGCTTTAGAGCCTCTTTTACCTCGAAGTCTCGAATCCTTCGATAGTAGTCCAAGTTTTGATCTTCTTCCCTTGTGCATAATCGACCAAGGCTCGGAAGAGTCTTCTGTCCCTCATTAAATAACTCGTAGAAGTAGCTCTTCCACCTTTCATTAATCTTCTCCTCTTGAGCCAACACCTCTCCATCCTTATCCTTTATGCACTTAACCTGATCCAAATCTCTCGTTCTTCTTTCTCGGCTCTTTGCAATTCTATATATACCTTTTTCTCCTTCTTTCGTGTCCAAAGACTGGTAGAGACCCTCATATGCTCTTGTTCTTGCTTCACTTACAGCCACTTTTGTCTCTTTCTTAGCCGCCTTATATTTTTCCCAGTTATCTGCATTGCGGCATAAAGACCACTCTTTAAAGCATTTTCTTTTTATCTTTATCTTTTCTTGTATACTCGCATTCCACCACCAGGACTCCTTGTCTCTTGGTCCTATTCCTTTAGATTCACCAAAACTTTCTTTTGCTGTTCTTCTAATAACTTCTGCCATCTCCCTCCACATCTCTTCCGCGCTTCCATTCCCATCCCACCTTGCCTCTTCTCCTACCCGTCTTAGGAAGCTTCTTTGTTCCTCACCTTTCATCCGCCACCACCTCGTCCTTGGGTTCTTCGTATAATGTCTTTTCCTCAACTTTTGCTCAACGCGAAAATCCATGACGAGCACCCTATGTTGTGTTGTCAAACTCTCTCCCGGGATAATTTTACAGTTAATGCAAAATTTCCGGTCGACTCTCCTCAACAAGAAGAAGTCGATTTGAGAGCTTGTCATGCCACTCTTATAGGTTATAAGATGTTCGTCTCTCTTTTTAAAATATGTATTTGCGATGAGAAGATCAAAAGTTGAGGAAAAGTCCAAAATAGTTTTACCCTCGGCATTGATCACCCCGAAACCATGGCCTCCGTGAATACTCCCATATCCAGTCACTTCTCTCCCAACATGGCCATTTAGCTAGATGATGTATACATAATTTTTTAATTTATTCACTTAATTTCTTCTCAATTTTTTAAACGAAGTAATAATTTAAATATTCTGTTAATTTTTTTTTATAAATATTAACATTATAAGATATGAAAAAAAGATGAATAAATTACCATTTGTATTCATAAAAGATACGTACGATGACAAATGTATTCATATAAGAATAAAACGACAATTATAACTACGAAAAATGGCTTACATATACCAAAAGTATCTTAACAGACTAATTGCATAACCAACGTTCGAGTACTCTTGGCATACGAAAATTATCTTCCGTAGTTATAATTGTAGTTTTATTTTTATATGAATACTGTCAACGTCTGTATCTTTTATGAATATAAATAATAATTTATTCAAGAAAAGATTTAAAAAGAAAGAAAGAAAGGAGAATTAAATGGAGAAAGAAGTGGTTGATGGATTCCCATAAGCAAAGTGAGCAGGAATAGTATAGAATCTACTTTTCTCAGAGTTGAAGAGTACAATTAATCTGCCAGCAGTGGCATCAAACACTGAGGAACCGGGCCTAGCCTGCACCTTACATCATATGATTACTCTAATAATTTTTATTCTCTCTTTCTCTCTCTCTTTCTCTTTCTTTCTCATATGTGAAGAACAAAGAAACTGCAGGTTACTTTGCATCAGCACTGTTGCCTTCAACAAACATTGAGAAAACATTGCACACTTGCATTCTCATTCTTTTTATTTTATTTTATTTTATTTTTTTGCACTAATAATCCATCTGCATTAGTAGGCTATAACTCTATATATCTATTTCATAATTGGATTATTGTGATACTAATAATAATCCAATTGATGATACCATTTAAGAAAAACCAAAAACCCATCATGACCTAAATAAAAGTACTACTTGTTATAGGGAAGCATATTATTAGTTTTAACAAGTAATAATCTTATAAAGTAATTATTTTTTAATCTTTGTGAAATTAGAGAATAAATTATTCTTTTTTATATATTTAACCTATGAGAATAAAAGCAAGTTTTTTTTTTTTAAATGCACTAAGATTATACAAATATTTAGAATTTAATTCAAATGTACAATCAGACTTATTATATGCAATATATAAAAAATAATAATTTATCTTCTAGTCTTAGAAGAATATTAGAATTATTGCCTTCTTTTTATACAAACCACATTCTAGTACTAACCAATGAAATATCAATTAAAAATAAAAAAAAAAGATAAAATTACAAAACATTTAATATTTTTAAACAATAACCTAATAACATATGATCCTAACAAAATAAAACCATGATGTATAAGTAGAATAATATTCCATTGTTGAACTAGAAAATAATAGAATGTAACAAATTTGGAGAGAGGAAGAGAGAAAGGAGAGGCAGGCAGGGTTCCCCAGGGTGGTCCCACTTTTGACCTGCTTTGACCGTAAAAACATATTCTCTTCTCAGAGAAAGAGAGAGAGTGGTCCAACTCCTTTTTGCATGAGATTCCTATTCCCCAGTGGCCATAATCATAATCATAATCCCCCTCTCTTCTTCATCCCCCTCCTCCTATTCCCACACATACAAATCATGCTTTTGCTTTTCCCGTGATATATACATCTTTTCTTCACTTTCTTCAAGCCCTGCCCAGACCCCATGCGTGTGTATGTGCTGTGTTGTCCCCAATTCCTAATTATAAATTCTTTTTTAAATCATTTAATCCATTCAAAATATTTTACTAACTATATGCTCTACTAGATACAATGAAGCCTAACTCCTATGCCTAAAAATAACTTTACTATTACACATTATACATGGGTATACTACTATACATCATGCATATACATGCCCTAATGAACAAGAGCAATAATATATAGCAATTATTGGTGAGCTTTTAGGTTTTAGTATGTTGTAGTTTAGAAAATTATTGGAATAGTTTAGGGTTTAACAAAATATATATTCCTAGAGTACAAGTTAAAATTGACTTATTTTTTAGATATTAAAAAAATTTTGGTATAAATAATATCTTACAATATTTTTCAAAATTCTAAGAGCGGGACAATACCCCACGTATTGTATATTTTAATTCTAATAACTAAGTATTGTACTAAAGTTTTATCATATCTAAAAAATATATGGTTAAAATAATCCATTATAAAAAGTATTTATGTATTTATTAAAATAAAAATTTTAAAAATATTTACCAAAAATAACCTCATCAATATGTGTCCTAATTTAAAACAAAAAACATATGCATATACTTTCTATTTCTCTTGAAAATCAATGGAATAGACACCTTTATCACTATAAATCTGATTATATATTTTCTTCACTATATATTCCAATTGATGGGTTCACACCCCTTTTAATAATTAACAAATTCATCAACATTCACATTCCACTGCCATGCCACACATATAGTTCCCTAGCTAGCTCTTATATTTAATCAGAAGGTTCATTAACCACCAATGTTTTGAGAGAATGTATATACATATATACAATAACATTATGTATGTGTACAGTATTTAGTAATTACTCCAATATGAAACTACAAAAAAATGATCATTATTCTTATAATAACTAGCTATGCATTAATAATAAAACAGTATTCTCATCCTCAGCATCAAACGTTAGTGTTGTCAGTGTTGGATCTATTTATCTATACATAACAATATGATAAATTAAAGACATTCTCAAAGTAATTATATTTTTCATATCCCTAAAATTCCTATGGGGAATTGAGGGATCAAATTCAAACACAACTAGTTAAAAGAAAAGTATATAACACATGAATTTTTTTTTATAAATAAAGTATCATGCTCAAAATAAGATGGGGAAAAATAAATATCATATGAGAGCTCATACTAAACAATTACAAAAACAAAAACAATGCACCTACACAATCATAAAAAAACCATGAAAGCCCATGTATATAATATATGAATATATTTTGAAAAATATATTCTTAAAGAATAACATTAAAACTAAACCTTTTTTTTAAATGTACATGATTCCACGTACGTACATGATGATATTTTTTAATTTGTTTCATTATATGTTGTTAGTTAACCTAGGTATATTAAGAAAATTTCTACCAGTAAGAAGAGTCAATGTATAATAAGAGTTTATTAGAATCATAACTGCATTATTGCATTATGAATTTGAACTTTTCTAGACTAACATAATGATCACGTGACCAATTTTTTCCCTAGATTAAAATAAATGCATTTTAACTGTATAGACATATGGCACAGTATATCTTCTTTTGAGGCCATTATATATATATTTGTTGGTATAATCAGAGGTCATATGAAATGTCCATGAGAACAGACAAGCATGGCAAGAAGAAAAAGTGAAACAACTAATTTTTATAACTTCCATGTTAATTGTCAGCAACAGGTTCTAAAGATTTACAGTAACTTGGTTTTTCTTGTGGTTTTCCCATGCCCTTGTTTCAAGTGTAAATAAAATTCTCTCCTTAAAAAAAATACTATCTAATAAGTAGTACATATATGTTTCTCAATAAGTGTCACACATATTATGAATCATCAACAATACCAGAACAACCCTAAAATAAATAACTTCTTTACATAGAAAATAATAAGTTTCTTTCTTGCAATGATGAAAAAAGGAAGATATGTACCTTTGTTAAACAATGAGGAAGCATTACCTGTGACTTTGAAAATGACAATGCCGTGCTTTGTTGAATAATTGACCTATATATATGGCCCTCTAATATATAGTTAGTACAATAATACATGTTTAATTAGTGAAGATAATTTATAATAATTAACTTATTTTAATCGTGTTCGTATTTCTCCATGTATGTATATGGAATATGCTTGGCTCCTCATACGCCATCTACAGAGGTTATCGATATTTCGATGAGCTCTACAAATGGCATACAGGGAGCCAGGCACATACACACATGTATGCATGATGTGACACAAAGAAAATTAGGATGCATCAAATTTAACACACATGTCTAAATTGCATTTATTAAAGCTCACCAACAATAGTAACATCAACAACAACTACTTAGTCTCTACTTACCCTGAAATCATGTGTATCCATGACTAAGTACTAGGTTAATTAGATGCACACATACATATCCACATCTAATAAAAACATGTGATAAATGCTATTTTGGCGGAAGTTGTAATAACACACATACTCTAACTTAATTTATAGACCTATACATGAATAATATGATAAAACATGGTATAATGATGATGATGAAACCTATATATATAGAATTAATTAATACTATAATTCTCTTAGCTTCATCATGGGAATACATATGAAGCTGGAATTGATATGTATGATATAAGAAAACTTATCTCATAGAGAGAGAGAGAGAGAGAGTACTAGAAGTAAAGAGCAAGAGTGAAGGAGGTATATATATTGAGGTATAGGAATTGAGATCTAGAAGTAGAAGTAGGTGATAATAATGAAAATGGGGTTTAATTAAATTGATTGAAAACCCTAGTGAATAAAAGAAGGAAAAGCAAAGGGCTAAAGATAGGGAGGGAGGAAGAGGGTTTGGCTAATAATAGTGAGAAAAGGAAGAAGAATATGTGGGGTTATGGTTGGAGGGTGAGGGCAAGGTTGAAGCTCCACCAAGCACTAAATATAGAAGAGGAGGAAAGAGAGAGAGAAATGATTGAGTTATGGGGTTGGGTTGGGTTAGTATAAGGAATGCAATTTCCGAAGCTAGCCCTGAAGGTGTTGAAATCTCGTTTTCTGAAGAGTGCTTTTCTTTTCTTGCTCTGAAGATGAATTTGTCTTAGAGTGCTTGGACCAACATGGATTCCTCTCTTTCTTTAAATAAAAAAAAAGCTAAAGGCGGATAAAGGAGATCAAGTATTACCAATATGTGTCTTCTTTTTCTCTCTTTTCAATTCCTTCCCCCCCATCACTCCCCTCTTTCCTTTTTCCTTATTATCTTTTCCTTTTCTTTCCCCTAATTTTTCCATGCTTTTTACTAAGGTTTGATTCTGTAAAACTCTTTTAAGAGATGTTTGCATAAATACTTATATTTTATATTTGATAAATAAAACTTTATATGTTTTTATTTGTAATTTTTAGAAAATTACGGATGTTTTTGAAAATATCAAGAGATGCATTTTTTAAAGTTATTTTGTGATTTTGTAAATTTTAAAAATTATTTTATCAAATATAATTATTATTTGTACTTATTAAAGGTTATTTTTAGTTTGATTTTAAAATTATTCAACTTTGATAAACTATTTTTAAAAATAAAAAATTTTACCAAACTAACATAAACAAAGAATATTGTACTCTTTATTGGTTAAATAAATTTTAACTATATTTATTATATTTTATATTCAAGTCTAAATTTAAAGTTTAATATTTATAATTTAAAATTTTGGGATTTATTGTTTCTCTTTTTTATATTTTTAATAACAAGCTAATTTTTGTAGAAGATTACATTCATTACTTATTTTTTTAGCGCATTAGCATTTTTCATTAAACAAATAAACTCTAAATAAGAAATCAAAATTTTAAGCAATCCTATTTACATGTTAATATAAACTCTATAGCTACTTTAGTTTTTTTTTTAAAGGAAGGGGTTTTCATTTTGCTTTTTATGTAATCATATTTTATTACCAATTGATTACACTACTACTTCGGTCATGGGACAGCTTTGTAATAAGCTTTTTTGTTTTAAAATATTATTTGTATATCAAAATTAGTTATTAAAATTAGTTATTAATGTATTTGTGTATAAATATATATATGATTTAATTTATTTTTAATATATATTTATATTTTAATATATATTTTATATTGATGATTGATTTTAGTGACTAATTTTAGTATACACCTAATATAGTCGTTTTTGTTTAGGTTTTAGAATAATCATAGCCCACTCCTCTTTGGTTATCACCTAATTCTCTCTCTCACTCACACACACTCAGATTATTGCAATAATACATCATATTAGCTACTTTAATTGCCTTTTTAATTTTTTCCTTTTTTTTTTCAATTTTGTTCTAGCTTGCTACATTTATGTAAGCATACAGCAATTGTACGCTGGGTATAAACTACAATATGGATTATGTTTCTTCATTGCCAAATAGTTCATATTTTTACCTATAATTAAATTATTGTTTTATTTTCTTCTCTCCTTATCTATATATAATTTGGTTTGTGGCAGTGACAAACTTAATATGAGGATCGGATTAGAAATCTTAAGTATAAAAAGGCTTAATTGCAACAATCAAGAGCGCTAATTAAGGCAGAAAAAAGAAAGTTAGTGTGTTTTTTTAAAATCCAAATATTAATTGATTACTAAAAAAAATTAATAATATCTTTTTATATGAAGTGGCCCTTGGCCCTTACACACCACACAAAAAAAATAATTTTCAAATTGAGATTTTAAGAATAATTGTACAGTATATCTTCTGTATATTATATTATAAACAATGATGTTGATATCTAAACCCTTAAAAAATCTAAAATAATTTAATGTTTTGCTATTGGAATTTTATTACACATTTTTTATTATAATTATTGATTTTTTTTAATTTTTTTACATATTTTTGTTGGATTGTTGGTTATAGAATTGCTTTTAATTACTTATGTATATAAACACCTTGTATGTGACCAAAATTTTCATCACATATACATAAATAAACATTGTATGAGGAAAACTCAAATAGAAAGCAAGATTATGACATAAAGAAGATAGAGAAAAAAAAAATAGGAGACACTAAGGACCTTTATGATGTGGATTAGAAATAGAATTATATATTTTGTCCATTATTTAAATTTTGCAACTGCTTTATAAAAGCAAATAAACAACAATATATGTGTGTGTAATGTTTGATGGACACATTTTACAATTTTTGACAAATAATCACTTTGACTGACTTTTGTTCTGGGAAAGTAAAACATTCAACCCATGAGCGCAATCATATCGCCCTGCTTGGAATATTGAGAATATATAGAATTATATAACAAAAATAAAATAAAAATAACCAAAGGTCCATGCAAAATCATAGCTATAGACCCTATATGAGCCTAGCATCAGGGTCACTGTTAATAACAACAAAAATCATGGTAAAAAGCATACAAAAATCACGCAACTTCAATGAGTCTATAGAATGAGATATGTAAATGAGTTATAGATAATAATAAAAAAATTAAATCCAATATATATATATATGAAACGCAGAAGCAAATGTTTAATTTGCAGATAGAGCTTGACTCACCTGGCTATAATCCATTATAACTTTGACCTGAATTGAGGCAAAATTTCTCTCAAATCCAGCTTTTATAAAAAGTAATTGAACCAAAATTTTTAAACTTTTAGGATTATTACGTAGTACGTACGTTCATTTTAAACATAATATATATATAATACTTAGGTACTTGTACCTATTTCAATAATTGATTGTGCATCTAAACTTTAATTGTCTTCGCTAATTAAAAGGTAAAAAGATTTTTTGTATCAATATTATAAATATTAACCATATTTGGAGTTGAAATAAAAAAGAAAGAAATCGAAACTTTTAAGAGGAGAATTTTCTTTGTTTTTTTGGCTATGCGGAAAAAGAGTTTTTTCTTATTTTGGATAATGTAAAAAGTCCTGCAAGGTAAAAGCATCTAATTTTTTTATTTTTTTAGGTAATTAAATTTGTGTTTTTCTTTTACAAATCTAAACATATATAGTAAATTATCAAAAAAAAAAAAACATCTAAACATAATAAAAAAGTTTAAATGATTACCCAGCAACGATATTGGAGAGAAATAACTAATTTGAGTTGGTGGAGTGGTCAACTTATTCATTCACTTAAGTAAGTGTTGGATGGTTTGAATCCCGTCTTTTGTATGCAGTAATCTATTGGTCAACAACAGATCCTTAAATAAAGTTTAAATAGGCGATGAATTAGTCTTTAACTTGTCTGGTTGAAAGATACCGTGAAAAAAATCGAGTAATTACCCAATTCAGTCCCCAAAAATTTTAAAAGTGGACATTTTAACCCCCCAAAAAAATTAATATACATATCAGTCCCCATAATTTTCTTCCGTCAGACATATCAATTCCCATGCTATTTTTTGGTGTGACTCATCAACAGAAATTACTAAGTTGGCACATTAACTTGCACACATGGCAGTTAAGTGTTCACGTGTGCGAGGAGGACAAAATAGTCACTGATTTTTTTTTTTTTGAAAAAATGGCATCATATTAATACTCCTCCTTTCTCGTTCTTCATCATTGAAGGTCGTCCTCATGAAACCCTAGTTTGTCATATGCAGAATTGACATATCCAAGTTTAGTTTTGATGATGCTAAGTAGAGAAAGTTTGTCTTCTTCGAATTACCGTGGAATGAGACACGGTGACTTCAGTGATACTGGTCTTGTACATGGTGACGTAAGCAAGTTGAGGAACATTGATATCACGAAGGAGCAACACCCAAAATGCTCATACAGTTTGTATGTAATAGTCTCCATTTTAAGAACTTACAAAAATTCGATCAAATTATTTTTTGGATGCCCACTATATAAGGTAAATAATTGTTGCCATTCTAATTAATTAAAATCAGAAAAAAAATTGTGTTGAATAATCTGTCTGTGGGATGGACAGAAAAAAATTCCTCATTGCAAGTTCTTTACATGGGTTGACTAGATTTTTGACATCAGTTTTAATGATGGTGCTGTGGAGGCCATGTCTAGTGCAGAATTGGTTGATAATGTGTCACCCATTTGCGAGACTGATGATGATGGTTTAGAACAGAAATTGATAGATTTACAGAATAAAATTGATATGTTAAAGGTTCATCAAGATGTAGCTTCAAAGATTGATTTTAAAAGAAAATATTTTAATGTAGTGTCTGTTTTTATGGTTCTGGTATTGTTAGTTTTGGCCATAACTGATAATTATTGCCTTGTAAAAAATTTAGAGTTAGACATATATTATATATTATATGTAAGTTTACTTTTAGTTCAATATTTAAATAATATTTTGATGAAATTGTAAATGTATTTGTAATTTTTTTGGAATAAATGGTAGTAAGTTAAAGCAGGTTTTTGCAATATGTATGCTTATTAAAATCAAGAGCAAGTAATTGGTTGATGCTATTAGAATCAAGAGCAATGATTTGGTATTCAAGTGAGACTAAGGACGAAGAAACAGTGTTGGTCGGGCTAAATATACAATCACAAACATTATGAGAAAAATAAATAAAAACAATATAACACACCATTATTTTTAATACTAATAAGTAAACCACAGTAGATTATATATTTTAGAACTTAAGCATACAAGTCTTCAAAAAAATTAGGTTTAATTATTCTGTTGGTCTTTATAGTTTCATGAAATTTTCAATTAGGTCCCTATATTTTTTTTCTTTTTAATTGGGTCCCTGCACCAAATTTTTTTTCAATTAGATCTTTCTTATCAGTAATTGGTTTAATTTTATAGGGACCCAACTAAAAAAAATTGGTGCAGAGACCCAAATAAAAGGAAAAAAAAGTATAGGGACCCAATTAAAAAAAAAATAGTGCAAGGACTCAATTAAAATGAAAAAAAAGTATATGGACCTAATTAAAAATTTCGAAAAACTATAAGGACCAACAGAGTAATTAAACCAAAAAATTATTCATGTTATAGTAGCAAACTAATAAGATATTAGGAAGTGTCAAAACACAAACTCTTCATGCATACAACAGCATAAAACCTAATGACAACCAAACTGAGAGTTTTTTACACAACAATCTCTCATCCAAAACTAATATGATAATAGCAAAGTAGAGCATTAAGACACGAAAACACAGTTTAAACTAAGACACTAAAAAACCTAATGTTATGTCTTCAGCATGCAATACTAGTCAGCTTTTCCTCGAATGCTTGAAACGAGGATTTGGAATAAACTGGAACATCCTTAATGCAGTACTTTTACTGGCAGCTGCCATTGTTTCAACTGAGACCCCTCCAATTGTTGTAAATGGTGAAATCGTTAGTGGAATGCTCAACTGAATGGGGAGTGGTTGATGTGGCCTGATAATAGGTTGCTTAATTCTAGCACTAGATGAAATTGGTGCTTAAAAATTTGTGAGACCTTGGTCTCATAGTTATCTGCATATAACAAGTAACAACTTATTAGATTATATAAACTTTTGTATTAGAAGAACAATATATTTACTGTTTTTTTTAACTTACCACATTAGGTATTAGATCCGAATTTACTATTTCTGAAAGAACCTGATGAGCATTAACATTCACATTCACATTCTACAAGAGACTAAACAGTAGTTCAAATTGCAGTTCAATAAAAAAATATCAATGCAGTCTCCATAACTTATTAGAAAGCTCAATATAGTCCCTATAAATGTTTAAAAAAGACAGTTTACTCACTATGAAAGTTTAAAAAACACAATTTTGGTCGGGTTTGATTTTACCAGTGTTTGTGGAGCTGATTGAGAGACATTGATCTCATCTACATTGTGGTTTGAAGTTTCAGAACTAGAATTAGCTTTCAATGTTATTTTTCTGTTTGGATTAGTTGGTTTTTCAATTATTGTTGCTGGAGGTCCTTTGCAGGTCTTATAGTTGTGGTCAATCTCTCCACACTTGCTACAAGTGACCCTAAATATTTTCTTTATTTTGGTGCTATTAGTTTTACTAGCTTCTAACTCAAATGAATCCTTTCTCCTTCTCTTTATTGTCTGCCTATTGATCTCTTCAACTTTGGTGGAATCAGATTCATGTATATTGTCTTTCCCCAATATTTTTACAAATTAACTGGTTGAATGCAGTGTTGATATATAGTTAGTGTTGCTCTAATCTTTAGCAGTGGGTGTACATATATTTTAGGTCTATATCTTCTCTTCTAGTGATGGCAACAAGTATATAAACACATAAAAGATCTATCAAGCAGAAGGTAACCGGTAATATAGTATTTAACGTTGTCCTCTTCGTATACGTGGATACTTAACTGCTACATGTGTGAGTTAACGTGTTAACTCAATAATTTCTATTGATGAATCATGTCGAAAAATAGTCTGAGAACTGATATGTTTGACGAAGAAAAATTATAAAAACTAATTTATAATTAATTTTTTGGATATTAAAATATCAATTTTTAAAATTTTTAAAGATTGAATTAGATAATTATTCAAAAAAAATATATTGAAAAAAAAGTCAGAGAACCAATTGCGCTTTAGTAATCAATGTGAGCCAGAAAATTTTAGGTATTTTAATAGCTAGTAAATTGGAACTCTTATGCTAATGAATTAATTAATTTTTATATAAAATAGAAACTAACATCAAAATAGTAAAACAAATGATATAGAGTAAGAGTATTCATTTAGTCCGAGTATGTAAAAAATTTTCAACATCAACAATATTGGGATCTGTTTAGGTGAATTTTTACTAATTTTTTTTAAATAATAAAAATAATTTTATATTTAGATATCTAATTTAAAAATAATTTTTATCTAACAATGATATTTGAGTATAATAATATAAAAGTATTGAAGGTTCTCTATAACCTAGAGAATGAGGGGTTGAATCTATCACCTATTCTTTTAAATTTGTGTTCTTTTACTTCAAACTTGATGAATCTCAGTGTTGTATATTGAATCTGCAATGTTGGAAATACAGGAGATAATTTTGTTGTCTTTTCATGATTAAACAAGAACAGAGCAAACATGCTAGGGTAAAGTATTAAATTGGTCCCCTACGTTTGGGCGTAATCCTGTTTTGGTCCTTAAGGTTTAAAGTGTCCTATTTGAATCCAAAAAAGTTTCATTTAGTTTCAATGTAGTCCCACCATGAGGTCAAAGTTAAATAATTAACGAAATGTCCTACATGACAACAATACAAAAACAAGGTCGATAATATGGAGAATAAGTATAAGTTTTAGAGGTACAAAATCAACCGTAAATGTATCAATACATTTATTTATGATTCTCCTTAATTATATAGAAAATATTTCATTCAAATTGTAAAAAAAATGATGAATAAATGTATTGATGCATCCACGGTTAATTTTGTGTCTCTAGAGCTTATACTTATTCTTCATATTATCGACTATGTTTTTGTACTACTATCATGTAGGACATTTTGTTAATTATTTAACTTTGACTTCACGATGGGACTACATTGAAGTTAAATGAAACTTTTTTTAATTCAAAAAGGACACTTTAACCTTAGGGACTAAAACAGAATTGCGCCCAAACATAGGGGACCAATTTAGTACTTTACCCTTTTCTTTTAGTGAATTAAGATGTTTTGACTTCTCTTAGATTGATTATGTAAGAGACAATTTCATTTTGTCTCTTATCAAATAAAATCAGAAATAGAACAAAGAAAAAAAAGATCATATAGTCATATATCCTATTCAACCACCATGTGCAATGTGATCTATATCTTTTTTCTCATTCCTTTTACTCTTATTCTTCTCCATTTTCATCACCATCGTCAATATCAACATCGCTATCATTATTGTCATTATCGTTGTCTTCTTCTTCTCTTTTTTTTATCTTTCTCTTTTATTATCGTTATCACTACTACGGTAACACCTTACCACACTAAGCTTTACGCTTAAGTCGTAAAATAGAGGTGGTGTGGTATTACGACCTCTAAAATAAAATGAGTACATATAATAGCAGAAGAATTATAATATGCTAGGAGCCTTGAAGAATAGAGAAAATAAAATCGCAAAATAAAAGCGCAACGCTCAAGGAACGAGTTAACTTGCGTGCTAAGAAAACCATAACTTTGAACATAAGATAACATAAGTAGGAATAGAATGCCAAAGATACAAAATAACAAGCTCCTAACTCAGCTTGCGAAGTCAAGACCGGCCGGAGAATATTTACACATAGATACATGCATATCCAAAACCCAAAAGTGCATATGCATAATCCTGCCTCTCTATAAATCTCTAAGAGGGTCAAAAAGAACAAGTTATGCGGAGAGAAAGCTAAGTACATATATATATATATATACATCATAGCATGACAAAATAACCCAGTAACCACTCTGCTTCAAGAGTCCTGACGCCTAACGAGATGTCTCTCGACCTGCATCTGAAAAACAACAACATAGTATGGAATGAGAACTGGAGGTTTTCAGTATGGTAAAGGTGCTACACACATAATATATAAGGTTCTGAGAATGCCAGAGGCAATCCTAGAACGCCGACACTCAGATTATAGAGCTTAAAGTATTAAACAAGAGCCATAAAAGGTGATTTTCTAAAAATATTTAATCCTAACTTAACTTAACCTTAAATCTAAGTCCCATACTACCATTCATCCACCTCGAACTCCTTCATGCATTTTCACAGATAAATATACAGATAAGGCAAACACAAGAAGGTTACAGTTATTACAGGTAATAAATACACATTTAGCATGGCAAGTATATATAGGCACACCCAATTAAAGCACAAGCAAGTAATTTAAGTAATATGCATATAATGCATGCCTATCCTATGCCTGATGAGGCTCATCTGTCGGTTATCCAGCCAACCCAACAAGTCTGAATTGTCCTTAGACTGTCCCCCGACGTGCATCCCCAAGAGTCTATGCATAGCTTTTTCTCAAATAATCAATATTGCTCAATGGGGGTAACATTCCCGGGAATTTATATAGTGCCCGGTCACACTTACATCGTAGGGTCAACAGAGTATCGAGTTTTCAACCTGGTACACGTGGTGGCAAGCTACGACACTTGATCCAGGGAATCTTGTATCTCAGATTATTCAAATTCATAAGTCATATAAATAATTCAATTATAATTCATCAACATCCACATCATTCTCAATCGCATCTCATTCATCATTATACGTCAATCATATTCAATCCTTATCCTTCGTTATCACACCTCCAATTCTGTCCATTAATAGTTCCAATTCAAAACGTAATTCATTCTTTTCTAAATGAATCAAACTTCAAACATGCTCATTTTCTTAATGACTCTAAATCAAACTATATAACCTCTCAATCTAAATCTTTTAAATAATCATATAAACAAAATCTCTAATTTTTATAAAATTTTGCCAGCATCTCCTCTAAAACTCAGACTTTGCCACCCTTTTCGGGTCCAAACCTGCTTTCTTTTCAATTCAACATACTCTTCCTCATCATCATAACAGTCACCATAATAAATGTACCTTAGATCAACAATTATACTTATACAATATTCAAATCCAACAACCAAAATTCAACTAAGGATCATAGTTCACTAATCCTAGACTTCTAACACAAAATACCTCATTATCACAACAACCTCTACAATAGTTATACCTCAAATCAATAATTTACCAAATCATTAGTTAATCAACAAGTACCAAACTAACCATGTTCATCAACAATAACATTCAACCATAATTCTCTCCAAATTAACATAACAACATTCACCATCCAAAATTAATAACTAATTATCTAGTAAACTTCAACCAAATATATTCATTGATAAATTACTAAACATTAAACATACACATGCATTCCAACTTATCCTATGGTCATCTAACCTAAGTTTTCACAGAACATTATATATTAAATGCAAGAAACCTAAACCATACCTTGGCCGATTTTCACGTAACAACCAAAGCTATTTATTCAAAACCAATGCAGCCTCTCAAAACTCAACTAATCAGCTTCCTCCAAGTTTCAGTATTCACAATTTCAAGCTCCAATTATTTATTCACAACCTAATACACATTTATAACACATATATACCCAATTTAATACTCAAAGCTCAAATTCAATAAAATTAATATAGAATTATCATATCCTCACCTTACCTAAACTTCACATAAGCAAGAGTGAACATTTTTCTCAAGCTAATTGGATCCTAAAACATCGAAAATCAAAAAAATTTAACATTCCTTCTGAAAACTCAAAAATTGGGGGAAATAAAAGCTGAGTGTGAAATAACGAGTTACCTATAAAATTATTCTGGTAGAAACGTAGAGCTCGACGCGGTGAATACGTGGCCACAAACGGTACGGCGATTGGAACTCGGACGGAGAAGTTACGAGAGTTAGAAATTTACCGTAAAGTTACAGTGTGTTTCGTTTCTCTCCTCCCTGGAGAAGCTTTCAGCTTCGTGCGGCAGAAAATGAAGGAGAAGGTATGGTTGGACCGATAGTCCGATTTGGGTCCAGTTTAATTGGTTCAGCCCGTTCGGTCCAATTTTGGACCGTTTTCTTTGAAATCGGTGTCAAAATTCTCGTTTCGACGAGCTCTATCCTAATTTAATATAATATTCACATTTCTAATCCTCCTTATTAAAAAATAATTTATTATCTAATATATTAAGTAATACTTCTAAAAGAAGAAATAAGAGTAACAAAAAAATAAAAGAAAAAGAAAAAAATATAGCATTAAAGAAATATTTTTGTCCTTTTGTAGCAAAATTTTAGTGTAAAAATTAATAAATTTATATATTATTAGTAAAATATTTTGGTGTTATTTGTTCTGATAAATTCTGATAATTTAAAACACTTCTTCTTTTTTCTCTTTATTTTCTGCTGCTTCTTATTTTTCATTTTTTTCTTCATCTTCTTTTTCTTATTTTATTTTCTTATAATTCTTCTTATTTTATTCTCTTAAAAAAAATAAAACTAAAAATAAAAAAAATCAATCTACAAAATTACTAAAACGAAAAAAAAAAGAAAAAAAATACAGTAATAATAATAACAATAAAAAAATGATGACCAAAAAAAATACGCAAAGAAAAAAAATAATACAAGAAAAAAAATACGAAAAAAAAATAATATGAGCATTCACATTTATGTTAATGATTGGAAATTAAAACATGTATTTATGCTTTCACTAATAAAACTGATTTGTATTGTATTTAGAATAACTTGCGTTCGACTTAGTTGTTAAAAAAAATTAGATATATAACAAGACGGTGAGTTATTTTAAGTTAAAATAGCGTATTTAATTAGTGATATGTGCTGACATATGTATATAAAAGAATTTGATTCAACATGGAATTTAACAATATATGTCTTCAATTTTTTATTGATTTTTTAAAATAAAAATGATGAATAATTGGATTGAACTGTTGTAACTTTAAATATTTGAAGAATATGCATGGTAAGATATTATTTTGATCTTTCACAAACTATATAGGATTAGTATGACATTTTTTTGTGGCTGAAATATATATGATGCGATGATATTCAATTCTAAGATATAAATAACGTATATATTAAACAATAAATTTTGATAAAATTATTAAAATGTAATTTATTCAAAGAATAATAATTGTTGTACTTACTTTTTGTTAGTTGGATATATATACCATGCCAACTTACAAGTAAGATTTATTATTATTAATAAAAGAAAACCTTTATGAAAAAAATCAATTATTTAAAACCATCAAATCTCACTTTGTATATATATAATAATAATAAACATATGAGTGTTCTAAAATAATTCCTAAACTTTTAAATTACACAGTAGACATTAATTAATAAAGATAGCTATTGGACGCTGATTCAAGGAATTGTATACTCTCCACCATGCAATAATTAATTAATTAAGATATAATATAAGATGAACAATACAAATTAAAGACACTTTTCAATGAAAAAAGAATAATATATATATAGTAATAGTAAATAAGATGGCGTATATAACACTGTTGTACAAGGGACATGAATTGATTTAACCTAATATTTTTAGCAGCCGAATCCTGGCCCTTCCTGCACTACATATTTTTTATAATAGTGTTCGAATTGCTTTTGAGTAATTGGAAAATTCTAAAGGGCATGCACACATTAGTAAGATTAATTTATTAATTGTATATAATAAGGTAACTATTTTTTTTTAAATATTTTTTATGTAAAGATAACTTTAAGAATCGTTAAATAGTTTCATATAGAATAAACATTCATATTAGTTTTCAAACAATTTTAAATCAGATTAGTCTCTAATAAATTTTTATTTTTCAAAGGTTCTTAAGAATTATTATTCTTGTAAGATAGACAGGTAATTTAAAAATAAGACTTATTTATCTTATATATAATGATATTTTTGAAATTTAATTGGCTTGTAATAAAATTTGTTAGAGACTTATTTATATAACATGTATATATTATAAATTTGATTAAAAACGACGAAAAAACTAATCTATTCTACGAAAATTATTCTCGAGGACTTTAATACATAAAATTTTGTAAAAAACTAAAATATTTAATCTAAAATTTTTTAAAACTAATTTGAGTATTTATTTTTTAGTTATTTAATTAAATTAATTAATATAATATATATCCACAGTTTAACTATATCTTTACGAAAATACAATACATGTTGGTAAGAGTAACCACTATATAATAATAGTAAAATAGCAAGCTATATTGCAAAGGGTGTTTGAGTAGCCCAAAATTATGCCTTGTGTGTGAATGATTATTTATGAATGGTCGATATCTTTAAGAGAATCTTTGCCTGTCAAAATTTGGCCACCAATAGAATGTTAGGGTTGACAATGAAAATAACAGCTGTCAGGTTTTCATTTTTTTTTTTTCAAACTTGTTACATCTAACATTTTGCATAACTTTGAATTAGAAAAACAGAAAATCTTGAATTTTGTTTATGCTTAAGATTCGAATTTGAATTTAGCTGTCAAAAAATATAAAAGAATTATTCTAAGTAGAAATAAAAGGAATGAATATTAGCTAGTTTGCTTTTGAGAATAAGACATAAAAAACAAAGACATAAAATTTTAATTTCTTGTATTTTATTTGGTGATAAATTAGAATAAAATTCAATTTATTCTTATTTTTTTTATTCAAAAAAGTTGAGATGAAAAATATAATTATAAAAAATTAACAAAAATAATAAAAAAATAAAAAATATACTAATTTAATATTCTGAACACATTATTTATTATCAGAATGAATACAAAATATACTAATTTAATATTCTGAACACATTATTTCTATTCATATCGCTTTTATCAAACACAATTTTATATCTCTATATTTTTCTCTCAATGTTCTATCTCTATAAATAAACACAGCCTTAACATTCTATTATGGCATTAGATTGGGAATCCCAAATAAAACTACTTTCCTTTTCTTCCCTCTGTGCCTTTGTATATATTTGTTGTCTTCAAATGCTTCCAAATTCAAAGGAAGACACTTTACATATGTACAAAGTAGTTGCAATTATATGTGATTAACACTTTTAAGTTTTGAATAACCATAAGACTTTATTTTATATTTTTCCTTCATGATAGGGTCAAAGAGAATATTGTATTGAATCTTTTTTAATAAGTTAACATATACCACATGTAATCTTCTAATAGCTGATTAAATTAAATTTTATAAAATTATTTAACTCATCTATGCTCTAAAAGCACATTTTAAAAATATAATAATAAAATTTTTTTAATCTTTTTTATTTTTTATAATATATTTTTTATATATTCAATCTATTGAAAACATAAAAAAAATAAATTTTTGTAACAATTCTTATAAAATATTTTCTTTTATTATATGTCTAACAAAACCCTAAATTATATTAGGTATGACCGTATCCTTATACACTAAAATCTTCTTAATTACTCCCATATGCTTGAGTTTCGTATGGCAAGGAATTGAAAGGATACTTATGTGATAAGTATTTTTGAAAAAAATAATTTTATAATAGGATATAAAGCTTTTTATAACTAAAAAGTTTAGAATTTGATTATTATTAAATTCTAAAAAAAAGAATTTTAGCATAAAAATAAAAAAATAAAAAAAGTCTATACAAAAAGTTTAAACCATTTTTTTTAATAAACATATTAAAAATATAACTATTTATATACTCTTTTTTATTAACTTAAATCTTTAGAAAATAATTTGATAACATTATTTGAATGAGAATATTTAAATACTCTTGTTTATGATTTTCAAAGAATCACATCTTCGTTATATTAGCATAATTAACGGATCAGTTCGTTATACGTTGAAATTGTAGATACACAAATCTTAACCTTAACCGAGTCGACTTTTTTTATTTGTTGACATTTTGCGTACTTTAGATCTTCATTGTCTTGCCTTAATTTCAATATTAGATCATAAAATTTGTACTTTTTGGGCTGAGGCTTCTTAACTTTATTAGAACTAATTTGATTTTGACTAACTAATTTTATCCAAGTCAGAATTGGCGTATTGTTAAGGAAAAAACTTTTAATTTGATCACAAAAATAAAAAATTATGGCTACTTATTAAGAAAATAAAGTTTTGAATCAAATGATCCATGAGCTGGAGTAATTTGAATGAATAGGCCTTGGTGTTTACATTTTATTGTTTTCAAAAGTTGGAATACATACTTTATATATTTACAGAAGGAAAAAACACATTTCATGTGGCAATAAATTTTATGAGCAATATAATTAGTGATATAATCAATGATATATATAAGCAAATAATATATACTTAGATTCACTAATCTACCATTAAATGGGAGTGGATGTAGACATATATAGAAGATAATTGGTTTGATATCTGAGAAAGAATGACTGAAATATTTTGCCATTTCATATAAAAGAATTAAAAGAGATAGGAGTGTAACTATGATCAATTTAAAAAGTGATACTAATCAATAACACTTTATTAGATAGATAAAGTTTTTCCTTTTCACGATTAATTTATAAAAGATAGTTTTTTTAAAAAAAAAATTGTGGTTAGATAAAAAAAAAATTACTTTTCAAGATTAACTTATTATCAAAACTAATTTTGAAAGATAGTTTTTCAAAAATTATAATATTTATATTTAATAAATTAAACCAAAAATAATTTTCAATATTCATAAACACAAGTAATATCTAGAAAAAAATATTAATTTAATAATAACTAAGTGTAATTTATCCCTAATTTAATAATAACAAGAAATTTAATAGTAAAATTATTTTATACATTCAAGTAGAGGGAATTTTATTTGTAGCTTTTTTAAGTAATAAAATTAAGTTAATCTATCATTCTATTAAAACCAAGTAATAAATTTAAGACGACCTTTGAGAGTCTAATTACATACATAATAACAAATTTGAATCTTTTAAATTTTTAATTTTACTTTAGAAGAAAAAATATAATCTTTTATCTTTAAATTATTTTTCTCTCATTTTTTTTAGTCCCACTTATAAAATAAATAGTAAGAGATTACATTTTTTCTTTTAAAGTAAAATTTAAAATTTAGAAGATTTAAATTCTATAATAGCTACACCAATCCTATTTGGCAAACCTTTATAACTTTATACCTCTAATTAAGTGCATGTTTAATTTGGCGTTTCATCCACCAAACAGTTTTATAACCTTTTTGGAACGAACATTGTGTTATCATGTTATTTATGGTAATTATTTTGCTTCCAAACATGGATCCCAAAAATTCTTTCTTTTACATTATTAATGTGTTTCAATTCAAATAATAAAGTAAAATATAAAGATTTTAACTAATTGTTTTTTCCAACTTAAAAAATAAACAAATATCTAAATAAAATAGTTTTTATTTCTAAAAGATTAATATTTAAATCCAATATCATTAGTTAAAAAGTCAAATATTTGTCAACTTAATTAATCTCACACTTTTTATTCTTCAACAAATTGAATAAAAAATATTAATTTGATAAATATTTACATATTTGATTTAATAATAAAATAATAGTTAAATAATTATTTTAATAACTGATGTAATTTGTTTAAATTAAAAAAATGAATTACAAGTAATATTAAAAAATATGTCCTTGTTGAAAATTCTACATCTCCAGAGCGTGATTTTAACTAATATCATTTAAATATATTAATTTTCTCATTAAAATTATGTTTGACAATACATTATTCAAACACAAATCACGTTGACACTAATTTAATTTTAATAAAAATTAATTCTGCAAAAACAAATTGACACTAACCCGTTTGCAAATGTTAAACCTAAACATAGAGTTAAATCCCTAATGCTTGATTCAAGTGATATATAATTAAAACTTTTAGCCTTTGAGGGATATATTAACATTGGGATCCGATCAACTAATAACAGTATTTATGGAAAGGTTTTTTTTTTGTGACTGTATTTATGGAAAGGTTAATCTCACTAACATACACTAGCTCCAAATGAAAATATTATATATAATTATATATTGTATCATGATCAAAGGAAGAAAATTGAAACACGATTCCATAAGAGAAGAGCTTTATGCATGTTCTCTAACAAATCATGATAGGATGTTTTTAGGGATTTTAATAATATTTTTGTCGAGTCAGCTAGCTACTAACAGAGATGACGAAATTATAATTTGCTTTCTAAAAAGCAAAGTTTCATTTTGTATATGTATATCTAATAAAAAGTATTAGATAACTAATTTTTTTTATATAATTAAGTTTAATTAAGTTACAATAAGTATGTTTTTTTTTCTTGAATTTTTTTGTTCTCTTTCTCTAATAAGAGGAGTTAGTTTTGATGATTTTTAATTGATAATTTTTGATATTTTTGGGATTAAATATTCATTTTGTTTTCTTATTTTCATATGCTATATATCTTTAGAGTTGCTTATTATAAAGATATTATAAAGGTATGACACACTATTAATCAATAATAATATCAGTTTTTTCTATAAATTTAGGGTTTTATACTTTTATTTTTCTTTGTTTTAGTTTTGCATAATTAAATTTAGTGCATGATCTTTTTCTGATTATACCAAAACTCAATACATAATCTTTATAATATCAGAGCCATTTATTTGCGTGAATCAAGTTCTAAATTCTTATTTTTTTTAAGTTTTTCGTTCTTTTTCTTTCTTTTCTCTTTCTCTCCTTTTTTTTTACTATATCAATCAATCACCTTATCAGATCCATCTACCATTAAAAGAAGGATTTGACTGAAAAAAATTATTGAAAAAATTTGAGAAGACAGAGAAAAAAATGTTGTTGTCACCTCAAAAAAAAAAAGAAAAGAAAAGATGGTGGGTGATGTGGAAAAAAAAAAGACAACAAATTTCTAATTCAAAGAGTACCAATTAGAAACCATCAAACTAACTACTCTTAACATTCTCTTTTTTCATTATCGTCGTCATCATCGTTTTTATGGTTATCATCATGGTCGTCTTTTTATTATACGTAAATAATACTGTTCATTCTCTTTTTAATTTTTGTTCTGTTTAATTTTATTATATTATCTAAATATTTTTTTCACTTATTTTATTAATCAAAATTTGTGAATAGACAATTCTCATAAAATAAATTCTTAGTTCTACCACATGATTTAATTAAAATTTTGGTGCTAGAATGAAGGTATTTTGATGTTATTCTTGAAAATTTTATGCATTATTTTATATATTATTAGATACGTCATCTTCTTTTTATACGTAAATGTTATTATTTATTCTCTTTTAAATTTTTGCACTTGTTCAATTTAATTTCGCTACATTATTTACAAATTTTTCTATTTATTCTCTTTGTTATTAAAGTTTGTGAATCTGCAACTCAAGTTTTTATAAAATAAGTTATTAGTTCTATTATATCATTTAGTTTAAAATATCAATATTAAAATAAAGATATTTTGGTGTTAATTTTTAGAATTTTATGTATTATTTTATATATGAGATAAGCATTTAATTAATTGAATGTGTAATCTTTTTTAGAAAGACTTGATATTTTTTGTGTTGTGTTACTAAACTTCTGATATCAATTTTAAGTAATTTCAATACTATCTTATTTTATTTTATAGAATCAATATATTTTTTTAGTATAAAATTTACTTTCTACATTCTATATCATTATATTATATATATATATATATATATATATATGCCACAATAAAAATTATTTTTAGTGATAAATTTTTAATGACAATGACATAATGACTACTATATATTTTATTTAATTTATATTTTTTGTTAATTATATATTTGATGTTATTATTATATGTTATGGCAATTATATATATAGCCATTAAAAAGATTTTTATCGACAATTATATAATTGTTATTAAAATTTTGTAGCGATAAATTATAAATTAGATAAGTCCGATTGTTAGTAGATATATTAGTGACTATTTTTATTACTGTTAAAAATAAATAAATGACCATTACAAGTTATTTTTTAAGATATATATATATATATATATATATATATATATATATATATATATTATAGTATGTCTATATTACTTTGACTATAGTATTTTAAAAAATATTACTAAACTTAAAATAATATTTTTTTAATATTTAGTAATATTTTTTTAAAAAATACTGTTAAAAAATATTATCAAAATATAAAAAAATATAAGTTTAATTTTAACGAGATTTCATAGTTACTCAATATATATATATATATATCTCGATCAAGATTATATAATTAAGCTATAATAATGATTCTATATATGATGGTAATGGAGTGGTCAAAATAGGGTTGGCCCTTGATGTATGAGTGAAGTGTTGTTATAATAATTATAACCGAATGCAATCATATAATATATAAATCAAACCACTTCCTTTTGATTTTGTCAAAAAGCAAATTTTCTTTATGGTCGGTCGTCTAAACTCTAGAGTGGCTGAACAGTGAAACAATTGTACTTAAAATATAGTGCCCTAGGATTAAATTAAAGGTGTATTTTAATTGGGTGGTGGGCTAGGGTTTCCATTGTGCTATTTGATTCACCTTTTTGGTCCTACTCTCATGGGGGAGAGTTTTAGGAACTTCACTAAAAAGTTTTTCAACATCTAATACTTACATATACTTAATATTTTTGGTCATGCATGCATTATTTTGTATATTTGGTATTTTTGTTCATTAATATAAATATATTATGCTGAATTCTCCATAGTCAATATACATGTTTGCCCAATTAAAAAAAAAAAGAGGAAATTGAAGCAAACTAGGTTTGTTACTAAATTAAATAAAGAGACATATCAGTCAGTTATTGGTTTTTTAATAGCTTGATAATTAGTGATAGACTACTAGTGACTATTTTTACTGTTGCTATACGTGTTCTTAATTTTGAAAAAGGCAGTATTGGTTTTCTTGATGAGATTTAGGGGTGAAAGTTAATTAATAAAGTTGAGTTTAGCCTTTTTAAATTTAAGTTTAAGTTTAATTCATGTTTAATGTAAAACTATGATGTTAAATTTAAATTTAAACTCGACTCATAAGTTTAATTACGAAGCTAATCCATCAAATTGTTAACAAATCGAACCCATATAAACTACCAATTAGCCGGCATCTTGTATAAACAAACTAAAGCATATTATAATCTACTTGCATTGGGAGAAACCAACTTGGGTTGGTCGAGTGGTCAGCTCACTCATTTGTTTAAGTAAGTGTCGAGATTTGAATCCTGCCTTTTGCATGCAGTAATCTATTGACCAGTGACAGACCTTTAAATGGAGCAAAAACCCTTGCCGCTAATTACTTCTTATATCTTATACAATATTTCATCATTTATTTTATATATTAAGTTAATTGTAAAATAAAAAATTTAATCTAGCTCCACCCCCACACCTAATAATTAATATGAGTTTAATTTCGATGCACTGATAATATAAAGTGTTTTATACAGTCATACAATCATATTTGTTTTTTTATGACCTACCATTCACGCAATTAATATAAAAGATAGTTATTTTTACTAAAGTGAAGTAACAATAATTATATGCAGATATAAAATTACTTTATATACTGACGTTGCATCAAAATTAAATTCTAATTTATTTTAATTATTAATGTCAAATTCTATTTACGATCAAACTTTTTTCTTTATTCATGTCTATTATAAGTTTATAACCATTTTAAATTTTAAAAATTATTTTATGAAATAAAATTATTGTTATTATTTCCACCTATTAAAAGTTATTTTAATTTTAATTTAATTTATTAAATATAGATACCAAATTTTTTAAAAAACATGCATCTTTCAAAACAAACTTTAATAACATTTATAAAAAGTAAAAATTTTAACTAACCATAAATTTTATTTATTGGACCAATAATCAACAGTTATTAGGAAATTAAAAGCAAAAATCTTTTATGATGTGAAGTAAAGCATCATAATAATAGCACATAATTATTTAACTTTATTTATATCTAACAAGTAGATGACTACTATTGCCATGGAGTGTAAGACATCTCTAAACATGAACATTTACAATAAAAGAAGCTATTCTTTGTTAGTTTTGATTGTGTTTTCTCCTTTATGGGACATATTGTTTTGTGCTAAGTCAGTTTTCTCCTGTGTTCCCACATACTGTTGATGGCTATTGATCACAAAGTTTTGTAACTCATCATAAACTAACTTCCCGCCCCCTAGTATTTTTTTTTTTAATAAATTTCATATTTTTCAACATTAAAAAAATTATTATACGAATTAAAGCTTATATTGATGATTGATCAATATTTTATTGTTGTTATATTGATCAATGTATAATTGCTACTACTTTACCTTAAATCAGGAGGTCAAATAATAATAATAATAATAATAATAATAATAATAATAATAATAATAATAATATAATTGATACATTCATAAAAGAATTTTCATCAAAATATAATATATCAATATCATAGTTATAAAAGGTTTAAGGTCCAGTTTAATAAAGTTGTTTAAAAATATGTTTATCTTTATAAAAAATACAAACATCTTATTTTTTGTTTGATAAATGAAAAAAACCACCATATATTTAGCTAATGTTTTTTTTTTAAGTTAGAAGTATTTTTAAAAGTGCTTATAAATATACTTTTCAAAATTAATATAAATTTATTAATTAATGAATATTTGCATTTGCTCTTACTATTTATTACATTTATATCTATTAAAGTCATTTTAAATATTAAAAGTAATTTTATCAAATACACCTTTCGTAATTCGTGTTTATTAAAAAATATTTTTATTTTAATTTGCTAAAAATAATTACTATAAATTTTGAACCGATATTTTTAAAAACTTAATTTTAATTTAAAAATAAAAAAATTTATTAAACCAAACACAACTAAAAGACCTAGGTTTAATTTTCTGCCCTTAAATTAAAACAGTATCTAGGTATGTTTTCAATGAATATATTATTCTTTGCATATTATAATAATATAATAAATAATTAATTTGGATTTGAATTAATTAATTTATTAGTTAGATCAAGCACGTTTTTGAAAACATGATAATATTAGTTAAAGATTTAATTTGGCTTTGAGTTAATTAATTTATTAATTGCATTTGGTGTGGGGTGAAAGTAACTTCCAGGAAAAAACAGCCGAACCATACAACACCAAATCTGATTAATAGGACATTTTTAAAAAGTGGAATGTTAGGGGACAATGAATTTATTAAACAATATGAATAATCACCAATCAAATAAAAATATACTACACCTCTAAATTAATCTTTTAAATTTTAGTACTAAAATAACTATTCATACACTAATAAAATAAACATCCGATATATCAATTATTTATATTGTTTAATATTTTTATTGTTCACCCGTACTTTTTCTTTCAAAAAAAAGAGTTTAGTTAGCCTTAGAAAACATTGAATGGGTAGCCTAAGGAGCTTTGAAAAGGGTAATTAATTTTACTACTTTTAGAGTTACTTAAGACACTTAATAATCCAATAAAAACTATATAGTATAAAGTGCTAAACATATTTTAATACTATTATACCTTGATCCCACAGCTGTCACTTGTGTATTTAGTATCATAATTTTTTTAATATAAGGTGCAGTAGAATATAGGATAACTAGAAGGTGGAAACAATTTCTTTACAAGCTTCTTCTACAAGTAAAAACAACAGAAAAGTTAAAATTCCATGGACAATAATAAATATAATATAATTGGTAGCAGAAAGGAGAGAATTGAAGATGGAACTGGGGACAATAAGGAGGAGGAAGAAAAAGACAAACCTATTTAGACTTACAAGATTTACATATATATAAAAAATAATAATGCATGGATTCCAGTATAAATTAAAGTACAAGTAGTTAGAAGTTAAAAACTTGCAACTAATGACACCTGTTTGCCCTGTTGAAAAGCACCAATTAGACAAGGTTTATTGGTTTTTTATTACTTCAATTTACCAAATTAAGAGGGAGAGAATGATGAAGTGGAGGGTTCTAGAATTGAGCAATTATATTTCTAACAATTTCAAATTGTTCACTAATTATATTGTTTTTAAGAATAATACAAAATGAGCTTGTTATTACAGCATCTTATTATAACATTATAAGACACAGACATTGAGAAATTATAATGTATTTTGTTAAATATATTTTTTTATTTCAACATTTAAAAATTTTGTGAAAATATCTTAAATTATTAATTATGATAAAAATATGATTATTTATATATTTTCTATTATCAACTTAGATTTTTAAGAAAAGTATAGTCATTTCATGGTATAAGAGTTTCTAGAAATAAAATATTTAAAATTCCATCTTTGTTAATTTGAAAAAAAATATAAAACAAATAAAAAAGAGACCCTATACAAAATCTATGTAGATCTCAAAAAAAAAAAAAACTCTTCAATAAAAAAATGGTAAAAATATAATTAATATAATCATTTATGTGTCATCTTTTTATTAAATTAGTTAAACTTTTTGAAAAAGTATTAGTTTTGTGTCAAATTAGATTAATAATTCCATCAATACTTATATATATATATATATATATATATATATATATATATATATATATATATATAAGTACGAATGCTAATAATGTCCTAAAAAAATAAAGAGTGCAATAAAATTTATAAATTAACCTAACTATTATTAAAATTAAAATAAATAAATAAATAAAACACTATAAACCCTAAAATCTAACCTTATATCCAACATTCTTATGTTCTTATTTAGTAAAAAAATGTTTAAAGAATAACATAAAAAAGATAAACTCTAATAATGATAAAAAATGCAAAAGTATAATAACTTTTTGAAAAGTATAATTATAAATGATAAATGAGTAATTAAAAGTGATTTAATAGAGGTAATTATTGTGAGAGTAAGGGAAACATAATTGTTGTTCTAGAAAAAGGTGCAATAATAATATGTATGTGTATGCATAGGTGGGTAGCTAGGGCTTTTGATTTGGGTGGGTGGGGTTTCCACTTCCATGTATGTAGAAATTGGTAAGAGATTAAGAAGGAGAAAGAGAAAAAGCAAGGATTAAAAATGATACAAGAGGGGAACTTATTTGCTTTATCGTGTAGAGTGTTGGAAGCAACAAGTGTGGGAATCCTGCTGTCAGATTCATTTTCATTATATATGCATGGACCCTCCTTTTTTTTTTTAAATTAATTTAATTTTCGGTTTCAATTTCAGTTTCTTAGGTTCTTGGTTTTGTGCGCTTATCTCATCAGTTGCAGTCTTGTGATGTTGTCCTCACTATTATTATTATTATTATAAAAATATTATTTGTATATTAAAATTAATAACAAAAATTAATTATTATGTATTTATATATAAATAAATATATTATTTAATTAATTTTTAATATATATTATATATTAATTATTAATTTTAATAATTAATTTTAATATACACACAATATTATTATTATTATTATTATTATTATTATTATATTATTATTATTATTATTATTATTATTATTATTATTACTATTAAAATTCTTTCTATGATATTTAAGAAGGCTATATATATAACGCACACACAGACAATGACACCAATCATCATATGAATATTTTTTAAAATAATTAAAAATAAGATATGGGGTTCTTAGTTCTATATGCATCTAATTATACCTTAAGTATGCATTATTGTAATTTAAAACAAAAAATTAGTAAGCACATATAATGGTTAATAATGTAATTGGAATAGTAAGAGTTTATAAAGTTGATGAAGAAATGTCAGAAAAATGTAATGATATAGAGTGGCATAGAAACATAAATATGTAATAGATGATGATGAACAGTTGTTTTCTAAATCTTTCTCTGCTTGTAATAGAATAGGCCTCGAATTGCACGCAAACAATATCAACACACATAGCTATTGGTTTTGGTATCTGCAGATAACCATGTGCATGCTGTGTACCACTCTCTCTCTCTCTCTCACCTCCTGTGCATTATGTATATATAATTTAATTTCATCAATCTTGTTATTAAATTACTTTTATTATATTTTAAATATTTTTGTTACATGATTTTTTTTTAATTTGTATCATTTTTTACGATAATATTAAAGAGACAAAAAAACAGTTAAAATTTATTTATCATTTATTAATTATTATAACAATTAATGAATGTTAAATAAAATAAATTTTAACTGTTTTTAGCTAATTTTTTTGGATTATCAAAATTTTTTATTTGTTTTTTAATAAAATTCTTTGTTTTCGGAGTCAACACTATTTTTGTTTGTTTTAAAATTATCGAACTCTAAACTTTTTAAATTATAAAAATTTTGATATTATATTAAAATCGAGATTAAGTGAACATAATTCAATTTTAGAAGTTAGCCTATTGAATGAAAAAAGTCTCATATTTTAAAACTTTTTAGAGATTTTATTTTTGATAGATGTGAGACTTATAATACACTCATTTTATGTCTTAGAATGATTATTTAAAACATGAACATTTGCAAGTCGATAGCGCGATTTGGATTTCATATCATGATATTTATTTTTCTAAAGAATTTAAACAAATAAAAAGAGATACATAAATAGTCATATTTCTAACGTATCTTCTCACACTATAACTTTTTTTGAGTTTGTACGAATGTTTTATGTAAAGATTTTTTTATCTTTTTATTGATCTTATGCTAATTTTTTAAAAAAAAAATTAAACTCCAAACTTTTATACCATGATATAAAATTACATCTCTCAAAAATTTAAGTAATTAAGTCGACAAAAAATCTATCTCAAACATTTGTAAATGCAAATTTTTAAGTTTTAATATATCTATATTGTTATTCTAAAATAGCCACTAAAATAAAGCCTAAGAGGGATCGGAAAGAGCACCTTGTGTATGTTGAGCTGTTGGCAACTATATTAGGTTTTGATATTTCCATAACATTCTTTTTTTTTGTTTTGGTTATGTTCAAATTTTTACCATTCGTTATTGTTCTTTTAGTAATTAAAGTAATAATTAAACTAATAGTAGAAACTTAAACATGAATGAAAAACATAAATAAAAGATAAGAAATGAGAGTATCCAATATAATAATTCAAAGAGTAAAGTTAGGAACCAAAAGCATATCAGCCAAAATCTAGCCAAATACCTTTGGATGAATTCAAAATTTTTACGAGTTAATATATCTGGATGTTTCTTCTACTAAGTATTAGAATGTTTCTTTTTCATATTAAATGGATGTTCTTTTATATATTTTTCGAATTTGTAATTATTAGAAGTGGATAGATTAATGTAAGAAAAAAGATGAAGGTTTTTATAGGTTTTAATTAGATTTACTTAATCAATTTAAAATTTTTTAAATTTTAAATTTAAAAAATTTAAAATTAATTAATTATTGATATAAATTAATATAATTTTGTTTAGTTTTTGCCTGATAAGCTTTTGGTTCCTTATACTTTTCCTAATTCAAATCATGTTTCTAAGAATGGTTTAATTCTTGAATTTAACACAAGTAAACACGCATGTTAACTGCCCATAACGGCTTAACCCTTTTCCATGCTTTTGAGGCGAAAGAGCAGATGTTTGTTAGGTTACATTATTCTGCAGTTTCTCTTAGTCAGTTTTTTTTTTTTTTCTACTTTTTCATGCATGTTTTCAAAAGCTTTTAGAATTTTCTTCGGTGCTTCATATTTTAATAGATATATAGTTATTGGTGATGCATACGGTGTCTAAAGTTTGATATTTAATTTGTCAAAAAATAGTTAAAAATTAATATTTAATTTAAAAAGTACAAAAGTATATAATTTTTAATTATTTGATATTTACTTTAAAAATGTAAGTTTGATAAATTTCATACTAAATTAAAAAGCAAAAAAAATTGGCCATAGTTATTTATATATTATATTTATTAAATTAAATTTTGAAATAAGTAATTGCATATCTGAGTAACAGAATTTGTTAAGTAATTTGGTTTTTTTTTTTCAAAAATACTATTTGCACATCAAAATCAGTCACTAATATATTTGTGTATAAATACATATGCGGTTTAATTTATTTTCAATGTGTATTTATATTTTAACATGTATTTTATACTAATAGCTAACTTTGGTGACTAATTTTGATGTACATGTAGCATTACTCTTTTTTTTTTTTACAATGTATACATGAAAATAATAAGAAGTCTAATAATTTTTATAAGTATTATACTGGTGTAACGTGTTTATTAATTTATTAAAAATATATTAAAATAATAAGAATATAATTTGTTGAGATAATAATAGTTTATAATTTAGTAATATAAGGGTCTGAATTTAAGTTTTGAAAAGAGTATTTTTTATAAATTATATATAATATTAAGTTTTATATTGTCTAAAATTAAAAGTCTAATAATTTTTATAAGTACGAAGTAATTCTTATCTCTTGAACTAATTTTTAAGGTTATAAGTTAGGCCAATTTAATTTTTTATATATAATAAAAAGTAAAAAAAAAAAAGTTGGATATAACCCTTTTTAATGTATATCCTCATAAAGTAATATAAAGATTAAAAGTCCATATACTATGTGTAGTTGAAATTTATGGTGATGAAAGAATTTGAGAAAAAAATTAGATAAAATCAGAAAATACAGAATATAATTTTTTTTAAATAAAAATAAAGTAAAAAATTGATGGTGTTTGAAGATTAGAACACAGAGGGGGGGGCAGAACCTTGATAGCTTTATTATATATTCCAACATCTGTCATTGTAAAATATTTTTTCCTCCCAGAAAAACAGAATATACATGTGTTGGTTCATGTGATATCCACTTTTTAGAAAATAATATTTCTCCTTTTATTATGAATTGTACAAAGTTGGCAACACAAGAACCCGACAACTACATATTCCTTGTAAATGGCAGCTTTAACTGAACTACACATGAGAGGAGGCAACTTTCATAAACTACTCCATCATAACAACCAACTTCAATCTCCAATATTTTTATAGGATGGATTATATATAATATGAGATCATTATGATAATTATATAAATATTGTTAAAATTAAAATTATATTTTTTTATATTTTAGTAATATTTTATAAAAAATGTTGTTAACAAAATAAAAAATATTATTTTAATTTTAACATCTTTTTGTATAGGCCAGTCCTAAGATTTATAATATTAAAAAATTAATTCTCAATATTTTAAAATATACAAAATAATTTTTAATTATTTTTTTATAGTCTCTTTTTAATTTGATCCGTTTAATTAAAATGATTATTTTAAAAAATTTTAAGAATTATTTTGAGATTTTTTAAAATATTTGTAAATTATTTTATACTTTACTTTTTAAATTAAATTAGAAAGGAGACTGTATTATCTAACAAAGATAAATTTCAAAGACTAATTTAAATAATTATTTTTTATATTTGTCTTGTACTAAATTTTTATTTTGTTTTGGAACAATAATAATAAAATTCTATACTTTTCAATTATAAAAATTCTAATATCATATCATAAAATTATTTTTTTAATTTAAATTTATAAAAAAAGACATATAAACAATTATATATATATATATATAACAAAATAAAAGAAGGGTGGTTAATGACAAAACTTAAAACAATATATGCAAATACAAAAAAAAATGAGAGTAGTAGCATTATCAAAACACACAACTAGCAGTTATAATTAGTTGCTAATATAATAAATTTATAAAATCGGATTAAATTAGTCTCAAATTGAAATATTTTAATGGCTTAAGATTATTCTCAAATTGAGATTGATTTGATTTAATTTTATAAATTTATTATATTATCAGTTAATTAAGACCGTCAAATGTATAATATAATTAGTATGTCATTACTTAATGTGTCATATTAATAAATTTTGACGTTGTCAATAATGAAGACGACAAAATAACTAATGTGACTAACTTAAAATATTATAAAGATAAATTTAATTAAAAAAATTCAAAAATTAATTTAAAAAATGAATGATTTTTTAGGAATGATAAAACCATTTACTCTATTACTAACGTTATAATACAATACATAAAACAAGCAAGAAGAAATAAAGGGCATGGAATTATTGCAAGTGCATTTGGTGTTAGAATTTATATTTTATATGTGATTCAATTGGTTGATATAAAAATTAGTTTAGACAATATTATTAATTATTAAATAATTATTTTCTAGTTAATTGTATTATCAGTTAATTAATTTTTTGATAAAGAGAAAATAACAAATCATAAATATTTTTGGACTTTTAATTTGAACTATTAAAACAATTTGATTTTATCCCAGTTAATGATTTAAAAATTAGAAATTCTAAATTTAGTTTTAAAAAAATTAGCTATGATTGAAAATACGATGACTATTGGTTTAATAAAATTACCAACATGAGCACTTGAGATAAAATTTTTGAATTATCTTATATAGACCTCTTCTTTCAATTCCATACCAAAATGTACTACTAATACCATAATAACGAGAAAAAAAATCTTTATTTAAAACAGGAAAAAATAGAAAAAAAATCTTAAAAGTATTGACAATTACGTCAAAAGATAACGAAGTCTTTAAAAAAAATTCAATCCAAACTCTGAGCTTTATTTTTATGGGACTAATTAGTCTACGTGCTAAAACATATTAACGTTATTTTTTTTTACACAGGAACTAATCAGTCCCAAAAAAAGATCAGAGACAGATTGGATATCTTTTTTTTTTGAAAACCTCGTAGTCCTTTTGAGATAATTGTCAGAAATCGAATGGAGTATTCACTCAAAAAAATATTTATTTATAGTCAACTTTTTCATTTTGAATAAATTCTTTGACAACAAATCACATTATAGCACTTAATATTATATGATTAATCTTTTTTAATCTTAAAAACCCATTTGCATTCAACAGATTATTAAAAAAAAAAATTCAAAAAATGATGACCAATATTTTCTCTTTTTATATTGTTTGAGTCTCTAATTTTTTTTCTTTATGTGAAAATATTGAGCATTTCAAAATTAGTATGAACATTTTGTGAATTCTTTTAAGTAATTTCGAAATTTAGAAACAAGTTTTAAAGAATTCAACACATGTTTATGCTTAACGGTTAGAAGGAGATAATTTTTCATTCTAATACCACATATATCAATATTTTTAATAAACTAATAATGTTCTACATATGTCCAATCATAAACTTTTTTTTATCTAAATTTGAAACTTCTGATTTGCTTGAACCACCAACTCGGACAAAATCAAAGTATTTTAATAGTTAGAACTTAGAATTGAGAACTCAAAAATATTTATGACTTACTCTATGTTCTCTCTATTAAAGAACCAAATACAATTAACTGAAAATAGTTATTTAATAATTAACAATACCACTCAAATTAATTTTTATATTAACAAATTGGATTATATAGAATATAAATTAAATTCTAACATGTGGTGGATGGTCGCCACTAAATTCTAAAATCCTACGATACACAATGCAAGAACACGAGAAAGAAACACAATCATTAGATTCCTAATTATTGGTTTTGTGCTTGCATTGCATTCCATTGATATAACAGAAAGCATGCATTATATAACCACAATCATCATAATTGTATATACTATATAGGGCTCCACCCAAACTAGTGGGGGTTGCTGCCTAATATGTTATTAGTATTCTGATAAAATTATTTATTTAAAAAGTATAAATTCATAAATAAAAATATAAAAATTATATATTTTACAAATTTTTATATAAGATTTTTTAGACTTTATGTGAATATTTATTTATTTATCTTATGTTTATTTTTTTGTAAATAATAAAAATTAAATTCTAAAATTATTTTATTACAAAAATTTTAATGTATCATTTATATATCTTATAAGTGTGTATATTACAAGTTTTGTATTCGGATTATTACATTATATATACTCTATATAAAATGTTAATTGAGAATTAAATTCTATAATTTTTTAAGAGTTTAATTAGAGAATTAATTTTTTGGCTAATATGAACTAATTATTTGAAATTATTTTTTATTATTATTTATAATTTCTAAAATTTAAATCTTAATTATAAACTCTAAATTTTTTAAAAACTCAAAGTTAAAAAAATAATTTTATGAAAAAATTAGTTAATATTAATTCATTAAAAATAATTTCCTGTCATTATTATTTTTTAGAAGCAGCACTTTTTTTTCTCCATCACGTCATCAAGAAGTTACCCCACTCGCTCCAAGTACATTTGTTGACTTTTATTGAGTAGCATTGTTTTATTTGGAACATGATCAAATTCGGACATTGTATTGAAAATTTAAAATATTCTACGTACAGGTAATAACTTACTATTATTGATGAAATATTTAGTATGAAGCATGAATATATATATATATATATATATATATATATATATATATATATATATATATATATATATATATATATATATATTGATATGTACTTCAAATGTTTATAATATGAAGAATTCAAGTGTTATTTAAAAGATATTAATGTATATTTTTAGAATATTTTAATTTGATATATTTTGATTTTGTTCATTTAATTACTAGATTGTATCTTATGGTTGTGGATTTAGAATTTTTTATATTTTAACCTAATAAGAGGTTATAAATACCTCATAAATTATAATAGTCATAATACAGAATAATTTAGAGGTTTTAAAATCTCTTTTTTGGTTTCGTGATGAAATCATGATGTGAATAATTGAGGTTGATGAGTCTCTCTTGTTGTACTGGGAAATTGGGTAGAAGGTTGAGTAGTCCCTTCGATTCAATTTTTAAACTATGACATTGACAAGTTAGGTTGTCCCTTTCTTGTTGCATCAAGAAATTATGTAGAAAGTAGGGTGATTTTTTTGGTACTCAATTTCAATCTATCCTTTTTATTTCTATTCAATTTCAATGTATCTTTTTTATTGACATAAAATTATGCAATTGAAATACATATAAAATTATCCATAATAATGCATCAAAATTGATGAATTTATATATTAATAGATATAATTATTTTTAGAACACATAAGAATTTCTTTTAAGGCAGCAAATGTGGGAATCGAGTATTTTCATTAATACAAGTCTCTTTTTAATTAAGTACATACCATGTTATTATATATATATATATATATATATATATATATATATATATATATATATATATCATTTCAATTATTGTTGATCGATCCCAATCCCAATTTGATTTGAATTCAATCACAAAAAAAAAAAGAGACTGTAAAAGGTGGAAGGAGATGCAACTTTATATGTAGAGCACTTTGAGTGTAGTCAATTCGCAGTGCAGAGAGATAAGAGATGCCAATTTTGTTCCTTTTCTATTGTAATGTGCCCAAAAAGAAAGAAAGAAAATGGTACATTTCATAGTTTCTTTATAACCAAAATCAATAAATCCTCAAATTAAAGTACCACAAGAGCATATGCCATTCCCTGTAAAAGGGCTCAGGAGTTTGGGGGGCCTATCCATGTTTTAATTTCACTCCCATCTCTTTCTCTCTCTTAAAACATTTTTATATAAAAATAATAATTAAGAGATTAATATGTATTGTGTTAAGTAATTTAATTAAATTATCTAATAATTTTTAGAAAAAATAGCAAAAATTCAGATTATACTTAAAATAAAAAGAGTAAATTAAATACATAAAATATGAAACATAACAAAATTTAAATCGTAAACTCGTCTTAATTACTTAATAGAATAATTTTTGTAGAATTTGTTAACACATTTAAAATGATAATATCTAAAAAAATATAGGAGTTAAAATCGATATTTTAACAAGCTATTATATTTTGTTATTTTTTTTGTATAAAAATATTTTTATGTAAATAATCATGTATGTGTATATATTATATCATTTGTGAAAAATAATTTCAAGAAGAAGATGATGATTTCATGGTTTCATTTCTTCCCTTATTTCTTAGTTATTGCTCTACAAACTAACCCCTTTAGGCCCTCACACCTCACTCTTTGTGCATATGCTTAATATATATATTATTATCATTATATTTATTGCAATTTTCACTACTTCATATGGCACATATGGGTTATTTAAGCAATTAATTACTAGACATTCAAGCCATTTTGAAGGAATTATTTACCCTTGTCAATAACTCAATATAGATGTTCTGGAAAAAAGAGAATTCTTTAGACATTTGCACATATAGGATAATTCCAAAAAAAAAAAATCATTTGATCCTTTCCTACATCAGCAGGAATGAATTTAATTTTTATACTTGATTAAATACTTTATTTTAGTCATATAAATCCAAATCATTAACTAAATTGTATAAAGTAAATCTACACTTTTAATCATAAAAACATTATACAGTTAAAGAAACTTCTAAACCTACATTCGACTTCACAAACGAGTAACCACAAAACTTGATTGCTGTCTATTTTTTTTAAAAGGATAAAGTGATCTTGTAAAAAAAATATTTTAACCTTTAATAAAATTATTTTAAAATAATATGATTTTTTATTAAAATATTTGTTAAATAATAATAAAAATTAAATTGGTGGGATTTAAAATTTCCACAAACTATTCATAATTAAAAAAAAATTCTTTTACTAGTGATGATTAAGTGGAGAATAGAAATAATAACGGGATAGAACGGGAGCAGGAGATACTTTTTCGCTCCCCATGTCTCCGCCTCTAAATTTATTTTCCATTTCCGCCTCAAATTTTGTTATGGGATAATATTGCGTCCATCTTCATTTTCTATGGATCCCCATTTTCTGCAGGACTCCACTCTCATCTTTCTATATTGATCATTTATATGAAAGTTCTAATAAAAAAAAGTATATATTATTACAACATATAAGGACACAATCAGTCATTCACACAGCGGTGAAAAGGGAAAAGAATGCAGCGATAAGAGACAAATGAGATGACGAGGGGATGATGACATGATGAGCACTTAGCATGAGTGCAGGAGGGGTATGGTTGTGATGTTTTGGGAGATTGGAATTTGCAAGTTTTGACCTTCTAGGGTGACTGGAAAGTGGAACGACGCAGTATTAGTGTTATGGAGAGTAGGAAAGACACTTTTGAAACTAGGGTTAGGTTTTTCAAATATATATATATATATATATATATATACACGTGAAATGACTAAAAAATTTATATTAGAAATAAATTATTGAAGGTATTTAAATAAATTTAATAATTTGGAGATTAGCGGGGATGTGGTGGGATCTCCGCTCGAGCTTCACATTTGTCTCGGAAGAATTTTGGCCCACATTTCTATTTCCGTGGAAAAAAATTGTTATCTTCGGAGTTTTATTTGAGATAATTCAGAAAAAAAATTTTATCTTCGGAATTCTATTTGAGATAGTCCTATAGAACTCCCACGTTTTAAAGAGTTTTTCCATTTCTAGTTAAAAAGAATTATTGTCGAAAGTGATATCACAAGAAAAAAATGAAATTACAATACAAAAACTTTTTAAAAAGAAAAAATAACCTCGCACAAAAAAATAAGAAAAGAGAATGGTAATGTTGAAGTGGTATTGCTATCAATATTTATGGCGGTAGAGAAAATAATGATAATGATATGATATAATTACATAATTGAAATAGCTAAAATATAAATTATAATGATAATAATTAAAAAAAACAGTGATAATAATAATGGTAGTCATCCTATTGAAAAATCAAATTTTGTGAAAATTTAAAGTTTCTACAAATTACAAATAAAAGTCCACAACATTAAATTCTTTTACTATGATCGTATTGTCTTGAAAAAATTTTGTTAGGGGCCGTAAAGTTTTTTTTATAACAGAAATTGCCTTATCTTTCAAAAACGATTAGATAGATACCAGGTTGGATGATTTACTCTCAACTTCACACTACAAATCAGTTGGTAGCTCTGGGTTGTTCTTTCAGTAAGATCCAATCAACCTTTCTTCTTTAAAGAAATTTTGCAAGGCCCATAGTCAATAATGGGTTTCTAGTAAACCGAAAGCCCATTAAACTTTCAGGATCATATTGTTAATATAAGGACAAAAACCCTGACCAAAAACACAATAATGACGAAAAGAATCGATTATATGACCAGGTCCAAAACCAAAATTATATGAACCAAACAAAATAATATGAACGTTAACAAAAACAAAAAACAACAAAATAATATGAACAAAAAAAATCATATCTATATTTATACAATTTATACTTATAGGATTAAGAGCTGAAAGTTCCAAGACCCAAAAAAAAAAAAGTTGAAAGTTCTAATTTTACTTTATATTGCAGTCAACAAAAAATTTAAACTAGAGCTTAGAAGTAGTCTATGATCTATGATGTACCAAATTAAAAGATATGGTAAAAGAAAAATTAAAATTTTTTTATTATTTATACAATAAACAATTCCCATTTATAAAATATTAATTATTTTTTACAATTAATGTGAATGGTCATATATATATATATATATATATATATATATATATATATATAATTGATGACGGTATAAAATTAGATTTTTGTTGTAAAATAAATAAATATAAAATAAAAAAATATAAATAAAAGATTCTAATATTAATATTTATTATAATTAGTATCTTAATATAATAGAAATTATATATATATATATATATATATATTACTAATATATAGTAATGTATGTAAAAAGAGAGAAGAGTGTGTTATCAATTAAAAAAAAATTTTATTAATTGTATATATGATTTCAGATCATATTCTATTTATATATGTATAAAATATTTATTTTTTAACTTTTATTTAATGTGATCTTTTTGGTAATATGATCATTTTATCATAAAAAAGTTAAACCGCCCATAAACATTCATATTACATAAGTTTTCGCATTAAAAACTTTGTTTTTCCACATATACATCTAAATCTTGGTACTTAAAAGGTGAAAAAGTTGTTAACTAATTTTGAAAGAGTATTAGTATTTTAATAACTTTAGTCATTAATCTTTATTGATAGACATGATTGAGAAATCAATTGTCTGGAATTTAGCATCATGAAGATGAAGGTAGTTGAATAGTTTGATAGTTGATAGGCCAATGAAGCAAATAGCAATCGGAAATCCAAAGTTGTGGATCATAATTCATATCATATCGTGTCACTTCATAACCCACACAAACCATTCACGTACTCACACCTGCTTCACACTTCACCAATCCCTTCTTCCATGGCGGCGGTGATTGCGCCGCCCCTGCAGCCGCCGTCGTCCCCGCCCATCTCCTCCCTCCTCTCCGTCCGTGCAACCGCCTCCTCCGGACTCGTCCCTCACAACAACCACAAGAAGCAGAAGCACCACAAGAAAAAGCCGGGAGCTTTTGGGAATTTCAGCCACTTCGCTAACGTGGTTCGCAAGGACGTGGATTTCCTCAAGAGAGGGATCGATAGCGGAGTTACTTGGGCCTTTGAGGCCTTCCGCATTCCCCAGGTTGCCAAGAAAATCGACGACATAGTATGGCTTCGCCACCTTGAGGATCCTCTTGCTCCTTCTTACTCTTCTCCTTCTTGGCCTCAACCTTGGTACCCAGGTACACAAACATGATAAATTTTTGTCCTTTTTCATTTGGGGTGTGCTAATATGTGCCTAATTCGATTTGGAATTCAGCTTTATGAATTGGGTATTGTTTGAAATTGCTTGAAATGTTAAGGGGAAAGCTGCAACTTAGTTAACTTTACCGTTGGCTGTTTTCAATTGGATTCCTTAATTATTGTGGTTATTATTATCGAAAGGTTTAATTTAACTTGAATTAGTTCTTGAGCTTGAGCTGCACTCGAATTTCCAGTGATATGAGCTCAATCATGGGAATTAAGTTCACTTTTCATTGAGCCCAAGCTTTAGCTGAGCATATTTATTTCATTTCCACTCCTGGTTAGGAGCTATGTTTTTAGAGCTAAATGCGGTTTCATTCTATAAATAACGGATTGATTTTTTATCTTATTTTTTGTCTTCCAGGACTGACTGCAGTGGATTTGCTAATGGCTGATCTCAAGGCCTTGGAGGCATATGCAGGTTACTTGTATTATTTGTCTAAGATGTGGTCTAAGCCCCTTCCTGAAGTTTATGACCCTCAGGATGTTGCTCACTACTTCAGTGTCAGGCCCCATGTGGTGGGCCTTCGGGTTCTTGAGGTAGTTCTCTTGACAGTTTGAATAAATAAACATAAATCCACATCATTTGGTTAGGTGTGCTATGCGCTATGTTATATTTAGTGGATTTGTCATTAGATGTTTCCTTCAATCGTTTCTTGGCTCTTTGTTGAAGTGAGTCCATATTGACTTATATTTTATACTGGAAGGTATTTTCCTCCTTTGCCGCTGCTGTGATCAATATTCGAACTTCGGGGATTAGAAAGTTTCTACAACTAAGTTCAGAAGAGGAGTTGGATGATAAAACCTCCGATTATAATTTTGGGATGGTGTTAAAGGAAACAATGCTTAATCTCGGCCCAACCTTTATAAAAGGTATGGAATTTGATCTGTTCAACATCTTACTATAATTTTTGAGTTGAGTTTCCATCATAATTTCAATATCATGCTTTATATGATTCCTTTAGTGCATATTGCATAAAAAAAAATGGGCTTCTTCATTTATGTCATACATTCATAAGGTTACCAATATCCTTGTTACATTCATTTGATTGGTGATGCAGTTGGTCAGTCCCTTTCTACAAGACCAGATATCATTGGTGTTGAGATGTCCAAGGTTAGATTAAAAACTGTATCTCTCTTGCTATTTTCTTATTGGTGGACATATCTTTCTAGCAATGAATTCCAAAGGAAGGGCTTATTATTGGTTTATGAGCAGTCATAATCTCTTGTTGGATGAAGATAATACATGGTTATAAGTCAAATTATTCGTGACTTAGTGTTAAATATGTTCTTTAGCAGTGATACTAATTTGAGTGTAAAAAGGTATTTTTGTTTTCTATTTTAGACTCATATGGCGTCTACCTCTGACTATCTGCTGAACTCTTTTTCTTGGGCCATGTACAAGTACAACATAATTCCATTTCATCGTGTTTGTAATGCTATTTACATTTTGAGATTTTGAGTTTGGATAACTGTCTTGGCAATTTATTCCTATACTTTCTTCTTGCAGGCGTTGTCTGAACTGCATGATCAAATCCCTCCTTTTCCCAGGAATGTTGCTATGAAAATTATTGAGGAAGAATTAGGTTCTTCTGTAGAGTCATACTTCAGTTACATTTCTGAGGAACCTATAGCTGCTGCATCATTTGGTCAGGTACCTTTCGCTATGACAGAATTCAATGCATAATTAGGTATTACTGGTGTGAATTGTGGATGCATGTGGCTGTATTCATTAAGATGAACTATTGCTGTGATTATGTCATATTCATTATTTTATTTGTAATTTATAGGTCTATTTTGCTCGTATTACGAATGGCATTAATGTTGCTGTGAAAGTTCAGCGTCCTAATTTGCACCATGTGGTGGTGCGAGATGTCTATATTCTTCGCCTTGGGGTTTGTATTGACTATTGTTGACCTTGGTTCTTCACCATTATTGTTCCATCCAACATTAAATGTTAATCTAATGTGTATATTAACAAGTTCAGTTAGGGCTGCTGCAAAAGATTGCCAAGAGAAAGAGTGACCCTCGCCTATATGCTGATGAGCTTGGGAAAGGTTTTGTTGGTGAATTGGATTACACTTTAGAGGCTGCAAATGCTTCAAAATTTCTGGTAATGAATGACATTCATATTAATTGGATTGAGTTTACATAATGAGGAGATCTATAAACTGGATATTTAGAGCATTAATGAAAACTTTCATTAGTGTTTTGCTCTTTTGGCTGACTTGTTATAATACGTGCTTCAAATGTTCGTGATATGAAGAGTTTTAAGTATTATTTAGTAGTTATTAGTTTATATTTTTAAATATTAGAATGTTCAATTGAATTTCATGTATTTTGATTTTGTTTATTAGTTATTAGATTGGACTTTATGTTAGTAGGCTTAGGGTTTTCTTTATTTTGACCTAATAAGAGGGTATAAATACCTTCTAAACTATTGTAGCCATCATTGAGTGATTAAAGGAGTGCCAAAGCACTTTTTGGTTTCGTGATAAAACCATGGTGTGAACAAGTGAGGTTGAGTAAGTCCCTCTCTTGTTGCATTAGAGAATTGGGTAGAAAGTTGAGTGATTTCCTTCAATTCAATTATCAAATTATGGTGTAGACAAGTTAGGTTGAGTGAGTCCCTTTCATGTTGCCTCAAGAAATTGGATAAAAAGTAGAGTAATTCTCTTTGTATTTAATTTCATTCTATCCCTTTTGTTTTCTATTTTAACTTCAATTCATCTTTTTTTATTCAATATTCTCTTTGTATTCACTTTTTTCGTATCATGTTATTTCTAATTCAGGAAGTTCACTCTCGCTTTACTTTCATGCGCGTGCCAAGGGTGTTTCACCATTTGAGTCGAAAGAGAGTTCTGACCATGGAGTGGATGGTTGGTGAAAGTCCAACAGATTTGCTCTCTGCATCTACTGGGACATCAGCTAGAAATGTCTCTGAATATGCAGAAAAGCAGAAAGTAGATGCAAAAAGGCGTCTCCTTGATATGGTGCGTAAACACAAATGCAGCATCCATTTCTTTTCTGGAAATTGTGCAAAAAATCATGTATATATTGCATCTGGATAATATAGGACTGTTATCTTATCCTTAGATCCCATTAAATGCTTGAATATAACCAATATTTTTTCCACTAGATTGACAAGAGACGCGTGAGTGACATGGGAACTTTTAGCCTTCTAATACCAATGAATTTCAATTCAAATCTAAATACTGCTTAATCAATATTCAATTAGCTTATTTGGCCCTTTATTACTCAACTGAAATTCTTTTCAGTTAAGAATTACTGATTCTACTAAAACTTTGCTCTGTTTGGTATCTGAGCTTCATATGCAAAGAATATTTACATCCGTTACACATTGCTTAATTCAGGTTAGCAAAGGTGTTGAAGCAACATTGGTGCAACTACTTGAAACAGGCTTATTACATGCTGATCCACATCCTGGTAACTTGCGTTACACTTCCTCAGGACAACTAGGGTATATTTATTCCTTCCTCATCCAATCTGATTGAATTATGGTTTTCCTTCACTAAAATAATTTAGGTTTTCCCTGTTGTGTGTGTTAGGTTTCTGGATTTTGGTTTGCTTTGTCAAATGGAAAAAAGGCATCAGTTTGCAATGCTGGCTTCAATAGTTCATATAGTAAATGGTGACTGGGCATCCCTTGTCCGATCGCTGATGGATATGGATGTTGTGAGGCCAGGAACAAATATCCGAGTTGTTACTTTGGTATAATACTTTAATTGCAAGATTTAATCATGTGACAACAATAAGAATATGTTTCTCATATCAAACAGTTCTTCCTTGTATATAGACTGCATCCCATTGAAAGTTCTGTTCACATGACTAATTTGCTAAATCTCTATATTTTCAGGAATTGGAGCAGGCCTTGGGAGAAGTAGAGTTTAAAGATGGAATTCCTGATGTGAAGTTCAGCAGGGTGAGGTTCATTCTTTAACAAGCATCAAATAGTAATTGAGTTTATGCTGAAGAGGCACTTGCATAGTGGGGACTGTTTTTGTTAGAACTACCTTCGGTCCTTCACATAGTGCTTGAAATATGTGCAGTGCTGCCAGCAGGTTATAATAGGTTAATAAGGCGGGTCCATGTGAAAGTTGAATTGTTTTATGATATATGGTTTTGGTTATTTATCAACCACACTTTGAGTATTGATCAGTTGGTCTTATACAGTTGTACATAAGAAAAGTAATAATTGCCATGTAATGGTCATGTGTAAATAGTATCCCTTCTAAAGTTATCATTATCTTTGCTCTTGTAAGCTACTTATCTTCAGTTACTGAAATTTTCAATAAATTTCCTCAAGGTTCTTGGAAAGATTTGGTCTGTGGCACTCAAGTATCATTTCCGTATGCCACCATATTATACACTTGTGTTACGATCCCTAGCTTCATTTGAAGGTAAATTATCCATATTACATGTAAACTACTTTTGGATGCTTATCTATTGTCATATTTATTAGTTTTATTCATCACGCATGATTTTACATGTGCTGATTTTCAGATACACATTTCATCGTATTCAACTCAGATTTTCTTCAAAAAATTTTCAGGTTTGGCTATCGCTGCTGATAAAAACTTCAAGACTTTTGAGGCTGCATACCCATATGTCGTCCGGAAACTTCTCACGGAAAACTCACCTGAAACAAGGAATATACTTCATTCGGTATGATAAGCCCTTGAACAATAGAGCTGTGTGCCAATTTTCCTCAAAAACTTTATCATGTTATCACATGTTTAGTTGTTTGCTTTAACGTCTTGAGAATAGATCCTGAGCCCTTTTCCTCTAGAACAAACGAGAAGAAAAATGAATAGGCCTTTATATTAGAATCTAGTTAATGTTTAGCCGTAAACAACCCCCCCGCCCCCCAACTGCGCGCGCTTTTGACACGTCTTATCTAACCAATTTAGCTGTTTTAAATTCACTGATGGAGTTTTTGTTGTAACCATGACCAATATATGTAGTCTCTTCTCAATATATATTAAACTACCTTTAAAAGGGCTTTATTTTTGTCATGTTCATATTACAGGTGCTTCTAAACAGAAAGAAGGAGTTCCAGTGGCAAAGGCTTTCCCTATTCTTGAGAGTAGGGGCAACTAGGTAAGTCAAAATAGCAGTCGTCTGAGGCGATTCTGTAGTTCCTGTGTCCTTCTCCCACTCTCACCTTCAAGCGAATATAACTCGTACTCTCGACCAAGCTCCTTGTTCCCTCCAGTTTTTTAAATCCTAGTATTTAATTCTTCTGATACCATGTCAGGAAAGCCTTGCAACAAGTAGCGTCAGACGGCGAGATATCCCTTGATAATTCACTGAATAAGGGCACTGATACATTTGATGTTGCATACTTGGTCTTGAGACTTTTGCCATCCAAAGATGGTGTAGTTCTAAGAAGACTCCTCATGACTGCTGTGAGTTCCTCTAAGATTTGTGTGGACACTTCATTCAACATTGAGCATTTTAAGATTTGTGTGGCCCACAATAAAAAAAATATTATTCACTAAAATACTTGTTTGCACGGAATGAACAGAATGGAGCTTCATTGATCAAAGCAATGGTCTCAAAGGAGGGGAAGTTCTTCCGTGAACAACTTTGCAAGATCATCACAGATGCAATGTGCCAATGGATGATTAAATTATTTGGACAAGGAATTACAGCTGCTCACTTTTCCGCTAGCAGCCGAGAATCAGGTCTCTCCCCTAGATCGTCCGTTCCTGCATACGACTATAACTCCCTCTTTAGGGATCGGCGACTAAGGTTGATATTCTCCCATATTCTAAAATCCGCAAGCAGCGATAAAATACTGATGCTGCGGCTCTGCTTGGCTTCTATGGTTATTATGATCAAGGCTTCAACGATGGCTTGCCACCGGGCGATTATGCTCCTTTCCGAAGCTTACTTGGTCCCATTATTCGACACTCCGAAGAGATATGCAGTCAGTACATGATATCTTATTCGAACTTATAGAGAGCATTCTTATCTTTTACTCACTTCTAACAAGAGTAACTGTATTTATAGTGTAGTTGAATGTTTTGGCTTTGGGGCCAATGTGAAGAAATATAGGCATAGGATTACACTGTGTTGTAGTTTCATTTACTTTATATATATATGTGGGGAGATATCTTTACACTCTGGATTTATGTTGCTATTGTCCAGAACTAGATTAACCTACGAGTATGTACAGTACCATGCAAATTGCAAAGTTTAATAGAGTCCTTCTTGAAGAGATTTGTGTAGCTTAGCAATGAATATGATGGAGAGCAAGAAGAGAAGTGAAATGTGTACTCATTAAATGAATGATCTGATTGACAATTGTCTTTTCTGATTACATAGGAATTCATTCTTATAGAGGCTTGAGATACTATAACAAAATTAATATCCTAACTACTTGCATAACAGACTCAACAACTTGTATGTCAAGTTACTGCTTTACCTTTTGACTCTTTTATTCTTATTCTTATTACACCCCCTCAAACTGATAGTAACTTTGGGAGTTACTTTGAGTTTGTGTCTAAATGGTTCAAAAGCATCTTGAGAGAGGGTTTTTTGTAAATATATTAGCTATTTGATCATTAGCCGCAATATGCACAACCATAAGCTATTTTTTGTTCACTCTTTTACGGAGAAAGTGAAGATTAGTTCAAAATGGTTAGTCTTGCTAGGCAGTATAGGATTGGCAGCAAGCATGGAGGCACTGATATTATCACATTAAAGAACTGATACAGAAGTAGCTAGGACATGCAACTCTTTCAATATGTTCTGTACCTAAATAACCTCAGAATCAGCAGCAGTTAATCCTTTATATTCTGCTTCAGTGCTTGATCTGCTGACTGAGGATTGTTTCTTGTTTGACCACGATCAGATTCGAACCCAAATAAGCACAATAACCACATGTTTGACAAAGAGAAATGGATCAAATCTGGTATTTATAAAATCAAAAGTAGACAAAGTAGAAGATAATTTGATGAACCAGGCCCCATTTCAATCCATATAATGATTTAATTAACTTGCATCCTTGAGGTAAATCACCTTTATGAAATTCAGGAAGCTGCCTCATAAGAACTAATTCATTTAACTCGCCATTTAAGAATGCATTATTAAAATCGAATTGCCTTATAAACCAATTAAAAGTTAAAGCAAGAGAGATCATAATTCGGATGGTGGCAGGTATCAATACCTTCTATTTGATGATTGTCTTTAGCAACTAATCTAACTTTGTCCTTTAATATAGTACCATTTGGGTACTTTTTGATAGCAAACAACCACTTACAACCAATAATTTTCTGATCTGGTATAGGTGTCACAAGAGTCCAAGTCTGTGTTTTACACAAAGCATTTAATTCCTCAAGCATAGCTTGATGCCAGTGAGGGAACTGTAAAGTCTTGTCAATAAATTTTGGAACATTATTTATTAAATCCAAAGAAGATGATGCTGTGGTTTAGAGATATCAGATTTTGATCTTGTTTGCATGGAATGTTTGTTTAAAGTAGCAGGAGAAGGAGGAAATGAACCAAATTGAATTTCAGTCCCAGGAATATTATCATGAAGAGATTTATGTAGCTTAGCATACAAGAACAAAAAGAATGAAGAAGAAAAATGAAATGTTTATTCATTGAATGAATGATCTGATTGACAATTGTCTTCTCTGAATATATCAATAGAAACTCATCCTTATATAGACTTGAGACACAATAACAAACTCAATTAATATGCTAATTACCTGCATAACAGACTGAGCAACATGTATTTCAAGTTACTGCTTTATCCTTTGACTCTATTTCATTCTAATTCTTGTTACTACCAATCTTCTATTGTATGTGTCACTCATCAACTTAAGGTTATATATATATATTCTAAGAAGTAATGTATTGTTCTTTTTGGTTCTTATAATGTTTTCTGATGATAGTTTATTTGAAAGAAAAAAAGAAAGAAGATAGAATGTCTCAGAATCAATATGGACGCATGCATGTAATTTTGAGACACAGATTGAGCAATACAAATTTGTTGATGGTTTCAAATGCTGCTAACATATGGACCAATTATTACCCTAAAAATTAATCATCCATTCATTACTTGTATAAAATATACGATAAAATACAAAATATATATATTGATAATGTATAAATTAATGTCACCTTGTTTGTACTACCATTGAAGACATGAGTAAATACAAATACAAAATGTTTGTTTTATGTATTGGAAGTGCTTAGGTGGCCTTGTACTAAAGTTGATGTGCCTTAATTGATAAAACTACGCCTTGGTTTGTAATGCAACACATGCAAAAGGATTTTAAGAAGAATAAGATTGAGAATATCACAAACAATGCAAATAAAAGAATGGAATAAGATTGAAGGTTACAAAGATACTAACTCATTGAGAAGAAACAACATCATGCCTCGCACGTTGTAAACATTGTCCTACATATTTGTGGCCATGGTGGTCCTCCACTCCTTTTAGGATGATTTGGCAGCCTCAACTAGGAATGACAATACCATCCGAATCTGTAGGTACTCACTTTGTCTCTATCTATTTGGGGCGGGTAATTGCCGTCCCGCATCGAGACGGATTTTTAATGGGATGGGTTCTTGAGTGGAGTCAAATTTAGGTTAAATTTGTCTCGGTATATATATAAAATAACTAATGAATGATTAATAATATTGTATTATATTTAAATTTTTACTTTAATTTATATTATGTATAATGATGATTATATAAATATTAAAATTTAATTTTATTTGTTAGCTTTTAATAATTATAGGAGCGCCTAGGGACAAGACGGATACCACAGATATGGATTAGAATTTAACTTTTATTACCTGCAAGTAGCGAAGCAGATTCAATACAAATTATTGTAAGACAAAACGGGAATTAGAGCAAAAAACTGCCATTGCCAGCCTTAGTTTCAACTATTGAAATGTTTTTAAGACTTTAAGGTAGTGTTTGGTGGAGAGACAGAGATAGAAAGACTGAGACTGAGAGACAGAGACTAAGAGACAGGGATTGAAACAAATTTCAGTATTCTGTTTGGTACAAAATGGGAGACAGGAATTAAAACAAGAATAAAACTCTAATTTAATTTGCACAAAGGGTAAAATTGGAATTAATTAATTAAAATGAAAGTATTTTATGTATAAAATGTTATTAAAGTTTTAGTTTTCATTTCTAAAAATTTCGGTCCCCTATGTCTCTACTTTTTAGAGGTTCTGAAATACTGAAATTTTGGAGACAGAGACCGAAATTTTAATACCAGTCTCTGAACTAACAAACACAATACTAAATCTCAGTATCTCAGTCTCTGTCTCAGTATCTAAAAACAAACACTACCTAAGTATTCCTTCTTCTTGGAGCTTCTACAATACTATTCATTCCTTTAACAAAGATTCATTCATATTCCTTCTTCTTTTTCTCAATATAGTGGAATAATTCCATTCTTAAAGTTGGTTGATTCATATTTCATAGTCCATATAGATCATTCATCATGGAAACAAGGATAAAAACTTAAAGTAGGTTAAAATAAAAATTCAGAAGTAACTACAATTTACACGTCTAATTTACAATTATTTCTCTAATTTGTTTTATATATTTGTATTAGAATTTAATTTTAATACAATAAAATTTATTACACAGTAATTTAATTACATTTGATCATTTACATAGTTTTACAAATTGTCAAACACCAAAAAAAAAAAAGAAGATAAAATTTATATAAATTAAATATTTATGTAATATTTCACGTACATGATTAGATTCATAATTAAATACCAACTTTAAGGTGTGTTATTTGTCAAATCACTACCAAACCTACATTTATATACATTTTGTCTCTACTTCCAAATTTCAAAACTCTCGTAATTATAACAATAAAATAATTTTTTATTCAAATTTTAATACAGAAAAAAAAAAATTAACACTGCATAACCAACAAAATATATTATTTTAAACAATACTTGGCTAATTTTATATTTTAAATATCAAAATTTAAATTCTAGACTATAAATATTAATAATATAAAAATAAAAATTTATATACAATTATTTTTATATAAAATTCATATATAAAAATTATTCGATAACAATTTAGTCAAATATATTAAATTATTTAATAATTTTTTAGTATCAATTTTTTCTTTTAAAAATTTGTAATTGCATTGCTTTGTAGAAAAGAAATACACAATCTATTATAAGGTCAAAGACAAAAAAAATGAGATTCCTCACTTTGATAAACACCAAATACTAACAAAAAGAAAACTAACAGATAATTTTTTATGAGCTGCTCTCCACTGAAAATTTTTTACATTAGATGATAATTTTAACCCCCCCAAATTGATTTCTAGAACGTTGAATTCATCATCACCGTTAGAAGGTGCTCAACTAGCGCATGAAAAAAAAATCATAAGCCATCCAATATTCCGAGGCCACATTGTACTGTTTCCTCTTGTTCTAGTCTCCTTCAAACTTATCCTCACCATCGTCGTTCAGTGGCAGAGAGAGAATTTGTGAACTGAGCTCAAGGAAAAAAACTGTTTCAACTAGCTCTGTATTCCATCTTTTATCCACTGTAAGTAAATCATGTACCCAATTGATGTTTGTTACTGGATTGTTGTTGTTATTGAGTCTAAAAAGGGAGGGTGGAGGTAACTATGGGTCCTCCCAAATACACATATTTGTGTCAGATCTTATACTCCATCTCAAATCTTTTTCTACCACTTTTTTTTCTCTAGTAGACTTTGCCAATCCTAGGAAGGTTGGTTTCCTTTATCTGCAAAAAGGGAGTTAGTGTATCTATAGTATTTTCCTTTGAGTATATGCGCAAGTAGCGAATTAGATTTAGTAGTAATTCACCAAAATTGTTTACCCAGCAAGGTTAGGTTTTGGGCTCTGAGATCCTTAAATCTCAATCCGCCTTTTTTTTTTGGTCTGGTCATACAATCCCAACTAACCCAAGTCATTTTTTTCCATTCTCTTCTGACCCTACCAAAACTATCTTAGAATCCTATGTATTTCTTCCACTAGAGAATCTGGAAGCTTGAAACATGAAAGCGTATATATTAGAATAGCTTCTTCGACAGCTCTGATACAAACATGTCTGCCACCTACTGATAACAGTTTCCTCTTCCAAGCCTGAACTCTTTTCTAAATTTTATCCTTTATTGCACCGAATGCAGCCCTTTTAAATCTCTGAATAATGGATGGAAGGTTTAGATATTTATCTTGGGCTCCCACATACTCTATGTTAAGTAATTCTACTAGCTGTTGTCTTATGGCGAGTGAGATATTTTGACTAAAAAAACTGCTGATTTGTGGAGGTTAATTTTCTGCCCACTAAGCATCTCATATTCATTGAGTAGAGATAGGATATTATTGTATGATTTCTCATTAGCCTTCCCAAATAAGATAGAGTCATCAGCAAAGAGAAGATGATTGACTATTGGAGACCTTCTGTGAATCTAAATCCCCTGAATAGACCTATTTTGTTCTGCCTTGTGTAACAAATAGGATAATCCTTTCACACAGAATAGAAATAGATAAGGTAATAAGGGATCTTCTTGTCAGATACCCCTTGTTGACTTAAAAAATCCATAAGGTTGACCTTGCACAAGAATAGAGTAAAAAACAGTAGTGACTAGTTCTCTAATCCAAGAAATCCAATTTGGTTCCAAAACTCATTCTCTCCATGATGAACCATAAAAAACTCCACTCAACTCTATCATATGCTTTACTCATATCCAATTTTATAGTCATTTCACATTTCAAGCCACACCTCTTAGTTTTAAGGTAGTGCATACATTCATGAGCTATTAGAGTAATGTCAGAAATTAATCTACCATTTAAAAAACATACTCTGATTTGGATTTATTAAATTATTCATGAACTCCCGAAGTTTATATACCAGAATTTTAGAAATAATCTTATAAAAGATTGATAATAAGCTAATAGATCTGACCTGTGACATATTTCTAGCATTCGGGATCTTAGGGATCAAGCAAATCTATGTATGGTTAAACACCTTGAGCATTCTACCTCTACCAAAGAAGTTACGAATCGCCTTAAAAATATCATCACCCACAATGTCCCAATAAAATTGAAAAACCGTGCTGTGAAGCCATCCTCACCTAGAGTACTTTGTGGACAAACGCTGAAAGTGGATCTCTTGATTTTTTTCCTAGAGATTGATCTCATTAGCCTCCGGTTCACGAAAACTGTAACTGGAGGACTGAAATCGCTGAATATGTCACCAGGTTCTAATGGGTTAGTGGATGAAAATATTTTCTTGAAACAATTTTCAGCTACCTAAACAATATTCTGTGGATTTGAAGCTATCTCACTATCGTTCCAAACTAGTCCCCAAATTTTATTTTTTCGATTTCTAGCTTGAAACTTTTGATGAAATAACTTTGTGTTGCTATTCCCTTCTTTCATCCATTTGCATTTTGAATTTTTCTTCCAAAAATTTTCTTCTTTTGATAGCTCATTTTCTAATCTTTTCTATACCTCTAACACCTCTGATCCACCAAAATAACCCACTGTCCTCAACTGTTCCAACTTAAGATTTAGTTTTTCAACTATCTTTTTAGAGTTGAATTTGTTATTCTGCTGCCACTCCACTAGATGGTGCCTACAACACTTCAATTTTTGTACCAAAACGTACATAGGTGAACCATTAACTTTCATACTCCAAACTTTCACTATCAGTGCCATTATATCCTTTATCTTGCACCACCACTTCTAAAATTTAAATCTTCTTTTGGTAGACCATCTTGGAGAATCCGAATCAAGTAAAAGAGGAGTATAATCCAAACCTTTCTCTGATAATCTTTTTACCACCGCATCTACATAAGTCTTCTTCCAACCCCTTTCAACCATAAAACGATCAAATCTCTCCCTAATTAATACCTCTCCAGCCCTCCTATTTGACCATGTGAATCACTGTCCTATCATCCCAATATCAACCAATTGATTATCATCAATAAAATCATTGAAATTTTTAATGGAGGCATCAGACCTCATATTTCTTCTTTCTTTTTCTCCATAATTTGTAATTGCATTGAAATCATCTAAAATGATAAAGCTACCTTCAAATTGCTGAAGTCAAGAAGAGAGTTCTTCGAATTGATTGATTCGAGTTAGTTCATTAGTGCTAAAGTAAACTCCAACCAACCCCCAATTCATATTCTTATTCTTATCTTTAATCGAAGCAATTATGGAAAAAGAGTTCTGAACCAAAATGTATACCTCCACATAATCTTTTCATGCTAGAGCCATTCCTCTTGATGTTTCATTCAGGTCCACTAATGTGAAACTTTGATATTCGCATGATCTGACTTTACGTTCCACCATTTGATATTGGTTTTTACTTTCACAGAGAAAAATCATCTTGGGAGAGTGGGATTGACACATCCCTTTAAGATTGTGGACTGTCAAGGGTCTCTTCAAATCCGACAGTTTCACATTAGGACTTTCATGGTGCATTGGATGCCATTGGATGCCATTGAACAGCTGGCACCCTCCACTGTCTCTTGATCCATATCTCCAACAACTCCTCCAGTTAATGATTCTAAAATTATTTTCAGTTCATCTTTCGCCCTTCTTTTACTCCCAAACAGCATCTCCATCCTTCCATGGTTTGATCTAGCCATTTGTTTCAACCTTTTATATTTGACAGAGTATTCAGCAGTAGGAGTACTTAGCATGCGATTTTCAGTTAGGACCCCTGTGTTAGCATGCTTCGTTTGGAAACTACTTTTCCTCTTAACTGAATCTAATTCGAGTTTATAACCATAGCATCCTCTATACTCTTATTATTCTCCTTTTTCTCATCGTCTTTTGTTCCTGACATGACTATTTACTCATTGATCATACCTTTTTTTGTCTTTGACACCGAAGTTTAAAAACTCATCTACCAAGAAGTTTTGGGAGCGATTTCTTTCTGCGAAGAGGCTGACTCGCTTGAAGGCTCTTTTTTTCCTTTGTCCCTTTTATCCTTCTTAGTCTCCACCTTTATACCAATTTGATCAGCTCTGATCCATTCTCCTATCTTATCCTCTCTTAACATTTTTTTTTATATCCTCCCAAAATACAACACATGTTTTATTATCATAGCCTATAGTGGCACTATACGTATACACCGTCCTTAGTCTTTCATATCGAACCACCACTCCAATTAGAGACTTGTCAGGACTAGCGACCTTAAGAGAGTGTTTTACAGCTCAATTTTCATCAATAACCACCCTTACTTTGATGATATGTGTCTCTCTCCCTTTAACAACAAACAGTTCCACATCCATCACCTTACCGAACCCTTCACCAAGCTTTCGAGCAACCTCTAGCGTTTTAAAACCTCCTAAAATTAGGCTCATATTGGTATCTCATTGATTAGTTATTTTTCAATGCACACCCCCTCTTTTTAATGCTGGACATGGAGAGCATAGTTTTTGAAAATCATGAAAAGTCTCTCTCAATTCTCATAACATCTTACTAGTTATCGAAGAAGAATTGGAATTGATTGTGATCAATCTCCTTTACTCGAAGCCTTACTGGTCTCCCCCAAATTATTTTAAGCGCCCATTAATGATTTCATTGAAAATGATATATCAACAAAAATTTTTAACCAGACTATTAATGCAATTATGAATAGCCCATTTATATTCTTCTCTTGACAATTGGATTACATCATTTCTTTTTTCATTACTGAAAGAAACAGAAGAATTAAATTTCTTCCACTTTCTGCCATGATTCAGGAGGTAATGATAAGAGAAAATGATAGAGAAGAACTTGTGTTGTATAATGACTCTGAGTTAAAAGTGAAATTATGATATGTGTAAAAATATTGACTTTAATCACACAAATTCTATTAAGTTAAAAACTCTAGCAAAATATATTGACCTTGATGACATTTTTTCAAATATAATTTCATATAAAGATAATTACATATAAATATCTACTAAAAATAAAATATTAATGTAATGTGTTGATTAATATTAATAAAGGTATTAATCATGACCTTTCTATTCTAGAAAGTTTGACTAACTCAATTCAAGTAGTCCAAATTTTATTAATTTCATAAATGGAATGAATTAAGGAGTAAGGAGTAAGGAGTAAGGAAGAAGAGAGTGTAGCATAAACACCATTCCCACACCTTGCAACTTACCTTTTCTTCTCTCTCAAATCTGAATCTCATCGTCGTCTTCTTCTTCTTCTGAATCTCTTCATCACATTCACTCTCATTCGTTCTTCATGAGCACTACTCAACCGCTTCCACTTTCAGTTTCAGGGGTATATTCCCTCTCTCTCTCTATCTGAGATCAGAATCAAAATCAGATCTTGCTTTCAATTTTCGTTCTTTTTTATTCTTTCTCACACTCACCAATTTGAATTCCAATTGCAATCGGTTTAGGGCGCAAGCCCGTTCTCGATGTCAGGGTTCACGCGTCTCTGCAAAGGCCTCGTTGTGGTGCTCGTTGCTGCTCACATTGTCGTTACCGTCTTCCCCTCTGCCGTTACCTACGTCGCTCTCATTCCTGCAAGGTCTCTCATTCATTGATCCAAACAAACATAAATGCTCTCGTGTATATGCATCGAAGTCTCAGTCTTTCTAGTCAAGTCACACTGTTTCTGAGCCATAGTTTATTTTTACTTAGTTCATTGTTTCTGACCGCAATCTGTTTGGTAAAATGTCAATGTGTTATTATACAATTGTAAAGTGCTTTTTACTTGATATGCTTACTGTTTCCTGTTTATCGATCCCAACTCAAATTTTGGATAGTATTGTGGAAGCATCATCAACTAAGTTTTCTTTTGAGTGTTGCGTTTTTTTGTGGATAATTGCTTGTTTTTGTGACCCTAAAATCATTCGGCAAATTTGCATCTTCAACTATTGGTGTTTGTGTCTTGTGTTGGACATCTGCATTTGATTTGAGAGGTACCTTTCCTCGCATTTGTCATGATGAAGTTCTCTTCATAGAAGTAGTAAATAGATAGACTTCAATCTACTGCAGGCGTGCTTAGTGTAGAGTTATTGTCCTTTCAATGCTTGCAAGGATTCAAACCATGAAAATACGAAATCACACCTTATTGAAATTCACACCACTGATAATTAGAGTTTTTTTATTTGGAAGTTACTTACCTGTGGTTTCATTTTGCAGGACAATCCCATTTGGCTGGAACCTTATTACAGCTGGTTACATTGAACAATCTATATATGGGGTATGGGCTTACTGTTCCTTCAAATTAAGTTTCTATATTTTCTTCATTGTATATCCTGAATCTGTTATTGCATTAAGGAAAATCTCACAATTAACATTCAATTTCATATTATTTTATAGGTAGTGGTCAACACCTTGGTCTTCTGTTCATTGGGAAGCTGCTCGAACCAGTTTGGGGTCCTAGGGAATTCATAAAGTTTATCTTTATAGTTAACGTTCTGACTTCTGTGTGTATTTTCATCACTGCTATTTCTTTATACTACATTAAGACGCAGGAGACTTACCTGTAAGTATTTAAAATCCATTATCATCGTACTAT